>NW_021703774.1:95987389-96040153 GCF_005190385.1 Monodon monoceros
CACACACACACACACACACACACACACACACACACACACACACACACGGATACACCCCAAACAGAAGACTTGAGCAATGGAGGGATGTATTAGTGCCCCAGAGACAGAGACCTCTGGCACTGAAGAGCTTAGCTTGTCATGCATCACAGCTTTAAGACTCCAGACATTACATCCCAGGACATTTGTTACACTTTCAGGCTTCCATGGTTCAACTGTGGGCAGAGCTTCTAGCTTGTATCTCCTGAGACAAACTCGGGGCTCTGGTTTGCCTTGCACTTATCTTCCTTTGCAAACCTGCACCTATAAAATAAAATAGTTATGTCCCCAAAGTGCACACACTTTTTTTTTTTTTTTGCGGTACGCGGGCCCCTCACTGTTGTGGCCTCTCCCGTTGCGGAGCACAGGCTCCAGACGTGCAGGCTCAGCGGCCATGGCTCACGGGCCCAGCCGCTCCGCGGCATGTGGGATCTTCCCAGACCGGGGCACGAACCCGTGTCCCCTGCATCGGCAGGCGGACTCTCAACCACTCCGCCACCAGGGAATCCCAAGTGCTTACACTTTTAAACATTAAAGCAAAAGAAAATGCCTACTAGCTTAGGCTATACCAAGTCACATAGACTCACCCTCTTGGTCCTGAGCATTTTCAAAGTAGAGCTCAAGACCAGTCACGTGCTCTCCAATCACTGCACCTGAGACAAGGCACAGAAGAGATATTCATGAAAACAAGATGGATTGGCGGCTGAGGGCACGGAAGACAGAGAAGATATGATGCAACTTGGGGAATATGTGTAAGTCTCACAGTAGAAATATTTCAGAAAGAATGGGAGCACTTGGATGAGCCCCATTTATCTGACTCAAATAACAACATTCTAGTTTAGGTTTTTAGGACCTCTCTCCTGCTCTTCAACTGTAGGCTTTCTCCTCCCAGCTTCTCCCGCTCCAGCCCTCTTATATATCACTGCCAGTTTACTCTTTCCAAAACTCATTTTCCTGTTCAGAGCCTTCAATGACACTGCTTGATCAATAGACGTAAGGGATTCTTTTTTTTTTTTTGCGGTACGCGGGCCTCTCACTGTTGTGGCCTCTCCCGCTGCAGAGCACAAGCTCCAGATGCACTGGCTCAGCGGCCATGGCTCACGGACCCAGCCGCCCCGCAGCATGTGGGATCTTCCCGGACCGGGGCATGAACCCGTGTCCCCTGCATCGGCAGGCGGACTCTCAACCACTGCGCCACCAGGGAAGCCCAAGGGATTCTTTTATTTGGCATTCAAGGCTCTTTGGGATCTCACAGCAACCTGTTATACGATCTTACTTTTGTTATTCCTCTGCACATACAGCATCATCTCTGAGTCAGGTGGTCCTGAAACATGCCCTCCTCCTTCCTATCACAACCTCAACGTCTCGGCTTATGACATGCAATTAATTCCCCTGCCTCAATTGTCCTTGCCTAATGAAATTCTACTCATTCTTCAGGATGTCATTACCTACTTCAGGAAGCTTTGTTCATTTTTCCTCACCAGCAAGTATATTTCTCTCCTCTGAACTAAGGGACCATCTGGTTTATACCTACACGAACATTTACTATGTGTGTACCTGTTTGTTTGAGTCACTGTGGTACTTGTCTTTAACCATCTTTCCACCCCTAGTCCTGTTTATAAACACCATGAGGACCATAGTTTTATAGATTGCTGAGTCTCATAGTGCCTGCTGATCAAATAAAATTTGTTTAAATGAGTGGTTAGAAAAGAGTGGAACGGTGGATTCTTCTCCCTATTCTGCAGTTGTCTTCCAGTCATTGTACTTCTAACCGGGCTTTATGGAGAGTCCGTAAGCGGAAGGCAAAAACAAAAACAAAACCCCTACATGTTTAATACAGATTGTCTAAAATAACAGAATGTGTTGTACTTCCTTTGGTCATTGTGAGTTTCTTTCACATTTACCAATCCAAAAACCTACAGTTAGGATAATAGTATAGGCCAGTTTGCCTGTGACAAACCAGTTTTTTATGCCTTCAATTGTTGATACCCCTCTCCCTTTCATTCTCAATTGCGCTCTGGGTTAGATGATAAATTATATGGTCACTCTCCCTAAGGACCATTTTTATTGACAAGTGAAAAGACTTACCTTATACACTGTATTGGTTTTCTTAAACTGGCTAGTATGGAAGCTTCAGGTTAATCCAAAAAGACAAACCAACAGACAGACAGACAAAAAAGCAAGAAACAGACAAACAGATACAAAACCCAGGGAAAAAAACAAACAAACAAAAAACGAGCCCCAAAGCCTAAGCCATTTGAAGTAGGAAAGGATAAAACATAAGGCATCATATCATTGGGAGAGATTTTCTTATCCTTCTTTTTTTCTTTTGTCTCCAAGGAATTCTTCATTAGACTCAGTTTAAGCTCTACGTTAGAGGATTTTGCATTCTCCATTGGTAAGCACACCTATTAGAAAGCAATGTATTCACGTAAACTCCCTGGCATCAGAAGGTTCTGTGTATTCACTGCTAGCAGTGGACACCATGCCAGGAGAACCTGACTCCTGGTGCAAAAGGATTAAAAAAAGAAATCGAGCAATGCCAAAAACAAAAACAAAAAAACCTACCGCATAACTCTTTTCTGTACTCTGTGGTTTGTTTTACTTAGGAAAACGGCCTGGTTTTACCCTGCAGCACGCATTCATTACTGTGATCTTTGACTGGCAGATGCAGAGTAATAGGATGCATATTTTAGTGCTTATTATAATACCCTGTCCAAAAACAACTTGACAAATTTGTGATTTCGACAATATCTCATTTTGCGGGCTGCAGTGCTCTGTGATTGTCTGGCCACGTGGCTTCCAGATTATGCATACCACCAATACTTCTCATTAAAATGGCCACAGTTCACCAGTTTCGGTAGCTTGGAACGAACTCGGAATGAATTATTATACAACAAAGAGGCTGCTGTCATGCAGAACAAAAGACAAGCAAAAGAGAGCTTTGGCTTAATGAGGCTAAGTGAGTGTCTCCCCTGCATCACAGCTACTTGACGGCCTTTGAGCATGGATTTTTTTCTCCACAGGCCAAAACCTTTGGTCTATTATTTTGTGTTTATGCACCTTGAGGCTAATATACATTTTAATATGCTGCACATGGAGAAAAAAAAAATCAGCCATTAGATTAGAACATGTGCACTCCCTGTTAAATTAATGACAACCGAACATAGAGATAAATTTAGGTTTTCATATTTAATTATAGCACACTGCAGTACGTTTAGCAAGGATAAATTGCACTATTATTATGCTTCATTTTTTTTTGACATCTTCTCCTATTAACGGTGCACACTTGCTCCCCCACCACCAACACCCTGTACCATACTAGCATCTCTCTACATATCATCCTTCCCTCAACATCACTGAATCTTAGCCACTACATTGAAAGGTATTTTATTTTATTTGTTAAATTTGCTGAGAGAACGAATGCTATTTTGGCATAACTGTAGAATGAATAAGAATGTAATTTGTAAGAAAAAATGATATCTCGTCTAAGACTCCTTCAGTTGTCACTCCCCTTTGCTGCATCAGATTTCAATGATGGACCCAAGTTCTCTCTTTTTCTGATCTACCAAAGGGATAAAGCACAGCATATGACTCCAAATAGGTGATATTTCACCATGACTCAAAAGACCTCCATTATAAAGAAGTAAGCATAACAATCTCAAGAAAACCCAATAACTTTGTCACTCTTTGGAACTTTTCTCTGTTGATTTTAATCTATTTGTTATAGAAATGAGAACACTTCAAGTAGTGAAAAGTCGTAGGTTAATAAGTATCCAGTGGTCTTCAAAAAAATTAAGAAGGCTGATAGTAGAGACTATGAATATTGCTGTTCATTCTTCCAAGGCCACCAAAGCAGGAACAGATTGTTAATACAACAGAAATGTCAAAATGGACTTTTCATGTAGAATGACCTGATAACTTTTACTTCTTTCCATTTGTGGGCTGTGACTTTACCTTCCATGGATTGAGTGCATTTGTTCCCTGTTACATCTGGAACATATAGTTTAGTTTACTTCATCTACCAGTTAATAGAGTTCTGGTTGGTTGCCAGAATATAAAAGATTTTCTACTGTATTTGTGCAAAGCAGGAAGAAAAACACTTGCCTATGTATCTACTTTAAGGAAGCATACCTATTTCTTGTCCTTCTGCTTTAAAAAGTCACTTGAATTATCAAAGGCCCTAAAGTCAGAGAATATTGTTCCAAAGTCTTGAGAGTCAAACGTTCAGCTCTGGGGTTCTCCTGAGACAATCGTTTATTTGACATTTGTTTCATGGTGATACGTACTGGGGTTTGATGACCAGAAAAGCAAAGCAGGAATAATGATTACCGTGTAGGAAAGGTCTGTAACTGGGGATACCGCATACACTAGAGGAATAAGTCGGCATGTGCTGGGGGATAACTCTTCTTGATGACACAGAAAAGCAGCCTTTACGCACTTATTAAGAATAACTCTGCCCAAATTCTGGTAGAGTAAAATTTGCAAGATGACATATAAGAAATGGCCCTACAAAGATGGGTTGTAAATTTTCTTTTCAGAATGCTTTTTGGTTTATAATTGTACTCATCTCAGAAACTAAACCTGAGGTAATGAATAGCTAAGTCCCCTGGTAATATGCTATAGTAAAAAAATTCTTATGATTAAAAAGAACTCATTTTTAACCTGTGAATGCTTGAAAAACTTAAATTCTAAGAAAGTACTTGTGGAATATAGATGAAGGTTGTATTTGCTATTTTATAGATAGCATTATAAATGTATGCATTATATATACTGAGTTACTGCATAGAAGGGTCTACCTAATCTCTACAGTCACTGGATGATGCTAAAATGCCTTACTCAGGAGTCTAGGTCCACTCATCCCTGAGGTTTCTTTCCACTGTGGACAAGAGAATCGGATACCTCAATCAGTAATAGTGGTCCTCAAATCACTTTTCTGGGTTTATTTACTTTGCAGTTCAAGGAATTTACTCTAACTGGTCAAGTGTTCTCAGTTCCAAATGTGCTGGCCATTAAATATTTCAGTGTGTTTAAAGCAAATGCTGAGATGCCCCACTTCTTATATAACTGTTCTACCAAACAGGATTTCAAAAATATATCTTGTTATAAACACCCTTGGTAGAATGAAAGTGACTCCTTTTTAAAATAAATATAATATTTAAAAATAATGTACACTGTACCTAGAAATGCTCGTATTAAGTTTAAAAAAAAAGCAGGAAACTAAATGATATCTAAATATAATTCCAGCTTTGTTCAAAAAACATGTATATGTGGACAGGAAAAAAAGCAATGGAGATATCTGTATATTAACTGGCATTTCTGAGAGCAGGCATTCTGGGTGATTTTGGTTTCCTTCCTTTTCTTTTCTGTATTTCCTTAATTTCCCAGAGTGAACATATATTTTTTATAGTGACAAAGTCTAAAAATGAAAGTAGTAGCTTTAGAAGGTTTTGTAGGAGTCTCTAAAGAATATTGATCAAATATTTTATCAAAATAGCCCTGGAAGAGCCAAATGTAAAAGAATCCAGACTTTTCAAGTGCCAAAAAGCAAAATCCGGAAGGGCATTATTTAGCTTTGTAGACTAAATTAAACTTAGTTTAGCCAAAAAAAGAAAGGCTGAAGAAAAATTGTTACTTATCTTTTTTAAAAAGTGTTATTATGTAAAGTTTTTTTTTTTAAGGAGTGCAGTTTTCTAAGTCTACCACTGAGGAAGGGAAATTAAGCCAATACGAGGAAGTTAAATCCGATAGAAGTGATGAGAAAACTATTTGAAGAGGACTGAAACAAAAATCCCTAGAATCTTTTCTTTTTCTTTCTTTTCTCCTTTTTTTCTGTATCTCTTTATTATTTTCTTAGGTCTTTGAGAAAAAGAGAGCTTCTCATGTATCTGTAATTCTAAATGTGTAGAACTATATGAAAGATGTGAGTTTCTTTTCCTTCCCTAATGTTATATGAAGTTTTCTTTAAAATGCATTCACCAGAATTCTCAAGTTAGGGCTTCGCTGGTGGCGCAGTGGTTGAGAGTCCGCCTGCCGATGTAAGGGACACGGGTTGGTGCCCCGGTCTGGGAGGATCCCGCATGCCGTGGAGCGGCTGGGCCCGTGAGCCATGGCCACTGAGCCTGCGCGTCCGGAGCCTGTGCTCCACAACGGGAGAGGCCACAACAGGGAGAGGCCTGCGTACCGCAAAAAAAGAAAAAAAAAAGAATTCTCAAGTTAGTTCTTCACACTAACACCAGAAATATTTGGTGAAGTCCTACTGAAGATAGATTTATTTATCCTTAATGTGAAGTTTGATTATTTTTGACCAAAAAACTGCTCCTGTGTTCTCTGAGTGCAAGTTGATTTGAAGAACTATCTAATCTAAATTGATTCCATTTCAATATATTTTAATTTCCAATGGTATCTAAATTCCTATCCTCTCTGCATTATATAGGGATAGCTCTCAAACCTTGAGTACCTCTAAATCTAATTTAGTAGACCCTACTTCCAAACAGCCAAGGAGGAATCCAAAGGAGCTTTTTGACCTGCCATTTGACTTGAGAGTCCCTGAGTAGTTCTCTTTTTTTTTCAGCTTTATTGAAATATAACTGACAAATAAAATTGTAAGATATTTAAAGTGTACAAGGTGATGATTTGATATTTGTATACATTGTGAAAGGATTCTTCCCCCATAGAGTTAATTAACACATACATCACCTCACATATTTACCTTGTTTTCTTTTTCTTTTTTTACTTTTGTGATAACATTTAAGTCTTACTCTCTTAGCAAATTTCAGATATACATTACAGTGTTATCAACTGTAATCATCATTTATACATTAGATCCTCAGACTTTATTCATCTTATAACTGAGCTTGTACCCTTTTACCAAGTTCTCTCAATTTCCTCCACCACCCCCCCCCCAGCCCCTGGCAACCGCTTTTCTACTCTGTTTCTCTCAGTTTGTCTTTTCTTTTTCCTTTTTATTTAGAGTTCACGTGTAAGTAATACCATGCAGTATTTGTCTTTTCTTGTCTGGCTTATTCCCTTTAGCATAATGCCCTCAAGCTCCATCCATTTTGTTGCAAATGGCAGAAATTCCTTCTTTTTCATAGCTGAATAATATTCCTGTGTGTGTGTGTGTGTGTGTGTGTGTGTGTGTGACACAAGTTGTTTCCATACCTTGGCTATTGTGAATACTTCTGCAATGAACATGGGAATGCATATATCTCTTCGAGAGCCACTGAGTAATTTTTGAATGTGGTTTTAGAATACCCAGGATGCTGGCTTTTGGTAGGATGTCACGGATATGCACTGCAGCTACTTAGCATAAGAGTCAATAATTCCTTACTTTCCCTCAGCACATATTCTGTGATGCTTCAAAGGGAATTCAGTTCACATGGCACAGAAACCTAAGATAACTATCAAATCCCTGTTTGCCAGACATTGTTCTAGACAGTTAGGACACATCAATAAAAATAAGTCCTACCCCTGTAGAACTTATCTTCAAGAGAGAGGACATAAACATGAACAATAAGGGGAGCCGCAAGAGGGAGGAGATATGGGGATATATGTATATGTATAGCTGATTCACTTTGTTATAAAGCAGAAACTAACACACCATTGTAAAGCATTTATACCCCAATAAAGTTGTTAAAAAAAAAAAAGAACAATAAGGATAAGAAATGATAGTGTGTTAGGAGGCATGGCTATATAAATGGAAGAACAGAGCAGGGTAAGGCAGTTAAAAGTATGGGAGTCAGGAGACAGGTTGCAGTTCATTGAGACGGTGACATTTGAGCACAGTGGTGAAGGATGTGAAGAATAGGCCACGTGGTTGCCTGAGAGGAGATTTCCAAGCAGAAGGAACAGGCAGTGTGAAAGTCTTAAGGAACAACAAGGAGCAGTGTGTTGGAGTAGAATGGTTGGGGGAAGTAACAGGAGATAAATTCAAGGAGGTAAGGCAGAGTGGAGCAAGGGTGCCCATCTTCATGCCCTAACTTAATTCCCTTCTAACTCAGGAACCTGCTGGCCACCTTCTGTGCCCTTCTGCCCCATGGTCTCCCAAGCTTTGCAGTTCTGTCTGACATGCATGTATAGAGCTTCCATTGTGTGCCAGGAACTGTGCTAGAAAATGCAAGCACCTTCTTCCATGAAGCCAGGTCACCATAGTAGCACTTCCCATTCCACCCTGTTTGGGATGATAATGACAAGGTTTGCAGGTGTAATATCTACTCAGAAGAGAGCTTTCCCTACCCTCCACCTGTTTGCAAACCTATGTGACTTAAGGCCCACTCTCAGCTCACACTTATGTTCGGCTTTGTAGGATAACACAAAACTTAATTACTTGAGATTTGGAAAAACTGATACTACAGTTTACTGAATGAGCTTCACTTTCAAAACTAGCCAGGAACATCTTTATTCTCTCTCAAACCCACTAGGTTCTTTTCTTGCTTTTGGATAAAACCCTAGGCAGATCTCAGAGCTTTTCTGGTCACTCTCATATGTTAGGATTAAACCCAGATTCTAGGGAGAGAAGTTTTAAATACCAGAAGTCCAAGATTTTTTAAAATCCATGAATAAAACCAAGTCTTTGGCTTTGGCACTGTTTCATTGTTCTGTTGCATATCTGGAAGTTGTATTATTGGGTTTTTCATGATGTTTTGACTTTTCTTTGATTCACCTTGTGGAACCACTTTAATAGTAAATATTTTTATTCTTATAACTTGTTCTCAGAAGAATGAAAAGTACCTTTCAGTTTTCTAAAAATCCCATTTACTTGATCAGTTGTAATTGGGAAGATCCTGCTATAGCATCAGAAATGAGGGAGAAGGATCTGAGGCGCCAGGACCTGCTCAGCACTAATGAACCAGAGCCGGCATGGATCAAAACTGGATGAATGGAATTTCAGGATACCTAATTTGGAGGTATCTCAGGAAATTAATCTATATTTGAATAAGATTTGTGAATCCACAAAGCTTCAGAAGAAATATGCAATTGTGACAGGTTTCTTTTTATCAAAAAGACCAAACTAAATGACAAATTTTCCAGATTTCTGAAAAAATGTTAAAGTGGAATCACCTTGGTATTTTATTCTATGACTAATGTTACTATATTACTGCCCACGAGTTTTTGTTGTGAGAGTGAAATGCATCTAACCAAGTCAGCCACGTGAGTAGAATCAGTGAAAGCTAGTCACTGCTATTGCATTATAACCCATGAGTGGTCATAAAGTCAGACGGGCTCTTGGTTTTCTAAATCCCTGGAAAATGCATTGCCTTAATTAGCAGACACCAACTTGAGTTGCTCCCCCCAGAGACTCCCAATTAACTAAGCTTCTAGACTAGAATCATTAATGCTTCTCTCTTATTAGTTACTATGTATATACATATATACATACACATGCACATATGTGTGTGTGTGTGTATATATATATATATATGTATATATGTATATAAAATCAACAAACATTCTCAACACTTTGTCACCCTAAATCCCAACCAATGTGAATATTTTCTGGTAGTAAAATGAGAAAGAATGAAACGAACGCAGTTTATTAAGCAAGTAATCTTAGAGGCAGCACACCACACAATTGCTCCCAAGCTCACCAGATTATATTTGCTGCTGTTTTCAGTCACTTCTATTTATACTGCTAACCGGACGAACTCACCATGCCCTCTACTGCTTAGGAGCAATACTACCACCGTGTAGCACAACACAACACGTCCTGGTATTCTCTAGAGATTTATTCTTGGCCATATGCTATCTTTCAGAATGCTTGTTGAACAACGTTGTTTGTCTCCCCTTGGTCACCAATGCCAGGATAAATCTGTGGAGTCATGCTGGCAGGAGAAATGGCCTCCAATCGGCAACAACAAACAAGTTTCTTATTACTGACCCCGCCATCTGTTCCAATTTCCACGTGCCACACTCATATAAGAACAGGTTTCAGCCAGGCCACATTCAGTGTGCAGCCAACATCCACCAGTAGGGTCAGCTTGAATACCCAGATTGCATCTGTTGTTAGTCCCATACCTAGCTAACATCCTTCCTCCACACTGGAACGTGGTTGGTGAACAGTGAAGAAACCTTTGAGAGCTCCACTGCCGATAAGAAATGTGTTCACTAACATCTTGGATCAGGGATGTGTACTCAGTGGAGCCATCAGTGTCTCTGTGGGAAAGGCAAGAGTTGATGTTATGCTATGTTAAGGTGTGTACCTACCAAGACCACTCTGCCTGTAGGCAGTGAGTACGGAAGGAGTGCTGCCTGGCACATTAACTATTAGCCTTTTAGAAAAAATTGTGTAGAATAGCCAGACATATCCCCAAGATGAAATAATTTCCTAAAGGCTCATTTTATAAAGAGGTAGATGAACCTACATGTTCTCCACTTCAGTCTCAATATTAATCAGTCTCAATATTTATCCACACTTGCAGTGTATCTTGAATGCTCAAAATATCACATTTGGTGACAAGGATAAAAAAAGCAGTGCTCTCAAACCGGCAATCCTAAAGTAAGTGTGCCAAGAGCACATTATGGAAAAACTGATAGAGATACAGAGCAGGCAGAACATCTACAGAGGAGCACGGTGAGAGCAATTGTCTTTTCCTGTTACCATTATGAGAAAGCTTACAGAAAAGTTGTTCTATTGTTTGTGTTATTAAAAATTATTCCTCTGTCTGGAATTTAATGCTACACAATGAACTAAATAGTTAAGCTTCTAGAGAGATGATAAACCTGGAAGAATTACATTACTACCCAAAGTATTGGTCATTGTACAGTGATTTAAAATTTAACAACCACATTAAACACCAAGCTAAATCAATAGTAATATTTTCTGTCTCTCCAAGGAAGATGATTAAATATGCTGAAAGCAGTGATGGGTTGTGTGGCATGGTATTAGCTGGCACATGCGTGATTGAGGCTGGCATCTAGTGGAGTTGGCTCCGGGAAGACACTACTCTCTCAGCATTTTCAGAAGGCCCTGTATTCCACAGCTACAAAAAGACCCGACAACCACTACACAGAACTGTGGCACCAACAGGTGAACAATTAATCTGGTTCGAACTGAACTATTTCCTCAGCGTTTGCCACATGATTCCTTAGGCTTCATCAGAAACATTAACAGGTGATCACCTTTCGCAAAGCAAGCATCATACTTATGGAATGAAGTGGTTAGTTAGCTGAGACTTTCTCTGATATGTGTCACTTTGAAATATTATGGTGTTAGTTGTCCATTTTAGCTATTCTTTCTAGTCCAAGACAATCTAGTACACTCCTCTTTACTGGTGTTGAGGATGGCATAAACAAAGAAAGGATCCAGTTGCTTTCACCTTAGATTCCTTCCTTCTCTTCACAAATTTGATTCCTACATTCTTCCAAGGTACTCCTTAATTGCAGCATCTTCTTTTCACTGACTTTTGAAGGAATTCAGATGATTCCTCCCCGATTTGTCTGAATACTTGGTGTTTTCTTGGATTCCAGCACTACTTGTGACTTAAGTCCTGAAGGGCTGAGTATGAATTACTGTTTTGATGGCAGGAAGTTTCCAGGGAAAAGGCCTAAGTGGGTAGGAATTAAGGATTCTAGTAGAGGATTATTACGGTAGCCCAGTCTGGTTTAGGAAAAAATATCTACATATCTAAAAAGGCAAGCATGTACTGTAATGGATTTGTGAGGCAATACTCATAGTAAATGAGAGCTCAGCTCAGCTCAGCTGAATCTTGGTACTAAGCATGGGGCCTGCCACCCATTTTCTCATCTGTAAAATGGGAATAACAGTAATACTTACATCGAAGGTTATTGTGAAGATTGTATGAAATAATAAAACATGTTTAACACAGGGCCTGGCACAGTGAGCTCTTAGAACTTTGTTATTTGTGTCATGACTCCTAACGCTTTTAAAGCTTAGAGTTTTATGAATGAAGATTCTAATTAGGGTCATGCCTTATTTCGAACCTTAAAATGTGTGCAAGTCATTCTTATTGTGTGGATGTAGAAAGTGAATAAATAGATTGCCCTCAGATGACTTGACTGGAAAATGAGAAGCCTTAATTCCAGTCTTGACTTTCTAATGACTTCGCATGTAACCTTTGCAAATGATATAAACTCTCTGGGCCTTGTTTTCTTAATCCCTGAAATAAAGGAACTGGACTCTGTCAAAATCCCTTCCAGTTTAAAGAGTGGTGATCCTGGATGTACTGTCCCTTACATATAGAAAATAATCATAGACCATTGTGGAGTAATTTGAAAATAACAGAAAGCCTCTGTTGGCTCAATATTTCTATTAACCCATCATTTTTTAACGAAAACTAGACATCCTCTTTTAAAAGACAGCTATCAGCCAATCAAGTTATTTATTGAGTACCTATAAGTGAAGGGTATAGAAGGTATAAAACAAGAAACCCTATCCTGCTGTAGGACCTTGAAATTTACTTGGAAATAAAAAAAATTACCACTGTCTTTTAAAAATTAACATTTAACAAAGGTCAAAAGAGGAATACAGATAATAACTATTTCATTCATGTACCTATATGCTTTTTAAAACAGCTTATAGATTTAAAATATTTAAGATAATACCATTTTTTTTAAATTTAAGAGTGATCAGGAATCATTTAGGAAGTAAGAAGTACTTGTATCAGAAACCAAAGATAAGCTATAGTACTGAAACAGGACACCAAGTTTAGCTTTAAACTTAATGGTAGCCAAGAAACTAAAGAAGGTCATGGGCTTTGCAGTGCTTGTGGTCTGATAAAAGGAGAAGTCTAGGTTTGCCTTAAGAGACAATATTTTGCTCTGACAGGCACTAAATATTGGGAAATTTTGTTACATGGATCCATATTTAAGAAATATTCCTTAATATAATGTACAATGCTTACAACTGCTGTTTTGTGAAAGAT
This sequence comes from Monodon monoceros, assembly GCF_005190385.1. Taxonomy (NCBI): domain Eukaryota; kingdom Metazoa; phylum Chordata; class Mammalia; order Artiodactyla; family Monodontidae; genus Monodon; species Monodon monoceros. Next base: position 96,000,310 of record NW_021703774.1, read on the forward strand.
ACAAACATGTCCTTCAAATAACTATACCATACCAATTCTTAGTGGAAGCTAAGGATTAGCTAAATCAACTAAGTAGAAGTGTGTGTTAGTAGACCTAAGCTAATAACTCTACGATTATTGCTTCATGGTGACCAAATTTAATGCTTAGAGAAACCCAGAAAAATAGTGGATTGAGCTGCCCTTTAGGGTGATATTTTTAAATATCAATTCTTTCTGAGACACTTTTTAAATAAAAAATGTACATAAGATCCTGCCTAAAAGAAGTAACCCACTAGCTACTATTCACCTGTGTGTAAATTATTCTATCAGATCTTTTACCATGTATACTCTCAACACTGGGGTACTCTCAGCACTAGTTCTACTGAGAGGAGATAGCTATCAAAGGCAGTATTGACATACTTCATCATTAGGCCTAAGACTTCTTTGAAAAAAAAAGGCAAAAGATTTATATGATCTGAAGAGAAACCTATGCTAGAACTTCTTTGAAGAAGCAATATTCTACTTGTCCCAGCAGAGCTGGGCAGAACTTTCTAAAAGTATGTAGTAAAAATTCTCTGCTAAATCGGCAACCACCAGCTTCCGAAACTGGTGTCAAAATGGAAAATTCAAATAGTGGACGTCTACTTAATGTTTTAAGATTTAGCCAAATGATAACCCTTTCTAGGAAACTTTTGTTAACACAGTTTCCCCTTTTCCTCTAAAACTAGGTAAAATAATATAAATATTCGTTCAATCCTTGTAATAACCCCAGGAGATAATGACTGTTATTATTGTCATTTTATATATGAGGAAAGTAGTGAACAAAGAGATTAAGTAATTTGCCCCAAACTATCCAGCCTGTCAGTAGCAGCCCAGAGAATTATACTCAGCCAGTCTGGCTTCAGAATCCATGCTCACAATACTATGTGATGATACAAAATGCAGTTTTATTTTAAACAGTTCATTTACCAAAGGAAAACAAACATTTATACTCAGATGTAATGAGAAGGGTTATTTTCATTTTGGAGATAGAATAATAACTTAGTTTAAAAATTGAAGGCAATATCCTTCTCATTTCTTGAAAACTTATGATCAGCCCAGTGCCAGCTCTACAAAGCTCCAGCTTGGTCAAAAGTCATTCCCTAGAAGATAAGGAAATTATCAGTGTAATGTTGCTTCCTGTAATTATCATATATTATCAATGTAATTAGCCCTTAACGAACAGTCTATACCTATATGGAATATAATTTTTTAAATTAAAAATAGAACCTTGTATGTATAGTAAGTTCTATGAATTCTATGTATCATAGAAAGTTTCATACAACAGTGGGAAAGTATTTTTTAATTAAAATGTATTACATGATAATATATAGCAGTTACGTAGAAAAAAAATCAAAAATGTCTCATACCATATACCTAAGCAAATTCCAAATGGATTAAATAGTTAGATATAAAAAACAAACCAGAGAACAGGTAGAAATTAAAACTGAATATTTATCAAACTTCTATAGGTAATCAATTTTAAAAAGCAACAAAAAGGAAATATATACCAACAAATAGATTTCTCTGTATGTTAGCTATAAACTTTAAAAACTTAGAAGAAAATAAAGTTTAATATCCCTGTACGTTATCACTATCGAAAAGCAATTTAAAAGTAAAATAAAGGTAATACCAACAATTATAGACTCCATTTATTAATATACATATAAATTATAATTTATAGATTTATATGCATATATTTTAAAACCTGTGTACGTAATATATAGCCTAAATTAAAAAGGCTAGAAATAAATTTAGGGAGAGTATAATAAATGTGGCAGAGTTACTATTTTTATTTAATAAAAGGTTAAATTAAAATTTATAGAAAAATATCTTGATACCTCTATAGTCAAATACATGAACAAAAGCACAACTAATAAAGAACATAGAAACATTTTTCAAGCCCACTGCTTTTTGAAGAAAATTAAAAGAAAGATAAGCTCTCATTTTTATATCACATAACAAATAAGCAGAAAAATTACAATTACGTATATTAAGACAATGTCAAGTATTGGTATGAAACTGGTGATCTTGTAAAAAATTTTATTTTTTACATCTTTATTGGAGTATAATTGCTTTACAATGGTGTGTTAGTTTCTGGTTTATAACAAAGTGAATCAGTTATACATATACATATGTTCCCATATCTCTTCCCTCTTACGTCTCCCTCCCTCCCACCCTCCCTATCCCACCCCTCTAGGTGGTCACAAAGCATCGAGCTGATCTCCCTGTGCTATGTGGCTGCTTCCCACTAGCTACCTGTTTTACCTTTTGCAGTGTATATATGTCCATGCCACTCTCTCACTTTGTCACAGCTTACCCTTCCCCCTCCCCATATCTTCAAGTCCATTCTCTAGTAGGTCTGTGTCTTTATTCCTGTCTTACCCCTAGGTTCTTCAGGACATTTTTTATTCTTAAATTCCATATATATGTGTTAGCATATGGTATTTGTCTTTCTCTTTCTGACTTACTTCACTCTATGACAGACTCTAGGTCCATCCACCTCATTACAAATACTCAATTTCATTTCTTTTCATGGCTGAGTAATAGTCCATTGTATATATGTGCCACATCTTCTTTATCCATTCATCTGATGATGGACACTTAGGTTGTTTCCATCTCCTGGCTATTGTAAATAGAGCTGCAATGAACATTTTGGTACATGACTTTTTGAATTATGGTTTTCTCAGGGTATATGTCCAGTAGTGGGATTGCTGGGTCATATGGTAGTTCTATTTGTAGTTTTTTAAGGAACCTCCATACTGTTCTCCATAGTGGCTATAACAGTTCACATTCCCACCAGCAGTGCAAGAGTGTTCCCTTTTCTCCACTCCCTCTCCAGCATTTATTCTTTCTAGATTTTTTGATGATGGCCATTCTGACTGGTGAGTGATGGTATCTCATTGCAGTTTTGATTTGAATTTCTCTAATGATTAATGATGTTGAGCATTCTTTCATGTGTTTGTTGGCAGTCTGTATATCTTCTTTGGAGAAATGTCTATTTAGGTCTTCTGCCCACTTTTGGATTGGGTTGTTTGTTTTTTTTGTTATTGAGCTGCATGAGCTGCTTGTAAATTTTGGAGATTAATCCTTTGTCAGTTGCTTCATTTGGAAATATTTTCTCCCATTCTGAGGGTTGTCTTTTGGTTTTGTCAATGGTTTCCTTTGCTGTGCAAAAGCTTTGAAGTTTCATTAGGTCCCATTTGTTTATTTTTGTTTTTATTTCCATTTGTCTAGCAAGTGGGTCAAAAAGGATCTTCCTGTGATGTATGTCATAGAGTGTTCTGCCTTTGTTTCCCTCTAAGAGTTTGATAGTTTCTGGCCTTACATTTAGGTCTTTAATCCATTTTGAGCTTATTTTTGTGTATGGTGTTAGGGAGTGATCTAATTTCATACTTTTACATGTACCTGTCCAGTTTTCCAAGCACCACTTATTGAAGAGGCTGTCCTTTCCCCACTGTACATTGCTGCCTCCTTTATCAAAGATAAGGTGACCATATGTGCGTGGGTTTATCTCTGGGCTTTCTATACTGTTCCATTGATCTATATTTTTGTTTTTGTTCCAGTACCATACTGTCTTGATTACTGTAGCTTTGTAGTATAGTCTGAAATCAGGGAGCCTGATTCCTCCAGTTCCGTTTTTCGTTCTCAAGATTGCTTTGGCTATTCGGGGTCTTTTGTGTTTCCATACAAATTGCGAAATTTTTTGTTCTAGTTCTGTGAAAAATGCCAGTGGTAGTTTGATAGGGATTGCATTGAATCTGTAGATTGCTTTGGGTAGTAGAATCATTTTCACAATGTTGATTCTTCCCATCCAAGAACATGGTAGATCTCTCCATCTATTTGTATCATCTTTAATTTCTTTCATCAGTGTCTTATAATTTTCTGCATACAGGTCTTTTTTCTCCTTTGGTAGGTTTATTCCTAGATATTTTATTCTTTTTGTTAGAATGGTAAATGGGAGTGTTTTCTTGATTTCACTTTCAGATTTTTCATCATTAGTGTATAGGAATGCCAGAGATTTCTGTGCATTAATTTTGTATCCTGCTGCTTTACCAAATTCATTGATTAGCTCTAGTAGTTTTCTGGTAGCGTCTTTAGGATTCTCTTTGTATAGTATCATGTCATCTGTAAACAGTGACAGCTTTACTTCTTCTTTTCCAATTTGGATTCCTTGTGTTTACTTTTCTTCTCTGATTGCTGTGGCTAAAACTTCCAAAACTATGTAGAATAAGAGTGGTGAGAGTGGGCAACCTTGTCTTCTTCCTGATCTTAGTGGAAATGCTTTCAGTTTTTCACCATTGAGGACAATGTTGGCTGTGGGTTTGTCATATATGGCCTTTATTATGTTGAGGAAAGTTCCCTCTATGACTACTTTCTGCAGGGTTTTTATCATAAATGGGTGTTGAATTTTGTCAACAGCTTTCTCTGCATCTCTTGAGATGACCATATGGTTTTTCTCCTTCAATTTGTTAATATGGTGTATCACATTGATTGATTTGCGTATATTGAAGAATCCTTGCATTCCTGGAATAAACCCCACTTTATCATGGTGTATGATCCTTTTAATGTGCTGTTGGATTCTGTTTGCTAGTATTTTGTTGAGGATTTTTGCATCTATGTTCATCAGTGATATTGGCCTGTAGTTTTCTTTCTTTGTGACATCCTTATCTGGTTTTGGTATCAGGGTGATGGTGGCCTCGTAGAATGAGTTTGGGAGTGTTTTTCCCTCTGCTATATTTTGGAAGAGTTTGAGAAGGATAGGTGTTAGCTCTTTTCTAAATGTTTGATAGAATTCTCCTGTGAAGCCATCTGGTCCTGGGCTTTTGTTTGTTGGAAGATTTTTAATCACAGTTTCAATTTCAGTGCTTGTGATTGGTCTGTTCATATTTTCTATTTCTTCCTGATTCAGTCTTGGCACGTTGTGCATTTCTAAGAATTTGTCCATTACTTCCAGGTTGTCCATTTTATTGGCATAGAGTTGCTTGTAGTAATCTCTCATGATTTTTTTTATTTCTGCAGTGTCAGTTGTTACTTCTCCTTTTTCATTTCTAATTCTATTGATTTGAGTCTTCTCCCTTTTTTTCCTGTTGAGTCTGACTAATGGTTTATCAATTTTGTTTATCTTCTCATAGAACCAGCTTTTAGTTTTATTGATCTTTGCTATTGTTTTCTTCATTTCTTTTTCATTTATTTCTGACCTGATCTTTATGATTTCTTTCCTTCTGCTAACTTTGGGGGTTTTTTGTTCTTCTTTCTCTAATTGCTTTAGGTGCAAGGTTAGGTTGTTTATTCGAGATGTTTCCTGTTTCTTAAGGTAGGACTGTATTGCTATAAACTTCCCTCTTAGAACTGCTTTTGCTGAATCCCATAGGTTTTGGGTCATCGTGTCTCCATTGTCATTTGTTTCTAGGTAATTTTTGGTTTCCTCTTTGATTTCTTCAGTGATCACTTCATTATTAAGTAGTGTATTGTTTAGCCTCCATGTGTTTGTAGTTTTTACAGATCTTTTCCTGTAATTGATATCTAGTCTCATAGCGTTGTGGTCGGAAAAGATACTTGATACAATTTGAATTTTCTTAAATTTACGAAGGCTTGATTTGTGACCCAAAATATGATCTATCCTGGAGAGTGTTCCATGAGCACTTGAGAAAAATGTGTATTCTGTTGTTTTTGGATGGAATGTCCTATAAATATCAATTAAGTCCATCTTGTTTAATGTATCATTTAAAGCTTGTGTTTCCTTATTTATTTTCATTTTGGATGATCTGTCAGTTGGTGAAAGTGGGGTGTTAAAGTCCCCTACTATGAATGTGTTACTGTCGATTTCCCCTTTTATGGCTGTTAATATTTGCCTTATGTATTGAGGTGCTCCTATGTTGGGTGCATAAATATTTACAATTGTTATGTCTTCTTCTTGGATCGATCCCTTGATCATTATGTAGTGTCCTTCTTTGTCTCTTCTAATAGTCTTTATTTTAAAGTCTATTTTGACTGATATGAGAATTGCTACTCCAGCTTTCCTTTGGTTTCCATTTGCATGGAATATCTTTTTCCATCCCCTCACTTTCAGTCTGTATGTGTCTCTAGGTCTGAAGTGGGTCTCTTGTAGACAGCATATATATGGGTCTTATTTTTGTATCCATTCAGTCAGTCTGTGTCTTTTGGTGGGAGCATTTAATCCATTTATATTTAAGGTAATTATCGATATGTATGTTCCTATTCCCATTTTCTTAATTGTTTTGGGTTTGTTATTATAGGTCTTTTCCTCCTCCTGTGTTTCTTGCCTAGAGAAGATCCTTTAGCATTTGTTGTAAAGCTGGTTTGGTGGTGCTGAACTCTCTCAGCTTTTGCTTGTCTGTAAAGATTTTAATTTGTTCAACAAATCTGAATGAGATCCTTGCTGGGTAGAGTAATCTTGGTTGTAGCTTTTGCTCCTTCATCACTTTACATATGTCCTGCCAGTCCCTTCTGGCTTGCAGAGTTTCTGATGAAAGATCAGCTGTTAACCTTATGGGGATTCCCTTGTGTGTTATGTGTTGTTTTTCCCTTGCTGCTTTTAATATGTTTTCTTTGTGTTTAATTTTTGACAGTTTGATTAATATGTGTCTTGGCGTGTTTCTCCTTGGATTTATCCTGTATGGGACTCTCTGTGCTTCCTGGACTTGATTAACTATTTCCTTTACCCTATTAGGGAAGTTTTCAACTATAATTTCTTCAAATATTTTCTCAGTCCCTTTCTTTTTCTCTTCTTCTTCTGGAACCCCTATAATTCGAATGTTGGTGCATTTAATGTTGTCCCAGAGGTCTCTGAGAGTTCTTTTCATTCTTTTTTCTTTATTCTACTCTGCATTAGTTATTGTTATTTCCACTATTTTATCTTCCAGGTCACTTATCCGTTTTTCTGCCTCAGTTATTCTGCTATTGATCCCTTCTAGAGTATTTTAAATTTCATTTATTGTGCTGTTCATCATTGCTTGTTTCATCTTTAGTGCTTCTAGGTCCTTGTTAAATGTTTCTTGCATTTTCTCTATTCTATTTCCAAGATTTTGGATCACCTTTACTATCATTATTCTGAATTCTTTTTCAGGTAGACTGCCTATTTCCTCTTCATTTGTTAGGTCTGGTGCATTTTTATCTTGCTCCTTCATCTGCTGTGTGTTTTTCTGTCTTCTCATTTTGCTTATCTTACTGTGTTTGGAGTCTCCTTTTTGCAGGCTGCAGGTTCGTAGTTCCCGTTGTTTTTGGTGTCTTTCCCGAGTGGCTAAAGTTGGTTTAGTGGGTTGTGTAGGCTTCCTAGTGGAGGGGAGTAGTGCCTGTGTTCTGGTGGATGAGGCTGGATCTTGTCTTTCTGGTGGGCAGGTCCACGTCTGGTGGTGTGTTTTGGGGTGTCTGTGGACTTATTATGATTTTAGGCAGCCTCTCTGCTAATGGGTGGGGTTGTGTTCCTGTCTTGCTAGTTGTTTGGCATAGGGTGTCCAGCACTGTAGCTTGCTGGTCGTTGAGTGAAGCTGGGTGTTGGTGTTGAGATGGAGATCTCTGGGAGGTTTTTGCCATTTGATATTACATGGAACTGGGAGGTCTCTTGTGGACCAGTGTCCTGAAGTTGGCTCTCCCACCTCAGAGGCACAGCACTGACTCCTGGCTGCAGCACCAAGAGCCTTTCATCCACACGGCTCAGAATAAAAGGGAGAAAAAGAAGAAAGAAGAAAGAAGGAAAGAAAGAAAGAAAGGAAGGAAGGAAGGAAGGAAGGAAGGAAGGAAGGAAGGAAGAGGATAAAAGAAAATGAAATAAAGTAAGGTAAAATAAAATAAAGTTATTAAAATAAAAAAATAATTATTAAGAAAAAAATTATTTTTAAAAACCAAAACACGAACAGATAGAACCCTAGGACAAATGGTGAAAGCAAAGACAGACAAAATGTCACACAGAAGCATACACATACATACTCACAAAAAGAGGAAAAGGGGAAAAAATAATAAATCTTGCTCTCAAAGTCCACCTCATCAATTTGGCATGATTCGTTGTCTATTCAGGTATTCCACAGATGCAGGGTACATCAAATTGACTGTGGAGATTTAATCTGCTGCTCCTGAGGCTGCTGGGAGAGAGTTCCCTTTCTCTTCTCTGTTCACACAGCTCCTGGTGTTCAGCTTTGGATTTGGCCCCACCTGCGTGTAGGCCGCTGGAGGGCGTCTGTTCTTCGCTCAGATAGGACGGGGTTAAAGGAGCCGCTGATTCGGGGGCTCTGGCTCCCTCAGGCGGGGGGGGGAGGGAGGGGCATGGAGTGTGGGGCGAGCCAGCGGCAGCAGAGCTCAGCATGACGTTGCACCAGGCTGAGACGCGCCGTGCGTTCTCCTGAGGAAGTTGTCCCTGGATCCCGGGACCCTGGCAGTGGCGGGCTGCACAGGTTCCCCGGAAGGGGGGTGTGGAGAGTGACCTGTGCTCGCACACAGGCTTCTTGGTGGCGGCAGCAGCAGCCTTAGCGGCTCATGCCCGTCTCTGGGGTCCGCGCTGTTAGCCGTGGCTCGCGCCCGTCTCTGGAGCTCCTTTAAGAAGCGCTCTTAATCCCCTCTCCTCGCGCACCAGGAAACAAAGAGGGAAGAAAAAGTTTCTTGCCTCTTCGGCAGGTCCAGACTTTTCCCTGGACTCCCTCCCAGCTAGCCGTGGCTCACTAAACCCCTGCAGGCTGTGTTCACGCCGCCAACCCCAGTCCTCTCCCTGGGATCCGACCTCCGAAGCCCTAGCCTCAGCTCGCAGCCCCGCCCGCCCCGGCGGGTGAGCAGACAAGCCTCTCGGGCTGGTGAGTGCTGGTCAGCACAGATCCTCTGTGCAGAAATCTCACCGCTTTGCCCTCTGCACCCCTGTTGCTGCACTCTCCTCTGTGGCCCCGAAACTCCCCCCCCTCCGCCTCCCGCAGTCTCCACCCGCGAAGGGGCTTCTTAGTGTGTGGACACCTTTCCTCCTTCACAGCGCCCTCCCACTGGTGCAGGTCCCATCGCTAGAAACTAAAATTATTCAGTTTTTAATGATCTTCATTGCTAGTCCAACTGAGCGTAATATGAAAAGTGTGTTCATGGATTTCCTTCCCGTTATGACTGGATCCCTTGGCTTGCTGCAGTCTTATTCTTCAGGAGTCTACACTTTGAACTCCTCAGTAGGGGCATCTTGATTTCACCTCTGTATTGAGTCATATGTGATCAGGTCATGAAAACTGACATTTGTACTGAGGTTTCTTCAGATCCTATGAACATTTACACACACACACACACACACACAAACAGTTGTCTCTTCAGCTTCCACTGCTCTTGACCTTCTCAGTGTATTTCAGTTGTCTTGCTCTGACATACAGCAGGGACCAGCAATCCATGCTCCTTGCCCTTCTTCTTGTGCACATCCCATAACACTAACCTTTCTCAGGTGGAGGTAAGAGAAATATTGATGTGATTTTTGTGGCTGCTGTTTGAGTTAGCTGATGTAGTGGGGCCTGAGTATTAGTACATGCATGAAAAGTACCATTCTCTTTCAGATCCTCTTTATGAGGATTACAGTAGGGAAAAATACTGCATATGTTGCCTCACTCTTTTTATGTAAAATTATGAAGTATGTCACTATAAATACATGAAACCCAATAACGATGAGTACCATATTATTGTGTTCAACTTTGACCAAAAGCCTATTTGGGTTCCTTCTAGTGACTGATTACGTCTGACCTATAGCCTTTTTCTCTGGGCTTTTTCAGTGCTTTGAAATTCTTTGAGTTCAGTCAGGAAACCCTTGAGTACCTTCTACAAATAAAGTGCTATCTTATGTAGTTTGTGTGAAATAGAAATTTCTAAATTTTTTTTTCCTCAACTCTGTTCATATTTAAAACTTCTTACAATGATTTTCAAGTTATAAGTAGTAACTGGATAAGTAGATGATAGACAGATGGTTAGATAGATGTTAGAAAGGGAAAATATCAGAGGGTAGATATTAAAGTGAGAAAAATAAAATGGAAGAGGAATGGAGTTAGTAGCCATTGTCTATGAGTGGCCTTGTGTTTGTTAATAAAGCGTTGTTGAAAATAAGATTCTAAACTGCCTAGCAACATGCAAAAAGTGGAACAATCACGTATACAATTCATAATACCTATAGGTATAAACCAACAGAAGTGAATGAAGCACAGCTTTTTCTGGTAAGAATCCCTCAAGAAATGTCTGTTATATCCTTACAAAGATACTATGTTCTAGAGCCACATCCCGATACAAATGCAATGTGGGTTTCCTAGTGCAGCACTTTACACCGTCCTTCACTGTTGACAGTGATGAGATTTTTACAAAGGACCATCTAGTTAAGTAGATCTCTAAAACTTGAATTTAGAACACCTAGAAATAAAATTTAGAAAATCTAGAAAAATTTATCCTTCAAACCATTCTCCTTGAATATTTTATTTTCAAATCTGTTTGATCATCACTGAGTGTTGCTAAGGCAGATCCATGCCATTTTATCTTACTGTTACTAGAATATCTACAAGGAAGGCTGGGTCATTTAAAAATGTCAGAATATAGACCAAAAAAATCCTCATGAGTAGAGCCAATACTTTCTGCAAAGATAATTTTGGGTCCACTTAAAACACACTGTCAAATGGGTAATGGAGATGCTGAAGAAGACAGGAAGATGCAACTCACTGGGTGCTACAGGAATTAAAGTTACAAATTCTAATAAAAAGCAGAATAAAAATGCTGCAATGGAGATGCGGTAACAATAGTGTCAGGGAGCATAGAAGGGAGACTCTTTCTAATTGGAGAAATCCAGGAATACATTCGAGAGTCTTTGAGCCACCTTTGACAGAGGAGCCGTATTTCAGAGGTGAAGAAGTTCAAGAGGATTTAAGGTTGAGTAGAATGTGCAGAAGATCCTGAGTGCATCCAGTGCTGCTGATGTAAAGAGTGTGTGGAGCAGTGCAATCCCAAAGTCCTCTGGGACTTAGTAGCCAGGAGGGAGGGGGCTGTTGTTTATTTAAGGGGCTCCTTAAGGCTTTCTTAAAGGAACAGTCATCCTATGGTGGCATGTTGGAGGGTAATCTGAGTGGGAGAGGCTAGAGTCAGAAGAGATCGATTAAGATATGACTGAAGTAGGCCATGGGAGATAAGGTCAAGGCCTGAAACTAGGGAAGAGCAAAGAAGATGGAGGCGAGAAGTGGGTAGGAGAGAACTGAGAGGAGAAATGGCTGTACTTGTTGACCAATTAGGGAGCAACGAGAAAGGTTAGAGACCAAGCTAAGATTTCTAGACTCTGAGTCTCCATGATTGTGATGAGAAAGACAAATAGGGACTCTATATCGGAGACAGCTCAAAATTTGAATTGAGAGCTCAACAAGTGAAGCATTTTAAGAACACAAAAGGGTCTTTCAAAACAAGAATCTGTAGGCTTATAAAAATGATTATGGAAGGACAAGTGCTCCAAGAACTAACTGTGGCCTGACAAAGTCTTGGGGGGTGGGGGGCTCCAATGGGAGAGGACAGTAAAATTGTATTTGGTTTCATACCTCTGTCCACACGCTAAATTCCTCTCCTTGCTAATAGATATTATTCTATAGCACACAGAATTTAAGTACCATTTAAGGAACTACTGACTTCAGTCTCCAGCAGGAAAAACAAAAAAACAAAACAAAAAACCCCTAAAAGCATCAAAGTTGGCATAGTACATTCCCAGACTTCTGTTCATTGCGGAAACAGAAGAGCTCTGATTCAGGTTGCAAGAGTCTGATATACTGCAGTGTTCCTGCCATGCAGACAGGCAGTAATCCCTCCCCAAGTCCCATAGGAGTACTTTACATTTTCTTCCCATCTTTCAGCTCATAAACATGTTTCTCTTCAGAACACACACCATATGCCATTGGAAAAGGGTTGTAAAGTTTTATAGATATATTTGAGAGTATTATAAGAGTGTAATAAAGCAAAAGTAATGCAAAGGAATGGGAATTATTGAACAATGGAATTAAAATATTAGGTACGGATAACTCTAAGCACATCCAGCTTCTGTTTGTTTGTGCAAAAGCCATAAAAACCCAGAACTCTTGTTTAGTTCAAAGATATGAAACCTTTGAGGTGGGCTTTAAAAAAAATCAACACTTGCTATATTTTATTGAAAGCATATAGGCCAAGCATCAGTAAATGAGAGCTAAAGAGTACATTTCTGTATTATCTTAAATACCATATATGAGGCTCTGAGTATGTTGAGGTGAGAAAATGTATTCTCTTTGGCACTTCCTTGGGATTTTTCCACAGCATTCCTTTTTCTGAAAGGATTAATTACATTCATTTAATTAGCATTTATTGAGTGTCTGTACCAGTGAGAGTAGAGGAGGTTGTAGAATATAAAAATTAATTCCTATTCATAAGGAACATGTATTCCAACATGAATCAAGATTCATTCCATTCATTTATTCACTAAGCACTTATTAAATACCTATTACTATGTGCTTGATTCATGCAAGATGAGCAATACAGACCAGGTTTATTATGGCAACATATAACATCATGTTGGGGGGGTTAATGAGTTCTATTTAATATGCTTTATCCATAATCCAAGATGTCCAAGGGAGCTTGGCCGTGAGTTGGTGTTTCAAAAAAGAGAGACAACACAGAGGTATATAAGACAAGGAAATGGCTCCAGAAATGGAAGAGTTGGAGTCAAAGGTCTCAGAAGGACCAGGAAAATGTATAGCAGGTAAATTGGAATTGGAAGGATGCCAGCAGGAAACTACAGAAGAGGCTAATTATTGGGATTTTTAACTTAATATAAGTAATAAAGCTTAATGAGGATGGGGGAAAATACTTTGACAATGACCTTTCCAGCAGCCTTCAAGTGGGGCTTTTTAGAAGAATCAATTACTATGTCATAAAATAATAGGAAAAGGAACAGGAACAGGATGAGAAGTATTTCTGTGGCTTTGTAGGAAAAAAAGTTAGGTACAGAAATATTGTGTAGGAAGATGAAGCAAGACTCAGCCAGACGATGAGAGATTTACAGCTCTGCTCATAGCTTCAATAGTCCCCTTTGTCTGCCAGAAATCTAACTCTTAGCTCAGCATTCAAGGATCTCCACTATCTAGACCCAGGCTCCCTTCTCAACATACCATCAGCATTGTTCCAATTCTTCATAAACCCTGAGCTCCAAACAGGTTTTGTCTGTGTTTATATGCTGTTTTCCTCTTTCTTCTTTGCACACATTATCTCATTGCTTGCAATGTCTTTTCTCTGTATGCCATGATGTCCAGACCCTCCACATGCTTTAAGACTTTGTTCATGTTTAGGAAGACCTGTCTTATCTCTCCAACTGAATACATCATTTCCTTTCCCTGGCACTGTTCTCTACTTTGATGATAGTGTTCTTTATGGCAGTCTTTCCTTTTCTATTAGACTGTAAACTTTTTGAGGGCCACACCCAAGTATGATTTCTCTTGGAATTCTTCTGACAACCTTGCAAAATGCCTTGTACATAAACAAAACTCAGAAATATTTGTGAATGAATAAATGATTGTCCAGGTAGAGCAAGGCAGAAAAGTTCCAAAGAAAACAGAGTATTTGAGAACATTTCAAGGTACTACTTCCAGGAGAAAAAAAAGAACTGAAATGGGGAAATCATGTACAGAAAGCACATTAAAGAAAAGATGATGTTTTCACTACCCACTCATCCTTTCATTTATTCAATGAATGTATTTGAGTGCAGCTATGTGACAGGCATTGTGCTAATAATACTGCAACATTCAATCCTTGCCCTTCGAGGAATTAGCCTGGGGGAAACTAAGGTACTCAAGGTAGCAGAGGAAATGCTCTGAATGGGTTAATCCCAGGTGCTATAGAAGTAAGTGTTGACAGGAATGCTTCCTAGAAGAAATGATATCAAAGCTGAGACCTGTGCTTCCCTGGTGGCGCAGTGGTTGAGAGTCCGCCTGCCGATGCAGGGGACACGGGTTCGTGCCCCGATCCGGGAAGATCCCACGTGCCGCGGAGCGGCTGGGCCCGTGAGCCATGGCCGCTGAGCCTGCGCGTCCGGAGCCTGTGCTCCGCAGCGGGAGAGGCCACAACAGTGAGAGGCCCACGTACCAAAAAAAAAAAAAAAAAGCTGAGACCTAAAGAAATAGTCAGTCTTCACAAGACTAAGACTAGAGAAAAGGTACGTAAGACGCAGAGAACAGTATGTGCATGATGGAGAGGCATGAGACATAATGCAGCATTTGGGGATTGAAAGAAGCTTAGTTTGGCTGCAGTGTAAGTATGGAAGAAGGGGCCAGGGAGGCAAGTCAAAGCAAGTGCTTGTTTTGTTAAGATCCAGAGCTTTCAGCAAGACATTTGTATACAAATGCTTTATAATCTACAGATAATAAAAATCACTAGGATAGAATCAAGTTTGTCAAATATTCACATTCAGAAGTTCTACTCAAGCAAATTTATCAGATTTATATATAGATATTGGTATCTAAAGAGAAGATATCCCAAACCAAATCAACTGGGAAACTTGTGCTGAAAGTGGAGACATAGCTACTGCCTCTCAATTTCTCCAACTATTGATATTTATCACTTAAGACCACATCTGTTAGAATGAGAGCCAAAGAACAGTTCTGGAAAAAGTCTCACACATATAGTAAATTTCACTCATTGTTATCCCCAAAATTGAGAATCTGTGACAAGTCAGACAAGAGCAAGGCTAAAGTTGATCATTGTACTAGTAATCTCAAAAGGATTTATAAAACATTAATAGTATCAAAAGAAAGGAATGGTATAAATTATATCTCCACTAAGCAGAGTGAACTATTTCCAAGCATTTATGTAGAAATAATTTATTGCTCATCATGGTTTATTCTGTCATGTTCAGTAAATTAGGGCTTTTAAACCTCAGGCCTATGCAAGTATTCAGCATAGTTCTAATAAATGTATGTACTAGGAAGTTATAAAACTGGAATTTCTCTTTCACACCTATGTAGATGATCTGCTATAAAACCGAAATATACTTAACTTTCTGTGGTAAAGTGAGATGCTTTGATGCTTTGTCTAAGAATCAGAATGTCTAAGATGCAATACTTTTTGGTTTGTTTGTTAAAAAAAATGAACTCATGCGGTTGAGACAGTCTTTTGAAAAAGAGATTCATCCACATAAAACAGGAGACATAGTGATACAAGTTCAGTTTCCATTCACCAAGAAACCATCCTCACCTTAGATAGGAAAATGTGATTATTTTAAAATATTTCCTCTTTTCTGAAAATTTTAATCTAAGAGCTAATTTGGGAAGTTGCTACTACAGGGTCCTAAAATCATTTATTACTTCCAAAAATAAGTGGTTTATTTCTTTCTCACTAGTTAGTTTATTCTAAAAGAATCCTTTTTAAAGATTTCAAGATTAAGGTTAAAACAATATTATAGAAGTTGTGGTTCTACCTTACTGATTCATTTCCTCCAGATGTTTTTTAGGATGAAACTAGAGTTTTTCTTTCACACCAAGTAGAAAAAGTAAGGGCCCACAGATAGAAGGAGTTTCCTAAATTCATAAAACAGAGATTGCCCAGCAAATCACTAAGAGAAGAGCATGCAAACCATTCTATTTTCTGTGTGGATGCACAGATATTTGGGATAGGAGGAGAGTAAGAGAAGGATCATACAGGATGTCCAAAGATGCAGGCAAATTTTAGTAGCATCTAGTTTTTCTCAGTGGTCTTCTATCCATGGAAACCAAATATTTTACCCCTAGTATCTGTACAAATATGGAGGAATAAATTCCAAATGGACCATGGAAAATATAATTTTCTTATCCTTGAGAGACACTGAAACAAGTTGAAGGAAATAATATAAAATGCAAAACACAAATTCTAATGTGGACATTGACCTATGGAGTCTGTGCTTGGAATAAATCTAGTTCTTTGGTTTCCCTTGGCTGTCTGTTGGGAACTGTGCCTCTCTGTGTTTTTAAAATTACTGAGAAAAGTTACTAAAAGTTATAATATTAAAGCACTGTGACCCAGTTAACATGACTATTTGCCTTTTCTCATAGCAAAGTATTAAGAGAAATAAATAAGGTTTAGGAGAATTATTTTGTTAGGGATTAAAATCTGTCTGGTCCAACTAACGATATATTAAAATGCCAGAAATATGTGCTATTTGGAGCAGGGCAGGGGGAGCCATTTGCTTCAGTAAAATGATAAGGAAGGAGTTCATTATGAAATTTTATTTTGGTTCCTATATATCAGGCATTGTGTCATTGTAAACCATAAATCCACTGATTGATCAGTGACTTTCACACAGAGATTGGAAGTGTAAAATACTTCTCCCGAAGTTGTTTAATGAAGCAAAATCCAAGGAAAAGTGAAATGCAAGAAACTCCAGCACGATTTAAAATGCAGGGATGGAACTTCACAATGGCAGACCATATTTGGCAGGGACCCAGATTCATTACTGCATATTGACTTCTATATGCTGAGGGCTCAGAACCTTCATCGTCCTGACAACTCAATAAAAGTATCCACCTTGGGCTTCCCTGGTGGCGCAGTGGTTGAGAGTCCGCCTGCCGATGCAGGGGACCCGTGTTCGTTCCCCGGTCCGGGAAGATCACACAGGCTGTGGAGCGGCTGGGCCCGTGAGCCATGGCCGCTGACCCTGCGCGTCTGGAGCCTGTGCTCCGCAACGGGAGAGGCCACAACAGTGAGAGGCCCGCGTACTGCAAAGAAAAAAAAAAAATCCACCTAAGCCCAGCAGTGGCTTAATATGAAATAGGATGCTTAGGATGTTGTAATGTAGCTTTCTAAGAATCTGTTAAAGATTAGATAGGAAATAAAATAGAAAAATTAGGGAACAATGAAAGAATAAAAACACAAAAGTAAATATTGATATACATCTATGTATATTTTCTTGGTTAATAAGTGCTCTCATCCATTTTTAAAGCATCTAGGTTTCTTATTTTCTTACATTCAAAGGACCAATAAAGAAAAATTTCATAAATAAGCTAGTATATAAATGTGATGTCAAGGAGCAAATATATTTTTCTTCATATATTTACTTTTTTTATCGGATTTAGAAAGTATCAGAGTGCTCTGGGCTATTGAAGGTGCTATATTTCAAACCCTATTCAGTTGAATTTTTACTGGTTTTCTTAAATTCACTTGATAGTACCAATTTCAGAGGGTAATAAAGGACCAAGTCTCAATGAACTGGTCAAACTCCAACCTTATTATTAGAGGCAGAATTTATTTGAAAAATATAAATTTTATCTACAGGAACTGTGGTAAACTCTTTGTGTGTATATCTTAGTACTGGCTGGTATGCAAGGTAAATATGTTTCTGATATGTAAAGATACCCAGAATTCTCAGAATGTTATTGTTGGCATTAAAATTTTCAGTCTATATTTTATCAACTTAAAACTGAGAGTTTTACCTTTAAAACAAATTAATATGTCAAAACCATGTTTCCCTGTACCCTGGTCATGTGGTAGTTAACCTTTACTCTGAAGATAACGGAGGATGATCTGATCTAACTAGGTCTGAGTATAGAAAAAAGAAAAATCTGAGGGTATAGGCAACCTTATATTTAATCAGACTAATCAGAGCAATGCAATTGAGGACTAAAAAGTCAATCAATGACATTAAACAGTCACAAAATGATCATCCACTACTCTCTCCAATAGACATACTCTTCTAGGTATAGTTTTAATGTCAATCTTCGGAAGGAAATATAAAGATAGCAAAGAGACCTAAGAGTTTTGTTCTGTTTTGTTTCTTTTCACTGAAGGGATAAAATGAGTGACATTAGGAAGGGTTAAAGCAACAAGGTTTTTAGAGAACAGTAGATTATTTCAACAAAATTTACTTGCTTACTCTCTTCAGGCATATAGCAGGCTGACTTTTTGTATAGCATATGGTAATTCTCTGTATACATATAGGATGAAGTCAGATAAAATTGGCTATGATGAAGGTGAAGAGGTTTGATTTGGGGCTTCCCTGGTGGCGCAGTGGTTGAGAGTCCGCCTGCCGATGCAGGGGACACGGGTTCATGCCCCGGTCCGGGAAGATCCCACATGCCGCGGAGCGGCTGGGCCCGTGAGCCATGGCCGCTGAGCCTGCGCGTCCGGAGCCTGTGCTCCGCAGCGGGAGAGGCCACAACAGTGAGAGGCCCACGTACCAAAAAAAAAAAAAAAAAAAAAGAGAGAGATTTGATTTGGAAATAAAGAATTTCTTAACTGTTCAGAGTACTAGGAAGATTGATGAGCAAAGTTCCGAGGTCTTTGAAAAGCAAATACATGACTCTATTCTAGAATATTCTTTTATCACTTAAAGATTAGAAGTTGGATGTATTTCATAGTTCTTAAGTTTTTATAGTTCAGCACTCATAAATATTTATTTACTTAAGTAATTATGTTTACCACCACCCCATTACCCCCACAAAAACAAAATAAAGTAAAACATCCTGCCTAAAGCACAGACTTCCGAAGGAGTCTGCCCTCTCCTTGAAAGCTATTGGTGGTTCCCCAATAAAATAATACAACATATAAAACCCATCTCCAATATAATTAGCCACCGATCTTTCTAGATTTATCTCCCTTTTCAATTTCCCTCCAGTAAATATGTCTGCAAGGTAAGTGGATTACATGATTGTTATTCCTCAAATGCATTCTGCTTCTCTTAACACCATTCCCATTACATTTAACATCATTCGTCTCATCTCTGCCACTGAAAGCATTGCCATTCTTCAAGATTCAAGATACTAAACCCCATGTCTTGCTCTGGGCTTGAAACATAAGCTAACTTCTATACATCATAATCTACTTGTAGACATAGGCCAGTTGCTGTCTCCTCTGCAGTGCCTGGCATGGTATCTATACCATAATGGCCCTCACTGAATGACTGTGCTGAAGCATGCTGGCCCAGTAGCTGAAGCCTTGTATCAAACTGAAACCAGTCAGGTTTGTCTCTACAATTCCCAAGTCCCAGGATCTGACTATTTATAAGCCCACACTTGGGCTAGTTCCTTGATCTGGTTTGGAGTTGGGCTTCCTCTCCTCTACCAGTCTCAGTTCTTATGGAAGTCCTGAGGGTTCTCAGAGCAATAGGTGATTTTCTTCCCAAACACGGCCATGATGTGAGTCAGCCTCCAGGAAACCCTCTACAGCGGGCCTTGGTCTGGGGTGACAACAGAGGTGCAATGCTGCCATTCCCACACCCAAAGGACAACTTGGCAGATGTGGGCCTGTAACATTTCTTTCTGAAACGTAATTATTGAGCACATACGGTGTGCCAAACACTGTGCCATGCTCTGAGGATAATTTAGTGAACAAGCAGTCAGGGCACTTAACATTTTACCTGGAATGGAGGTAGATAATAAAAATAAATAAGTAAATTATAAAGGAGGTTGAGAGTCACAAGTGCCAAGGAGGAAAAAAGAAAAAAGTTATGTAAGTGGTCTAGGTAGATCTGGGGAATGGCAAGAGGCAGGAAAAATTCTCAATTTAAATTGTATGTTTCAGAAAAGTCAGATTTGAACAAAGACTTGAAAAAGCAATTCCTTTGACATGAGGTTCCTACTGAAAAGGCAGCAGAATCCACCTCCCTTGTGGAGTCTGCACCCCTCCCAGGCCCCACTGCTGCTCATCCCACCGTGGCCCTGATGGCTGTGTGGCATTGAGGTGGCCTCCGTCCCCTACGACAGCGTGGCATCCAGAGCAGAGTAAGGCTCTGTCTGCTGGTCGTGCTCAAGCTCATTTTACGGTGCCCTGACAGAAAACACAGTGTGGTTCATTACTTAGAACTCTCCCCAAGGATGAATCATGATTAAACAACCCCCACTTTACTAAAATGACCAGGCTTCACCACCACATACAGACTGCAGATACTTGGCATCCCATTTCCATAGTGTTTCACAGGCATCTTTAGCGAAGCTAACAAACAATGTAGGCCCAGATTTTTTTTCTCCCTAGAGACCCTCCACATTTCTCCAACTTGCTGCGCTCACATTGATTTCAAAAGGAGCTTTGCACTCACAAGAAAATCACAGAGGGCTTAGTATGTGACCCATGGTTTTTTTTACAGCCATACTATTTTTAAAAAGGGAAGAAACTCAAAGCATTTTCACATTTTCACATTGACAGGAATTGGCTGTTTTGACAAGGGGAAGTCATGGCATAGGATTTTTTAGATAAATTAACAGAATGAAACTGCTAAATTAAAATTGCCACATTGATTTCCTTTTTAGCTCAGCTGTGCATTATAAAAGGGTCAGAGGAAGGATTTATTATGGGCGATGAGTCTCTGTCGTCCACTAAGAGAGATCAGTGTAGAAAATAAAGTTGTCCATTTCAGACACCCTTTGTCTTCAAGGAACGCTGTCTAGGGGGCCCACGGGTGGCAGAAGTGCTGAAAGGAAATGGAAATTGATAATCGGTCCTGTTAGGCTGATTCTCTGCATGTTCAATTCATATCCTTTTGAAAAGAAGAGATTAGGATGAAACCTCATTGAGGAATACACATTTTGAAGAAAATAGAAACAAAGGTTCTGCGAGGCTATTTCAGTTGGTGTCAAATGTGAGAACAAGGCGACACAAACTTATATGAAGAAAGGGCATTAACAAAATCCCCAGACAAAGAAGGAGCTAATAGCAAATATATGCAGCCGTCTTTGTGGATGCTCACAGGAGAAGTGGTACAACTTGATTTACAAAGGACCTGGATAATTATTTGTTACTTGGAGCCAACCCTGCTTCTCCCTCTGCAGAGGGCAGGCACTGACCATCTGCGTGTCTTAGTTTTGCTTTTGTGCGGATGAGAATTAGCCACATTTTTGTGTCTGGTAAGTATTGCATGAAGAGATGTTTGAAGCACTGGCTTCGTTTTGTTTTAAATCTTTAAACTGTTCCCTCGGCTTCGGTCAGAGGATTATAGCACATCTAACCACAAATAAATTGAAATATCAGCTGAAGAGAGCGCGTGTTGCTCGCTGATGGAATAATGGACGGCAGGTGGTAGAGGGTTTTGTTTTCAGAAAAGCACAGGAGGCTAGAAGTGACAAGAGTGATTTTGTGAGAGGGCTGAAACTGTCAGGATGAAGTCGTGGGGGTCAGTAGTCCCTGAGCTGACCTTTTTGAACAAACCCTGAGAAGACCTTTTACTAGATGCTCACAGCAGTAGAGTATTCATGCCAGAAAGGTTGTTCCTCCCTCTCGATACTGAGAGCTTTAACAAAAAGCATATTTTCTATGATAGGGCCCATGTCCATGGCTTCACTCACCCCAGCATTCCCTCTGCTGTCAGTGTGTGACTCGCGATCCTAACTGCTCACCTATTCCTTAACACCCTTCTTCAGCCTTTGATATCATCTCCTGTCAAATCATGGAAATCAAGGGACTGGGCTGCAAAGTGGGACACGCGATGTGCTAATTTCCATGTCGTTGTCTTCAACCGTCTTCTCGTGCAGGGCTGTTACACGGAACTCCTACCTGACTTCTGGGGACACACTGAAGGGATGAGATGTGTTGTCGATGGCATAAAATTGACGTCTTACTGGTTGTGAGCCAGAGTTACAGAATGCACGGCATTGGTCTTTCTTTTCAAATACTCTTCTGCTTGGCCTCTAATATGTCACTAGCAATCACAATAAATAACACACCTAGTGTGCTTTATACTGAAGGCTTTTTATTCAAAATTGTAAGAACCTTTTGTCTCCAAAGCCTGTGAAAAACAATGAGGAGTTTTTTTGCCTTCATTACTAAATAATATTACATTATTTTTTGTCTCATTACATCTTTTGGAAATGATGATAGTTTGTCTTACATACTTAAGAGGTATCCACGGGGGGGAGCTGTGCTCCTTGCCCAGGTCAGCGTGCAGATAGCAGGTTCATCCCAGAGTCAAAGATCTCCAAAGCCACGAACCTAAATTTAGAAACTTCTTTTCCATTTGCAACTGGCACAGTAATTTTCTCACTAAACTTCAATCCTCAGATGACCTGGTCTAAACCACTGAAAGGTAAATTATTAAAAATAAACAAATAACCTTTTACAAAGTTTTGAAGCAGATTCACCAGACCATAAAACTTACAATTAGTTTTTTCTGTTGTTGTTGTTGTTTTGTTTTGTTTTGTTTTTCAGTTTGGCTGCATGTACTTCTCTAATATTTTGAGTAAAAAGAGAGAAATTTGGTAAAAGATCCCTTAGAGAAGCCTTAATTTTTGAATCTGGCAGAAAAAAATAATTTAAACAAAGACCTAAAACCTTAATCTTCTTATCTGATTCCAGGCTCAGTATTCTTTTCAGTCGATGCTGCTGTTTCCTGGTACTTAAACAGACAGAAAACCTAATAATGTCACTCATTATTGCTGGATCTAATTTTTGACGCCCTTGCCATCCCTACTTCTTTGCAGAAGCCAAGAAATGAGGGAATCTATTTTATAATCATCTACTGCTTTCTACACATGTACATTTAAATGCTCTGTATGCAGGGAAGCCAAAGTTTCTGGCCTGAAAAAGAAATGCTGAAAAAAAAGAGAAATCTAATGTTAAAAAGAAAGAGCATCTAGGCAGAAGGTTAAGGACAGGGGCAAAATAGGAGGGAAAAGAAAGAAGGTATTTTCACAATAGAACCTGAAGATTATAAAGACAGCTCAGGATGCTCAGAGAAGGGAAGGTCAGCCTGCACCGGGGGAAATACACTGCATCTACAAGGAATATCTTCTTCTCCTGGGTGTCAGCAAGGACTGTTTGGGAAATAACCAAAATTAATTAATTAATTAATTACCTAATTAATTAACTAATTTTTAAATGACATTTGAAAAGAAAAAGCCAATAAATAGATAAAATTATTATTAAAACTCAAAAAGGAGGAAGTAAAAATATATTCTGTAAGAATGAAACCAGAAGTAACCTCAAATATAGGAGAATTAGAGAATAATGTGTTATGTCTAACTCTTTGGCAATAAAACCTAGAGAGAGTAGCTAATTTCTCATCAAATATAAACGACAAAAATTTTGAAATATGTAACCAGTTATCATCTATAGAACTGGAAAGCAAACTCTAACTTTTACCATTAAAAAGATATCAGGCAAGAGTAGTTTTGCAACTGAATAGCTGATAGTTTTGTCAGAGTTTCTGTTATTTAAACAATCCCTGCTTATAGAAGGGTACAGAAAACCCCCCAATCAATTTATTAACCTTGATCAACTTTACTACTAAAACCAGATAATACTGCAATAAAACATTATAGACCATTTTCAACTTATGAATAAAGATGCAAAATTCTAAACCAAATAATATTAAAAACTGCATCTTTGACATTACAATGATACTAAAAGTTCCAAGCAAGGTATCTATACAGTGGATTAACTTTCTCTTCTAATCTCTGCGTTAGCTTTCTAGAATGTGGATAAACCCCGGTATATAGGTTGAATCAGTATATGAGAAAGATGGTAACAGTGCTTGACCTAGCTTCCTTTGAGTGTCCTCTGCAATTATACTACATTAATAAAGCTTCAGCTCATGATTCTGAAGTGATCTTTTAGTGAAGACTGTTCAGGAAGAAGTAGTTCATCCATACATTCACATGTACTTGAAAGCATCGGATAAATGAGTGACTCTTGATGATGATAAGGCATTTAATCAATAAAGGTTTTAGTGGGGAAACCTATAGTGTTAGCACATTCAACCTGTCATTATGCTTTTTATCCCATGGGGACTTGAGTTACTTGTTCAAGCATCTGCTGGGATAGATATTAGAAGACAATAACGGTAATTCATCTTCACTACAAAATGTTGCAAGAAAGAGATTGTGTACAGAAATGAGTTCTGTAAGAAGAGCTCCCCTGCATCCATAGCAGATCCAGGGTTGTCATTTCACACCAGCTGTATGTCTCTAGGCCTCCTAAGCTGGTGTCTCAGTACAATACAGCATAGCCGCCTTTAGAAGGTGTCCATGGTGCAGTCAGCCTGAGTCTCCTTGCTGAACAGTGAATCAGTGAGAGAGGGCAATGCCTAAAAAATTGTAGGTTCTCAGTAAACGTTGGTGTAACTTAACTGGATTATTTAGACAGAAGATTATTCAGCTTTCAAATCACATCCAATGTCTCAGCATTTGCAGAGTTTCCACAGCTACTTTTTCTGAACTTCAATATCATATGCAATGAGAAAATTTTATTGACTCATTAATATTTTCCTTCATTTATCTTCTTTTAGATCATGTGCACATGCCCAGTTTCCCTTTTATGCATTTGTCCTTTGCTTCCAGAGGAAGATGGAGTTGAAATTACAGTTGGCTTCTCTCCATGTGTACTTATGTGTGTGTGTATACACATACAATATATATATTTATATAGTATATATTGTTATATATTTATATACATGTTATATATGCGTTATAGCAGGCCTTAGTGAAATACAGATACCCGTTTTTAAGTGTTTGGGAAGTAGATATTACCTTAATGGGTCTTCAGTGCTTGTAAAATCCAAGCCTTCGCTGTGTCTCACCAACTGTTGTTTACAATCCTCTCTCTACTGATACCTTATTTTTCCAGCATCAATGTATTTGCTTCTATGGCCTCTAATCTATGTATAGTCTTTGTTTCATATTTTTAGAAATTGGCTTATTATTCTAGTGAAACTTCTCTCATACTCACTGACTTCTACATAAAAAGACTGGCCTACAAAAGACATCACTAGCCAGTCAAAAGTGTTCTCTTTCAATCCACAAACAGACCCATCAAAACTGAATGTGAGGGTAACTCTTAGCTTGATAGCTCTTCTCAGCTCCGTTCACTGCAGACGATACTTGCCACCAAAGATCCTTCTGGAGATGCAATGTTTTTAGGCTCAGGAACATTCAGAAAGCTACCGTTGTTTAGGTAGCTCGAAGTTTTATTCTGAGTGTGCGTGTAAATATTTTATATGTACATCTATCTAAATGTATGTCTTCCTTCAGAAATATAAATTAAAAATAACTCACTCTAATAAAAGCTAATATTAGAATTTTAATTCTTAAAAAGTTTACATTACAGTTTAATTCTTAGAGGCACATTAATTTGCCAACACCCCACATAGGACAGAAATTTAGTCATGTATTCAGCAATAAACATCTCTAACCTCAAATGTGCACAGTGCTTTGCTGGAGTGGATGAACATTTCCGATTTAATATGTATTTAACAATATTTTAGAATTTGGCCTGAGGTCTGCTTATTATATTTCTGTCTCATCATTGCTTATGCTTTCTCCCACAGCTTAGATTTGTGTGGTAGATACAGTTCTAAATTAATTTTTGAAGCTCATAGTTTTAAAAAAAGAGAAAAATTTTTGCCATAATGATAACTGTAATTTTATTCCTACAAAGGTTTTTATAATATTTCCCACTAGTATACCTTTTAAGACAATATTTGTTTTAATAACATTTTTCTGATTATAAAAGTAATATGTGCTCACTGTAGAAATTAGCAAAATACATTGAGTATAAAAAAGATCACTGCTAATCTTACTACTCAGAGATCCCAACTGTGTGTGTGGGTGTGTGTATACACATACAAACAATAATTTCTCAAACTAAATTAGTATCCTACTGCATATACTGCTCTAATTCTGCTTTTTATTTCTCTTATTATGTAAGCATTTTCTATACTTCTTATAATCCTCCTGTATATGATTTTCTTTTTAATGGCCATCTAGGATTTTGAGGAATGAGTTCCAATTTAGCCAATCACTATTTTGCAACTTTTAAAAAAATCAAAATCCATTTTGATGACAAAGAACTTAATGCAGCAAATCTTGGCCCTCTGGGACTTTTCTCTCAAACGTGAAATGTAAGACCATATGAAAAAAGTAGGAACAGAAGGAGACCCCAAAGTCAGTACCCAGCCTTGATTCTGTGTGTTGACACGAAACATTGCTGAAGGCGCGCGAGCAGTGAGGCTCCCCAGATTGTCGTATGTGTAATAGAACCTGAACCATTGTATAACCAGTAATGGCTTCTTTGGTCATAACTCGAAGTCATCTTATTTACACTAGGGTCCTTTTTTCAGTAGTGAGTAGATTGCTTTTAAATTATAAACTTGGAAAGGAGAGGTAAAAAGATTACTGAGTATGAGAGATGAATGAAGAAAAGCAGTAAAGCCTGTGCAATCAGAAGGATAAGCATCACAGTTCAACTGACATAAGAGATGGATTACAATGGCTCTGAAGTGAGGGATGGTTTACTTAGGAATTTAGCAGTAATTTACAGTTAAGGAATCCATTAGTGCCATCACATACACAGTTCCATCACTAGATGACTAACAGGAATGTATGGTATTTGCTTATGATTTTATTGAGTCTAATAAAATATGACATCTTTTTGATTCATTTTTATTCAGGGAAAACCTACTTTCCCAGGACTATTGGCTGACGTAACCCACACCAGCCATTAAATGGCATAATGATGCTGTATCTTTTGACATTGTCTTGTGTATCTTTCTCCCTGTGGCTCATTCTGTCCTAGAAAAAAATATCTCCAAGGGGCTGTGATAGAATTATTCCCTGCACTCTGATCAAAAGAAGTTTCTCCTGGAAATAACTAAGTCCATCAACTGCTCAGGTATTTAGCTCATGCAAAGACATTCATAAGAAATACAAGAGGTGAATTTTGCTTTTTAAAAAATGGTCAGATATCGTGATTTTCTTTGAAGGAACACTATTGCATATGATATATATATATATATTTTTTTTTTTTTTTTTTTTTTTTTTTGGTACGCGGGCCTCTCACTGCTGCGGCCTCTCCCACTGCGGAGCACAGGCGCCGGACACGCAGGCTCAGCGGCCATGGCTCATAGGCCTAGCCGCTCCGCGGCATGTGGGATCTTCCCGGACCAGGGCACGAACCCGTGTGCCCTGCATCGGCAGGCGGACTCGCAACCACTGCGCCACCAGGGAAGCCCCCGATAATTTCTTCTTGAACTCACATTAATCTTATTTTTTAAATGGCACTACCTACCTCTAGAATAGATATAGGGGGAAAATAGAATTCAGGAAACAACAGATACCTATCTCAGAAGCATTCGGATCTGGACTCCACCCAAATCAGAGGCATCCAGTGAGTTCTCTTCTCTGCCTTCTCTTTCTTTCAGATGCTCACATTGTTTTGGGGGATAAAGCTGGAAATAAAACAATATTTATTCCCTGCCTTTTTCTGATGATAAGTTGTTTGTTATTGTTTTATACTTCTAAAATTTGGACATTTATTTATAAATAGAATTTTAGGATGATGATGTAATTTTCATACAGCATTGCTCTAGGAATAATGAAATACCATTGTTACAGCTACTAACAATGATGAGAAAGGACCTTAGAACTGCACCAGTAAGTATTTAGGGAACATAATGCATTCCATCAATTATGAGACATGCATTTTTTCCACATTTTAATACCTCTGAATCAGAATGTCTTGCAATTAATTGATGTCATCTTTAAATTAGCAGACTCTGAAGGTGTAAAAAGTTTTATTAATATTTTAAACAATTTATTTTGCTTATATTTTCCTCTTATAGTATGCATAATAATAATATAACATTTTAAATGTGATTAAATACAATGTTGTGCTCTTAATCTGTAATAAATAAAGATAAAATTACCCAGTACTTATAACTGGCATTCTAATACATCAACATAGACCCTCTCCCAAACTCCACTAGACAGAGAAAAACACATTCTCCTGGAATGATCTTCCATAAAAAGAAATTCAAAATCTCATCCTCATTCTGTTTAAAAAACTCACTTTCTGAAGTCTAACTAATAGGCCATTGGGCCAGGATGGATTAATGAATACTATAGATAATCCACCAAAACTCAAATTATTCATTAATATATTATTCATAAATATATTCCCAAAGCTTGATGGGTAACCAGATTAATTAATTTGTTATATATCCTTACCCTTCCTTTCTGATAGTCAACAATGAAATAAAAATCCAAAGTCAAATAGAAGAAGCAGCACAAGAACCCAGATAATCCCTAAACTGAGTAGCCGCTCCTGGACAACAGAGAGCCTAGTATGTTTTGTGTTTTTTTTTGTTGTTTTTTTTTTGCGGTACACGGGCCTCTCACTCTTGTGGCCTCTCCCGTTGCGGAGCACAGGCTCCGGACGCGCAGGCTCAGCGGCCATGGCTCACGGGCCCAGCCGCTCCGCGGCATGTGGGATCTTCCCATACCGGGGCACGAACCCGTGTCCCCTGCATCGGCAGGCGGACTCTCAGCCACTGCGCCACCAGGGAAGCCCAGAGAGCCTACTGTGTTTTACACCTTTCTATAGAATTCAAAATATTGCATTAGAGTATAGATGTCGTATTTACATGTGTGTGTGTATGTATGTATATACACACAGTAAGCTCATACATATTTAATTTCATAGTTATACATATTAAAAAGGCTTTGACCATTATGTTCTGAAACCACTGCTAAGAAAGCAAGAATGTACATGTTGAAATCTCTTTCTGGTTTAATGGAAATGAGGGGGAAAGTTATTGGGGTTTGAAAATTTATTTTAAACAAAATCTTAAAAATACCCACTGACCTACATTTATTGAAAGAAAAAACAGTCAACTCCAAATGTAATTGTTATCTTGTCAGGTATTTATTAATAGACAGACAGCTGTCATCTTTTTAAAATGCTCTGAGTTGACAGAATTTCATTTACATAAATGGGTAGACAGTCCTTTTCTTACTTGTCCAACAAACTGGAGACAAAGTGCCTGCCAATGTTTTAATTTCTTTTTCATGTTCTGGTTAGAGAGTGAGAAGAATGCTTTCACTCCACAGTGTCATGAATATGATAATCTATGGAAATCACGGAAAGCAGGTACTTAAGTTAAGCATATACTGTACTATGGGATTCCCTGATGAATTCAAGTCTCTTCTGTTTAGAGAAGATGTTGTTGCCTGTGAAGTGACAGACTGCCAGATGTTCGTGAAGTAGCACGGTAATGGGCTCAGACCTTAGGATCTTTCCCCAACCCCTACAGATGACAGCATTCACTTTAGGCTACAGAATGGGCTTGGCTTCATTCTTTAAGCACTAGTGTTTACATTTACTTCTCAACTATCAAATCTTCATTTCCTTAATTTTACTTACTTAAACATGTGGAGCATAAAATTATATAACTATGTGAGCAATTCTTACTTTATAGAGGGTATGCAGTCTGGATGTGAAATAAACAATTTTCCATCATGTCAAACATGATGTTAATCCATTGACTTTCCTTGTAAAAGATGGAAAAATAGTTTACTGGAGGGAGGGGAATGTTAATTCTAGGGTAATGGTAAGCCCATAGCAAAATATGCTAAAGCACATGTAAGATAATAATTGAAAAAAACTATAAAACACTGCTGGAATTTCTGTAATAATGATGATGTTGAAGACAAGGACTAACATTTATTAAGTGCCTGCTATGTACAAAGCTCTAGCTTCATTTTATATGCAGTGTATAAATTATATAATCCTTACTACAACCCTGTGAAATGTTATTCCCATTGTATGAATGAGGCAACTGAGATAATATGAACGTTAAGCAAAATTTGACTAGGTCAAAAACCTACTAAATAATGGAACCAGGATTGGAAGCCAAGCTCAGTTCAAGGACTGCACTGTTTACCCTAAATATACTGCCACCCAGTACCTTCATTCACTAAGAATATACAATGAGTCAGTCAGGGTTCAAGGTTCTGGGGAAACATCAGTGAACGAAATTGATGAACGACCTATTCTGGTAGTTCATACCTTTTAGAGAGGATGGAGAAATGAACTTATTAATTAATTAATTATAGGATTATTATTAAAAGGGAGATACGCAGAGTGTGATTTGGAGGGCCTACTTTAACTGTAAAGTCCCTAAGGCTATAGGAATTTATAAGACTTGAGAAAAGCAAGACCAGTGTGCCTGCAGTATAGTGAATTAAGAGGAGAGCAGTAAAAAAGAAAACTGAAGAAGTAGTCGGGGACCAGATAA
Source organism: Monodon monoceros (assembly GCF_005190385.1). Classification (NCBI taxonomy): domain Eukaryota; kingdom Metazoa; phylum Chordata; class Mammalia; order Artiodactyla; family Monodontidae; genus Monodon; species Monodon monoceros. The sequence continues at coordinate 96,030,302 of NW_021703774.1, forward strand.
ATCTGCAGTCATTGTGAAGCTTTTAGATTTTATTTTAAGTGCGCTGGGAAACCATTGGAGAATTTTAAGCAGAGGAGTGACCTGTTCTCATTTGTGTTTGAGATAACTGCTCTGGTAACTATGTGGAGAATACATTATATCAAGTCAAAAGAGAAAGCAGGCAGATCAGTTAGGAGGCTATTGCCATGTTCACTGTGAGAGACAGTGAAGCCTTAGGCTAGTGCCGTATCAATGAAGATGGTGAGAAGTGGGGAGTTTGGGGATGTGTGTTGGGGGTGGAGCCTGGATGTTTTGCTGAAGGATCAATCTACGCAGGATGGTAAGGGAAAGAAAGAAGCCATAATAACCCTAGGGTTTTTACTTGAGCAAATGGGTGAGCAGTCACTCCATTATCTGAGATGGGAAAGATTAGAAAAGAAACCTATTTGGAGTGAAATAACAAGGAATCTACTTAAGACATGTTAAGTTTTGAGATTGCTTCTCAACATTTAATTAAATATGTTAATTAAGGTGCTGGACATAAGAGTCTAGAGCTCAGTTTAAAGAATATAACTGGAGGTATAAATTTGAAGGCCACAGTTTAAATGATATTTAAGGCCATAAGACAAGATTAAATCACTTGGAAAGAGTATGTCAACAGAGGGGGAAAAAAGAGTGGCTAGGACTGAGGCTTGGATATTCTAAGTCTCACAAAGAAAGATTTAACCAGCAAAAGAAATACAGAAGTGATGTAGGAGGAAAAGAAGGGTAGTATTTTAAGAAGGAGGGAGGGCTTACCTAGGTTGAATATTTCTGAGAAATAAAGTAAAATGAGCACAAAAATGTGGCCATGTAATTTGAGAAATAAAGGTGTTTGTTGACCTCATTACGAAAGCATTTCCATGTTTTGGAATGGAGGACAAATTCCTGACAAGAGTATACGGAGGAGTAAATGGGAGGTGAGGGTGTGAGGACAGACACGATTAACCATTCTTAAAAGAAAGTTAAAAGGCAGTAGATAAATAATACCTAAAAGTGGCTGTAGATTCAAAGGAGTTATTTTATTTGTTTTATGTATTTGTTTTCAGGATGAGAGATTAAAGCACATTTGTGTGTTAATGGAATACTTTTTAAAAGTGAGAGTGAATCATGGGGTGGGCAGAGATAAAAATTACAGAGGCACATTCCTTTGGATGACCAGGCAGATGTGAGATAGAGCCCTCAGTGGAGCCTTTGAAAGAACCAGGACACTTCCCATCATAGCAAGAAGAAAAGATGAAGGATGATAGTACAGATGAGATGGATTTATAAAATTTAGAATAGAACAATTACTTCAAAAATGTTAACCAATAATGTAATGGTCTTTAACCGAGATCATCAACTAACAATGAGAAGGAGTGGCAGTTTAGTTTTTAGGAGAAAGAAGAAGGTATAAGAATGTCATTTTGTAGTGAGAAAGTTCAGGAATGACAGTGGTGGGCTTCCTGGTGGCGCAGTGGTTGAGAGTCCGCCTGCCGATGCAGGGGACACGGGTTCGTGCCCCGGTCCGGGGAGATCCCACATGCCGCGGCGTGGCTGCGCCCGTGAGCCATGGCCGCTGAGCCTGCGCATCCGGAGCCTGTTGCTCCTCAACGGGAGAGCCCCGCGTATCGCTAAAAAAAAAAAAAAAAAAAAGAATGACAGTGGTAACGTACCAAGGCTTATTGGGTACTTAGTGCCCATCTGGGGAATGGAGAGCAGTCATATTCTCCAGCCATATTCAGTTTTCAAGTGTAAATATAGAATAGCTGGATAATTGGGTTAAATATGGGCTAAGATTTTGCCTGGTGAGTAAAGCAAAGGGTTAGAGGTTGTTGTCTGATAGGATTAGACTTTAAACAAATAATCAGATAACTATATATTGTTGAAAATTGTGATAAATGTTGTATATATTCATAGGATTATTTATGTTTAATCCTATTACATGACAAACTACTACAGACTCCTTGAGGATAGGGATCATATCTATTTTGCCCTCTGTTATATCTTCAATGCTTAGCACATAGAATGAGCCTTCCACAAGAACACATTTTATTAGATCTTTCCCTTGGTCAAATGCGAAAAACCATACAGTAATTTTTGGCGAAATAGCAGCTAAAATGCTTGGGAAGGACATGGCCAGTCAATATAGAGGAGAAGGGGCTAAGCTTGGAGTTTGGAGACCTAGGTTTGAATTTGCTCTGCTGCCTACTGTTATGTGGACTTGGGCATTAAGTGTTTGCCACACCTGTGGCCTCAAGTTTCAGCAATATTATAATAATTATGTTATTGTGGAAATTGAGATAATATACAAAAACAATTTCTAAAACCATAACCACTATGGTTTTATGGTTTTAGAAATTTAGAGCTACATAAGAGTTTTAGAGTTTGGTGCTAATGCTTCTTAGGACATGTGATATTCAACAATTGGCTGATGTCTGATGAAGCTCAGAAAATTATGTACTAATGGCTGGTTTCTTTGACTGCTGTCCTCATTTTGTGGTATTAGCCAATGCAAAGCATTAGGCTCATCTTTATAAAAGACTATGGCAGCCAATGGCTGGGGTAGGGGGTCAAAAGAACAGTAGCATGTACTGCATAGCCATATGGCCTTTCTAAAGGCCACAGAATCAAGTGGATTATTCTTTCCCTGAAACTGAGTATTTGACTTAATGTGATAATTGCCTAGATTCACAATTGTTCAAAGTAAATTTTTAATAAAATAATGGTTTTGGTAACTATGGTCTATAAAATGTTTTGTTGTTTGATTTTTTTTGTTATGAATAGGAAAATGAAATAGTTGGTCATTACTATTTTCTTGATAGAAAACTTTAAACAAGGAACCTGGAAAATACAAAGAAATTATTTGTATTGAGCTCTAAGCCATTGAATCTAAATTGATTGCTGGAATTATACCTTACAATACCTTATCACTGCAAATGCTATCTGTTTTTACAATTCCCTGTTATTATCAGATATTGGATTATGCAATATTATGGACCAGGCAAAATTTTATTTGCCTGGTCATTAGGCATTAGATCAATCCCACTCTTGCCCAGCATTGTGCATAGAGAGAATCTTTCTGAATATTTTATATGAAAAGTGTTTAGACTAGATCACTTATTGTCATCATTAAGCTGTGACCACATATGGTTAGCTGAAATTTCTTGTCAGCACAGCTTTCTGTTGATTTTAATCCTTCATTCATTCATCAAATATTTAATTAAAGCCAACTATATGTAAAGAATTAAGAGGAATGACAAAACATGTTAAAAAAGTATCCTGTTCTCAAAATGTTTATGATCTATTCAGAAAAATAGAAAATACATAAATAATGGTATTATAGTTTAGAAAGTGATGTGGAAGAGAGACAGAGAGGAAAATCCAAATCTGTGGGGCAAAGATTGCCTTCAGTAGTGACCTAGGTTTGGATATGAGTCTGATGTTACAGATGGATGTTAGCTAGTGTTTTCTATTCTGTATGCAGAAGCTATTGTTTATGGAGAACTTTGCCACGCATATAAAAGATTCTTTTCCCATGTTAAATACTTCCTACTAGCATGGTAATTAACTATGTTAGAAAAGTCTTTTCCTTTCAACTAAAAACTTGCACTTTTATTTCCTCTCCAATATAAATCTCCTGCTTAGCACAGAAACCCTAAAAATTGACTTTCAAAATGATGATTTTTTTTCCAGTATGTCCTGAAATGTAACTCCAAATAGTTTTGATTGGATCAAAATGTAACAGTTTTTGTCTTGTGCCACACTTTGAGGTAAGAAGGCTTAAAGCGGTCATCCAGCTGTTTCTTGTGTAGGGAAATATTAGGTATCATATTGAATAAATATGGAAAGGATTGATTAATCTTCTACTCTGGCTCCAAATATAGTCTGAATCCTGAATGCTTTTTTCATATTGATAGCAGTCCCATTTTCTTCATCACTCCATTTTTCTGTTTTCCTTTGCTTCCATAGCATTGAATGAAGTAATTTTTATTCCATTTTCCCTTATGGTGTTTGCACTTGACATTCTATGCAACGTTTAGCCATGAAAGCAGTAGCATTATTGAAGGTGGATTTCAAAAGCCAATTATTTCATTCAAGTCGTCCTAAAGCATTGGAAGAGCTATAGCTCAGGAAGTCTTTCTTCATGTGTAGCTAGTATTTTGTGACATTTTTATAATTCAGCATACTTCATCTTTATATGGTTTATCATACTGAGCATAAATCTTATTTATATTCATATGAAAATAACACTTGGGTTCTACACTGCTTTATAGTTTTTAAAATGGTAAAAGCTGTATTTTAGTAACCTATTCGTGCCTTCCTATTTCAAAAAATTATGAAGAGTAGGGAGGAAGAGTGGTCATTGTTATTTCTGTTTTACACAGATGACAACTGAGGCTCACAGAGGGCAGGTGATTTGTCTTAGAAACTAAGTGTCTTAGTCTCTGCATCCCAAGACGAGTGACCATTCTGTATATTGCACTGCTTTAGTAGAAGGCTCTATTTTCCTCTAACAACCTAAAACTTTGAATATACACAAAGGCAGTTGAAGTGTATTTGTGTTTTAACCTTACTCACTTGGCAATTTCATGCCTGTTATCACTTATATCTACTCCTAATATGTGTGTAGTTGATTTTATATAGAGTATGTCTCAGGTGAGTTTGTAACTAGACATCAAACTTCGTAAAGATAATTACAGTGTAGTGTTAGTTGTGATCGTAGGAATTTCCCAATTTATACAGATTATAATAGCTTTCTTTTTAAAATTGTTTTTATTTCTGTTAATTATCTATACAGATTTCATTATTTAATAATGAGATAAAATAGCAATGCTATCTGTAGTTGTACTGATGAAGTCTAAAACAGTTTAACTCCAACCTTAGGAGTTTGATAAACATTATTTATAATATCCATATTTTACAGCTTCAACAGATTCAGAATGTTCTATAGCTAAATAGGAGGGAAAGAGGTATATATCAATATAATTTATGACTCAATCCAATGTTTCATCCACAGACTATGTGATGCTACCTGGGCATAAACCCTGAGGATTTCTAACTGAATTTGAAAACAAAACAAAACGTCACACTGGAAGGAACCTTATAAATTATCTGGTCCAACCTCCTCATTTTACAGATAAGAGAACTGAGACTAAGAGGGAGTCACTGCACTGTCATAGGTCACAAGAAGAGCTGATAGCAAGGCTAAGATCGGAGGCCCATCTCCCAACTCGGAAGCAAGTGCTACTTCCAATATACCACATTATTTCCCCCAGAAAGATGCCTCCCACGGGGCGCTGCATCTTGAGAATGAAGTATATTAAATTCACATTTGGCTGCTAATCATTTTCTCAGCATCTCTGTGGTATTTCATTAACCGCTACATGTAACACTCTGGCCTTTCACCTGTATTAACTTGAGCTCATTAAACTTGAGGCCAGTAATAAACAGGACTAAACTAATACAGATATTTTGCATGGTATGTGTTCAGCATTCTCTTTAATGATGTCTACTGTGTGAGGTGTTTTCCGCTTCACAGTTTGCGGAAAAAGAAAAACAGGAAGCATAGGTTTCAAGGAATGGAATATGTGTGTAGTATGCTTCTTTATAGCAATAAAGAATACATTAAATACTCATTTAATAAGCTTTATAAGTACTACATCGAAATACGAGTGACAGCGTAGCAGAGAGTCTAGCATCTGGCAGACTGGGATTTGAATCCTGGCTCTGCCATTTATTAATAAGTGAAAACTGGAGCAAGTTATTTAGCCTTTCTGAACCTCAGTTTTCTCACCTGTAAAAGGGAACAAGAACAATACCCACCTCATGGGGTTGCAATGAAGAAGAGATTAGGTATTCATGCGCTTTGCAAAGGTCTTGGTGTATTGTGATGCTCAATAAATATACTGATTTTGATGAAGATAATAATGATGGTGCAGTTCCTTCCTGTATAGAACTTACAATCCCCTCTCACTAGAGCTATTGTTGAGGAAGTTGATTTCCTTCATTTCTCCCCCAATTCATCATCACTACAAAACACAAGCAGGAGTCCTCCAGAATGCAAGGAAAGGAAAACAAATCCTATTTCATCCTTCCCAGGTTCCCTACCACCATTGTTTTATGCTCATTTTCACTAAGGTGTAACTCTTCTGTAGTTCACAGCCTATGCAGCCACCCGTGAACACAGTTCCCATGTGATTTTGAAAATGTTGGAGACTCTGATTGAGCAGGGGATGGTGAGAGAGGAGGGGTCATTTGCAGAAAGATGAGTAGCAAAGAGGTAGAGACAGAAGATTTTCAGAGAGGGTTCTGTGTCAGAAAGAATGAAAGCTAGGTGGTTTCAGGCAGGAGTCACTGTCAGAGCAGGGGTGCAGCAGCTGGTGGGTTGTGAGGGAGTGAAAATCAACGTGTACTGTTGGAGTTGGGATGTGTAGTCAGTGTTGGCTCTCTATTTTCCAGAGTACTGTATAATCTTTTAAAAAATGTTATGTCATCTATTTCCCTTTTCTGCTACAACCGGAATCCCATCTCCAACATTCTGGATCATTCTCCTCTTTTTGCCAAAGCACCTACCCACAATTCATCCTTCTTTCTGCCACCACAAAGACCTGATTACATATATTCAAATATCTGGTGTTTCCCTACACCCTGAAGAATAAAAATCCAAACTGCTTTGCGCAGAATTAAGAGCCCTTCATAGATTTCCCAGCTTTACCTACTACTATTCCTCAGGCACTTACTCTGTTTTAGTCATGTAAGAATAAGTTCATTCTGTAGTTTCTTAATGTTTCAACCCTTTACTCATCCATTCCTTTCTCTTTTTACCCCCCTTTCCAACACCACACACTATTTCTCCCTTTTATAATCTTTCATCACAATTTAAATTCCTCCTTCACTAAGAAGTCTCTTAGTTGGAATTAATTGCTCAATAAATCAGGGTTACATCAAACTGCATCTCTTCCTCTGCTTATCCCTTTCTTCCTTATAATTACCTACATAACCCAAGTGTCAGCTGAGGTCAACCAGTCCCATCCTTCTGGATATTGCTACAAAATTCCTAGAGATTATGTTCTCTATGTCACGTCTGGCAGTAAATTCCTATTCCCACTGATTTCTGAATCTCCCTCAAATCTTGTCTCTCGTTGGTCTCTATTCTTTGAGCTATATGCCAATCCAAACATGAAACTCAACCCTATTTCCCCGACTTTCTTCCAAATTTCTCTCCAGGATATGTAAGTGGGTAGGAGACGTTTTTAAAGTTTTAGGGGTCATAGAGGAGGATTTGGATTGCTTAAAATTGGATATTAGCACTTCCTCTTTATAGAAGTACTCCCGTCATCACATCAATAGGCTCTTCTCCCTCTACATCTCTCGCTTTTCCTTCTCTTCATGCACGTTCCTCTTCCCTCTCCTCTCTGCTTTCTTTTTTTTTTTTTTAACATCTTTTCTGGAGTATAATTGCTTTACAATGGTGTGTTAGTTTCTGCTTTATAACAAAGTGAATCAGCTAAACATATACATATATCCCCATATCTCTTCCCTCTTGCGTCTCTGTTTCAAAATTCTTCTGCATTTCTCATGCATAGTGGTTTGACCATCTCTTTGGTTTTGTTTCTCTTCAATCATGCCATCAGAGCTTAATCTCCCGAACTCCAAGCTAAAGATATTGCTTTAAAAGTTATCACTTTAAGCAATGAAGTTTATTTCTTTAGAGGAATCTGCTATACATCATTTAAATGATATTTCAATATAAAACAATAATGTTCTCACCTCAGTTCCATTGAATATGAGTCAGTCCTCCTACAGGCCATAAACTGCTTTTGGAAAGAACGACCTCCTAGTTGTCTTTGCAGCTCCAGCACGTGCACAGTCCTTGGCAAAATAGCAAGTCTTATCTCCTTCATCCTTTGCTGGCATTCCATTCATGTTAGATTTTCTTCTCTTGGTTGACATTCTCCCTAACATACATCCCGACTTTATCACTTCACAACAAAATGTGCTCTGCTTCCCCTTCACGGAAGAAGCTGCTCACCCTTTGTATCTTATTAAACACAGAGCAGAGGGTCAGCAGTCTGCTGGCTCCCCAGCATCTCTTCCAAAGTATCGCCCTTCTCTCTCTGGTGTTTCTTCCACTTGGAGGATTTTCCTCCCCTTTCCTGACCCTCACACCTCCAACTCCACTACTTGCCAACTGACTTTCACCCTATCCTTCAGAACTCAGCTCGGATGTCATTTCTAGAAAAGTTCTGTCCTCTCAGCCGGGGTCAGGTGCACATTGTCATTGTTCATCTGACATCCTGGGGCACCTCTGCCACAGCCTCTGTCTTGGAGTATTGCAATTGTTATTAACTACAGGCTCTTTAAGGAGACAGATTGTCTTTTATGTATAAATTGTAAGTGTCTTGCTCTCTACAAGTGTTTTTTTTTTAATTTATGAATCACAGCTCTTGTGTAAGTATGATATAATTTTTAATTTTAAAGAACTTATTTCTGTAACTTAATTTCTTTCTGAAAGTAATTGTTTGGGATTGCCTGACATTTCAAACAACCAGCGGGATTTTTAAAATACATTCAAGATAGTCATGCATGCATTCATTCAATAATTTTTCAAGTTTTGAAAAACCTATTGAGAAAAAAGCTAAGCAACAAGCCAAAAACAAGGGGGGGGGGAACATATTGAGTACCTGTTATGCGCTGGATCAAAAACTAACTAGGACCTCAAGTGGAGAAGATGGAGGCAGAGGCTAATAGTGATAAGGCAGTGACATAAGTGCAAGTCTAAAAAGTGCCCAGAGTGCTCTGCAGCACTGCAAGTCCCCCCTAACACTGCAGACAGAGGGGAGTCAGTAAAGGACATTACTTCAATGCTGTGAATACCAAGCTGAGAGGAAAATGCCAAATGGGCATGTACCAGGTAAAAAAGACAGGGCGGGCTCGTTCTAGCATGAGCAAACGTGGAAATACAGAGCCTGGTACACAATGCAACATAAGCAGTTAAGGCTTGTGGGAATAAATTGGCAGGCCTGCAATTTACAAATATTACTCCATTTTAATGCTTATACCGAGCATCAAATGTATCATGAGTTAGATACTATCATTCTCATTTCATTGATAAGGAAAATTAGTAGCAGAATGGTTAAGTAATTGGCTCATAGTCACACAGGTAATGAGTGTAAAACTGTGATTTTAATGCAAATTTGACTTCTAAATCAGTATCCTAACCACTACGCAAATGCTGACTTTCTGCTTTCACTATGAAGCATGAGTTATCTTTGCTTTTGACTGCTATAGACATTGCATTTTTTGATCAGAAGTTGTCCACTTAAATTTATCAGGTTAAACTAAGAGTTATATTTCATTAATTTCATATATTTTGCATGTCCTACTCCAGTGTCCCAATTTGCACCACTGGGCACCACATAGTACTATGGTAATATAATGTACAGATGGTCCTTCTCTCTTTGTCTTCTTATTGTTTTCCACTGTCCAAATCTGATAATATCATGGAAAATGGCTTACTGTTATATCAGTGATTAAGTATTACAAGCCAGTTATTCATGGGGAAAATCTGAGTTTCTGAATGTAAGCCATGTGAAAGCAGATTTTGGAATAAAAATCAGGATCAAATGTAAGTAATTGATTACTGTCATAATTGAAGGAAGGGAAGAAGAAAAGTAACTGAATTCAGACAGAACAGAACAGAGGCCTCTCATCTCTGTCTCCCATACTTCCTTGCATCACGCCAAGTGCACAGTGATTGAAATTGGGGTGTGCTAGGAACACAGAGAGCCCAGGTTCCCAGCCATCGTGCTCCCGCATTTTTTTTTTTTTTTTTTTTTTTTTTTTTTTTTT
>NW_021703774.1:96040253-96366334 GCF_005190385.1 Monodon monoceros
GCATCGGCAGGCGGACTCTCAACCACTGCGCCACCAGGGAAGCCCTGCATTTTTTATTTTAGGTATTCAAGAGTACTCCGTTGCCTTTCTGAGTTTTGTTAAAGATCAACTCTTTGAAAGTTTGTTTTCTTCATTTTTCTCTTTGGTGGTCATTTGATTGAGATTAAATAGTTTTCCAAGGAGCTTTGTATACAATGCCTTTAGATAACTGCAATAACCAGATATACTTGACATATAATTCAGCCTGACACTACCCCTTAATGAATGACAAGAGATACTTATAAAATTAGTCACAATGATAATTATACACATTACGTATGGAAATTATTCAACCTTTAATGTAGCAAAGGACAGTTCCTGGCCCAGAGTAGGCATTTGATATTGTATATGTTGAATAAATGACAAAAGATAGATAGTGTAACTAAGTCATATGTGAACATGTTTTTGTAAAACATATAAAATAAATTCTTAGTCGTGAAGCATACTATATCCTTTACCTCTAATTTATTCTTCAATCTGTCAGTGTATACACACAGAAATGAGACATATATATATTTGGATTTCAGGTTTATACTGAGTGCAAAATATGTATACAAACTAAAATACACACACATATATATTGCACTCTGTGTGTGTGTATATATATATATTTACAATATATGCACTATATATATACATATATATATATCTTGCACTAAGTATAAACCTGAAGTCATTTTATCTTTTATTACCATTTGAATATCAAATAAATTACTTTTCTTGCCCTCATTGTTTCAAATCAGATGAGAGAGTATGATTAGGAAAATAAGAGTTGATCTCTTACAGCACTATAGACCAGTGCTATTAGCCAACTTGCTGCCATTCTCATAAAAATTATGCAATTTAAATGGGAAGATACTAGTGTCTGCTTCTATTAGAAACAAGAACCCTCTTCTACTTCATAATATGCTCAATTACCTTTAGATTGATCCATGAATAAATTATAATCCAAATAGACCTCTTTACCCTAAAGCTTTGCTGGCTTAAGGTATCCTTGTTGATTCATTATGTTGTCACTTTTCTATTGGCAGTGTAATGCTTTTAATATCTGGACAGAGACAGTTTTAGTGTGAGATACTGTTATCTTTAAATGAGTAGGATTTAGCTTTTCTGGTGAGGACAAATTCATCAATGATGAATCCCTGGAGAAAGCACTGAAACAAAAATCACACCATTTCTGAGCTTTGTTCAGCTCATCAGTTACAAAGCAGCTTTCGAGAGTCCTAAAGAACTTTTTCCTTTGTTTAAGAAATATAGCATGACGCTCAAAACTGCTCTCTTTGAGTTACCGCAGGCTACAACTTTTTCTGCAAGAAAATAATGAATGAAGAGGAAAAGCTCCTGCTGCTGGCCCTGTCAGGCCCTGCTGCTTCTCCTCCTGCAATAGGAAATCAATTAACTATATGTTCAGACAGAGATTTGAACTAAATGCTTTATTAATCATCGCTGATTGCACACATATACAGTGGCCCGCTCTGCCTTCACCTTCACTCTTTCTTATTTCTATTTTGCTTTGGTTTGTTCCTTTGGCAAGATCTGAACACAAACATATGCCTAAATGTAATATGTGATCCTCTGGTGCAAGGGAGAATTGACCTTTTTATTTGCAGAAAACTTAACTTTTCAAATGTTCAGTTCTCAGCTATCCTAGAGGCATTCTAACGTGTGATGTAATAATAATTTTTTAAAAGCAGTGAAATTTCTCACACTAATGCAGAAAGCAAAATGACTATGGCAGCCTTGAAGTTTTGGAACCTGGTACAACACTTCAGCCTCTGGGATCTCCATATGGCAGTGAGAAACTACATGAAAATAGACCCTCTTTGATTTGGAGATGAATGGCAGAACGTTGAGGGGGCAGTCACTGATATTCTGTGTGGGTGTGCTTTCGATTTAAAGAAAACTTTGGCAACAGTTTTTTGTTTTGTTTTTTTTTTCCCACTGATTCTTCAACCCACACACAAAGAAAATCCTATAGGAATCTCTATGTTAAATTGAAAACCTCTCCTTAGGACTAGTTATAAAAGATTAGCACATTAGAATCGTAGCACCTTTAGTTATGGAAAGGCTGCATTAGTTAAATATGGTAAATGTGGTCAACCACGGCAAAAAAGTTACAGAAAATATCATGTGGTTGGTGTCTATTCAGGCTGTATTCTATTCTGAATCAAGGGATTTCCTATTATTAATTATTATTATTTTTACCATTATTGGAACAATTTGAAATCATCACAGTTTAAATTTAACTGCTTTATTTCTCTTTGGATAAAGAATAATCTAAATGGAAAAAAAAATCTCCTCTGGTCTGTGTTTAAAAGAAGATAGATTAAAAAGTTCTGAGAACAATTTCTTTTGAATAATTTTACAGAACATTTAGGTGGAATGAGATAGTGTTGAGGAAGGTAAGGCCCCATCAAGGAATCAGGATGATGGTTCAGATTTTCATAGAGCTTGCCTTTATCATGAGGGATCTGCTAGACTCAGAGGTCATGTGTTTCACACTAACAAGTCTTGATAATAATCTTCAAGGATATAAGATTAGGGTAGAGATGTCCTTGACGTGTAAGAGAAGTGTGGGGAGATTGATATTCTGACAAGATTTATATCAAGTGGACGTACATTCACCAAAGAAAGGACCCTCGGGGCATTTCTTTGGCACCAAGTGTAATCTGTAACACCTCATCTGCCCTAGGAATAGAATTATTTCATAATAGGACAAGCAAGCACTATCTTTTCTACATTAAAGGGGCTTACATATGTGATAATATTGAGGATTTGTTTTAGACTCTATTTTATGCTTTTTAACAAGACAGCATCACTTATTTTATGATAAAATAGATACAACATATTCATACATTTTCTCCCTCTGTCATATCATTTCATATTACTGTAATCATTAAATACTGTAATTTAGAAAAGCATTAAGGTGCAGAGATGAAGTATATAGTTCTGGTTTAATTGTGTGTATTAATTTGGCATTCATAACATTGTTTCTATTTGCTCAACTTGTTGACATAATTACAGTAAATTGGTAATGGAAATAACAATCTTAGATAGTTCCCCATGAATATTTTCTGCTAATATAAATTTTCAGTTGCAGTTTGGCCAAATTGGAACACAGTTTCAGTTTAGTTTTTACCTACTGTAGTGACATCTCTAAAGGACCAGAGAACTCATTTTCCTAGAGTGTTATGCAACCTGGTAGGTAGAGGCCAGTGTTTTAAAACAAGTGTGATTTTTTTCACCTAATTACTTGCTAGGGCAGAGATCAGTATGACCTTGGAATGCTGTAGTTTTCCAAGCCTTCACTGGCTAGGTAAATCTGCTTTATTCTGCAGGAGAGCTGGCGGGGGGGGGGGGGGGCGGCGGGGGCGGAGGGTGGTATTTTTGCAGCCTTTGAAAAGAGACCTAGCAATTCCAGGTTCCAGGCAGACACAGAACATTTGGAATTCAGTGGTGTCTATCACCAGCAGTATATGTCAGTAAAAGTGAAGATCAAAGGTTCTAGAAGAGAAGGACAAAGTGAAGAGGAAATAATTGTAGGATAATGAATAGTATGAGGGCATATTCATGTTAACGTGAAACCACTTAGCATTTTTCCATGACACCCAGGTATCTTTCTAAATGAACTTTGTAAAGTACAATTGAATAACCTTGAGATTTAAAGCTCCATAATGTGATTTTGAATACTGAGGGAGTTTGTTTAAGCACTGTGATATATCCTGTGCTTTTCATTTCTATTTTTGCCTCTTTCATGCAAAATAAACTTTATTTTCTGTGCAGAGAAATCAATATTTTTACCATTTTGTTTTTCAGCTATTCCAGTAAACTGCAATCAACGTTAGTTACAATCTTTAAAGAGATGTAGTAAGAATTTGAACACAATAAAACAGAGATACAGATTTGAACTTTGGCAAAGTACCTTTGCTATTGACAAAAGCATTTGTCAGAGACTAGGCTGTGTCTATATTGTGCTAAAAACCTGATGAAGAGGAAAAAAAGCATCAATAGGTTTCACCTTCTGTCTATATGAACTAAACAAATGGTTTAACTAATAGCTATTGTTTTAAGTGAATGGTTTGGTTTACCATTGTGAATTTTATTCTGTTTAGAAATGTATTTCAATTAATATTTGTATATTTAATACATACATATTTGGTAAAGGTATTGTGTTCTTTTTAATAATTAGTGGACTCTGATACATAGAAGACTAGGGTCCAAGAATGAATGAAGACCTTGTTACAGTATATGTGAAACAGTCTCAGAACACACCTTTGTTTGTTTATAATATTTGTGTTTATATCCTCACATTTTTCTCTTCTGTGAGCTAACATACTTTCTTATTTGTGTGTTTTCCTATTAGAAGCTGCCAAGTTTTGGACCTTATCTTGAGCAGCGCAAGAAAATCATAGCAGAGGAAAAGATTAGACTGAAAGAACAAAAAGCAACTTTTCCACCACTTGAGAGAAACCATTTTATCCCCAAAAAGCCTATTCCCACTATTAAGGTAAGGATTAAGCTGTATACGTAAATATGTCTATTTTATTGTTTAGTTTGTGTTTATTTCCTGTTTAAATGTACCACTGATTTTTTTTTAATATATTGAGAGTTTTAAAAATTCAGTCTGCAGTGACAGGATAGCCTCTTTTATTTGTATATTTTATACTTTTTAGAACACTGTCAAATATGTGTTTCATGCAAATTTTGGATGTATTAAATAGTCCATAAAATATTACAGTGAATTCTTTGTCTTCTTACACTCATTTAAAAATTACTGTAATCTTAATTAAATCGAAGAGGTATCTTAGTCATACAGTACAACTAAATTATCAATATGCACCATCAATATCAACAGGATACCTTACATTTTGGACAAACTTTCTCTGCTTCAGCCTTGGGAAAGCCTGTACAAATTTGGGTTTCAGGAAATTATTTTCTGGATAATATCAAAAATTATCATTAAGATAGAATTATGTGTGCATTATATTTCTTGTTTTTCTTCTTTAACTTCTTATTTTGAAAAAGATGTAGATTCACATACAGGTGAAAGAAATAAGACAGAGAGGTCTCATGTACCCTTGACCCAGTTTCCCCCAATGGTAGCATGTTGTAAAACTGTAATACAGCATCACAACAAGGATAATGACACAGATACAATCTACTGATCTTATTCAGATTTCTCCAGTTGTACTTCTACTCATTTGTGTGTGTGAGCACACACGTGTGTTTAGTTCTGTGTAATTTCACTCCATGGGTAGGTTCCTGTGTCCACCACCACAGTCAAGATATGAGTTCCATCAGCACAAAGATCCCTCAGCTTGCCCCTTTATAGCCACACCTACTTCCCTCCTGCCCACCTCCCTCAAGATGGAATTATTTTAAAGCAATCATAATTTAAAAAAAAAAAAAAAAGGAGTGTTACTGGTTCACATTCTCTCTGAAGTCACCATCAGGGAATGTGGTTTTCAGTCACTGAAACTTACTCTTCTCCATTTAGTGACCATCTCCATTTCCTGGTTGAAGCATCAGCTGAAAAACTTACTCTTAGGAGCTCTTTGAAATTCCTCTTTAGTAGTCAAACAGGAGCTGGAACCCTTAAAAATCCCCTCTATCTATGAGAAAGAAGAAATGTGTCCTATGCTAAAAACAGTGGAATTTAGACGATGTTGAGAGGGCTAAGTTATTCAGAGTTCTGAAAGGAAATATGGAAGTGGCTGAACACAAATTCTACCAGCACTTCAATGCCATAATTCCAAATAAAGTGAACACTTGGGACTTTCAGCAGTATAATAGCCCCAAAGAGTCTCTTGAGCTGTTTCCTTTCAATTATTTGTGTGATACTAAAAGGATGAACTGGACACTGATGGTAAAGAAGAAGCCAGATCCTTCTGCTCTTCACATTTCCCCCACCCTTTGGCTATAACTAATATATGATTTGGGGTTAAGTGGGAATTGTCCCTGCTTGCTTTTTCCTACTTAATTAATTTGAAATAAATGTAAGATCTCCATCTTTTCCTTATGTATACAAAATTCAAAAGAAAAATATTATTTATATTTGAAATAAAGGAAGAGCAAGATGATTATAAAAGCATTGCGGCCTTTTTTAGGCTTCTATTCTGTCAGGGAATATATTGATAACCTAGAATCAAAACAAAAACAGAACAAACAAAAAACCTGCTGAAGTTGAATTAAAGCTAGCCGATCACTAATCCAAATAAAATATCAAACTCAGCAGAATTAAATAAGCCAAAGAACTGGGAAGTCAGGAAAGTAAGTAAACATTTTTTTAAAGTCTCAAGGAGAGATGAGGAATCTTATTAGAAATCGTACAGGCTTACATTCCTCTCCTAAATTGTTACTTCAGAGATGATCCAAATTGAAGTACCCCGGTGTTACATTACATAAGCCTCAAGAGACTATTGACACCATCTTCCCATAACTAAGACCATAACAGTGCTGACATATTAAGGGGCTGCCATGGTAGATTTTTCTCAATGTCCAGTGGATTTTCCACTACCTTGTTTTTCTTCCCAGGGTGTCTATACCCATTCTATAATACCTGTTATCATTTCTAGAAATATGGTGTGTCCTGTCAGAAAGCATAATGGTAGCTGATAATGGTGAGGTTTTTCTGCAGAGAGATGGGGAATTTTCACCAGTTATAGGTGCAACTATTTCTGGAAAATGAGGAATTACATTTGCTATGACAATGACTGCTCATTTCATCTTGCTTTCTATAAGGCTTTATATCTCTATAGAGTGGGACAGAGCTTATGTTTTAGAGGAAGAAGGAAGATAGAGATCTGTTCCTGTCCCAGAGATATTCGTGGTGGCGTTAGATGACACTTGATCTCTAGAGTCATGATGTTGTTACCAAAAGTGAGCTCTGTGTGTGTATGATTGTATTTTTAATTAGAACAGTTGTCCTCTAATAAATTCACTTTTACTCATATTCCAGTATGATTTTCCAGAGTAGGAGAGAAATTTCATCTCCTGAAAGCACCAATGGAAGTATGTAGCAACCAATAGCTCTAATATGCCAATACTGTTCCAAGGGCTATACATGTTTTATCTCATTTAATCTTCACAATACCTGGGATAGGTACTATCTTTATATTCATTTTACAGATAAGAAAATTGAGGAATTAAAAAGCATTAAATAATTTGATCAAGTCACATAGTAAACAGTGGTAGAGTGGGGGATGGAGGTGAAATTGAGAATTGTTGGCTTAGGATTGAAAAGATTGGCTCATAATAGGGACCAAAATGTTTGGATCCATTCTAGCAAATATACGAAATATACCTAGAGATTGCTCATGGAAGATGAAGGTGTCAGTATAGAACAAGGAGAATAACGTTTTGTAAGGGAATTGTGACACATGGCTTTTGTCACCGCTGTGCTACTAATCACTTGATTTGGGAAAAATATCTAATGAGAGATCTGTAAGAGGAGACCGCTGGACAAAGACGTCTCTTTTCCTTTCTGCTTTTCTTCCTCCTCCTGACCTTCTGTAGTTTCATTTGTTTGTTTTGTTTTGTTTCTGTTAAAAGCACAAAGATTAATCTAAAAGTTACCCATAATCCTACCACCTCAACTTAATCACTATTAAAATTTAGATTTATAAAATTCTAGTTCTTTTTCTAAACCTAAATGTAATACATTAAAATAAACATAGAATACTCAAATTTTCTATATAAAAACCTCATAATTATTTATATATCACTCTAATGGTTTTATAATATTTCATAATATGAACTTATTAACTTCTAAAAATTAACCTATTGTTGAATTTTTAGGCTATTTCCAGAATTTTTTTACCAATAATGCTATTATAACTATTGTTGTACAAAAATCTTTGTGTAGATCTCTTATTGTTTCCTCAAGAGAAATTGCAGGTGAAATTGTAGGGCTTTTGATACATAGTGCCAAATTGTCCTCCAGGAAGAATGTGCAAATTTACATTCTGCCAAAAAATGTAAGAGAGGACCCATATTCTTAGACACCCATCAACAATAGATTTATTTTTAATTTTAACTAATATAATAGTCAAAAAAGTTTTTTTTGTTTAATTTCCAATGTTTAAATAGTAGTAAGATGGGCATGATTTTTTAATATATTTTTGACCATTTCTTCTTTTGTGAATTTGTTACTTATTTCTTTTGACCAGTTTTCTGTTGTAGTATTTATCTTTGTTTTATAGATTTTTTTAATAAACTTTTTATATATTGCCATTTGCCTCATAATTTGTATGACGGTGTTTTTAGATATACATACAGAAGTTTTACTTTTATGAAATCATATCTGGCAAAAGCTAGTTTTGTGATTTCTCCCTTTCTTTATTTGCTTAGTTTAGCTTTTTCTGCCTTAAGATTATATGCATTCACCCCATCTGGTTCTTTTGGAATTTACATTTGATTATTTAATTAATCTAAAATTTGTTCTGCTCTAAAGTATCAGATATGGCTATACCTTTAATTTTTTTTCACAAATAAGCAACCATTCCAAGATCTCAATATTTGCATTTTAAAGTGGCTCCTTCCTTCTCTCAAGTTATGATTCAATGACAAAAAATGTATCATAAATTGCATGACTTACTTTACATTTAAATGTTCAGTGTCTCAGAATTCGCTAAAGCTTTTCAAGAGTGAATCAGAAATGGGTTAGACAAAGTTCTAATAAGGATGGCCAATTTCTATAAAAAGTTTCATACCTTAAGTAAATCTTTCTCTAATAAGGAAGAGTTTAACAAAAAACTTTACAAATAAAACCTTCTGACAAAGTCCAAAATTCTTGGCTATAAGCCCCTTATTTGAAACCAAGACCTTAGTACTACTTTTAACATTTCTGTGAAGACAAAAATGTTTCTTCTACTACAGTGCTGATTCCTTACTTTGAAATGTGTTCAACACAGTTCCCTTTTCTTCTTGATATTAACCAGATGGAAAAGGTAGCAGAAGGTGGACCTTGAGGAGAAGATTGATCAGTTCAAGTAGCAGCATGTAGCTTCACATGACAGAAGCATGTGCAGGTTGGGGTACGATAAGACAAAACGGTGGAGAGAGAACATGATGATGGTGTCTGGACTCCTCTCTCTGCTTCCTTCTTACTGTATCATTTCCCTTTATGATTCATTTAAACTTTTCCTATATATCGACTCAACTATCTTCCATCCTTACCTCTTTTTTTTTTAAAACATCTTTAATGGACTATAATTGCTTTACAGTGGTGTGTTAGTTTCTGCTTTATAACAAAGTGAATCAGCTATACATATACATATGTCCCCATATCTCCTCCATCTTGTGTCTCCCTCCCTCCCACCCTCTCTATCCCACCCCTCTAGGTGGTCACAAAGCACCGAGCTGATCTCCCTGTGCTATGCGGCTGCTTCACACTAGCTATCTATTTTACATTTGGTAGTGTATATATGTCCATGCCACTCTCTCACTTCGTCCCAGCTTACCCTTCCCCTTCCCCGTGTACTCAAGTCCATTCTCTACGTCTGCGTCTTTATAGCTGTCCTGCCCCTAGGTTCTTTAGAACCTTTTTTTTAGATTCCATATATATGTGTTAGCATACGGTATTTGTTTTTCTCTTTCTGACTTACTTCACTCTGTATGATAGTCTCTAGGTCCATCCACCTCACTACAAATAGCTCAATTTTGTTTCTTTTTTATGGCTGAGTAATATTCCATTGTATATATGTGCCACATCTTCTTTATCCATTCATCTGTTGATGGACACTTAAGTTGCTTCCATGTCCTGGCTATTGTAAATAGAGATGCAGTGAACATTGTGGTACATGACTCCTTTTGAATTATGGTTTTCTCAGGGTATAGGCCCAGTAGCAGGACTGCTGGGTCATATGATTGATAGTTCTATTTTTAGTTTTCTAAGGAACCTCCATGCTGTTCTCCATAGTGGCTGTATCCATTTATATTCCCACCAACAGTGCAAGAGGGTTCCCTTTTCTCCACACCCTCTCCAGTATTTGTTGCTTGTAGATTTTTTGATGATGGCCATTCTGACCGGTGTGAGGTGATATCTCATTATAGTTTTGATTTGCAGTTCTCAAATGATTAGTGATGTTGAGCATCCTTTCATGTGTTTGTTGGCAATCTGTATATCTTCTTTGGAGAAATGTCTATTTAGGTCTTCTGTCCATTTTTGGATTGCATCCCTACCTCTTTTTATGCTTCAAACCTGTGTCACCCACTATCTTCTGGATACCTCCACCTGGATAGTCTAAGCAAGGTGCCTAAAGGCCATCGTACTTCAAACTAAACTGATTATCATTCCTTCTAAGCCTGACCTTCCTCCTGAGTCCTGTGTCTCAATGAACAGCACTCTATCTACCCTCTTACCTAAGCAGAAACCTGAAATTTGGCCTAGATTTCATCCTATGACTCATCTCACTCATGAATGGGATCATAGACATTCACCAATGTCCACCATTTTTATCTGTCATGTCCTCTTCCTCTTCTGCTCTTCCCTACAGCAAAGATCTTAGGGAAGTTCTTTATACATTCTTTCCTGGAATTCTGAAATATTCTACAAACTGGCCTCCCACCTTCTTTTCTCATTCTTATCTAATGTATCCTCCAACTATTATGAAGTATTCTTTGTTAAATGCAAATCTGATTGTTTTACCCTTTGCTTAAAATTCCCACATCTTAAGCATGATCTTAAGGTAAACTCGTTAGCATAAGCATCAGACCTTCATATTTTAGCTTATCTTGGCCTAAGCAGGTTCAGTGGAGTGGTGAAAAGTAGAATCCAGGAGGTGGTAAATTGAAGAGTGAATAAAGGTTTCACAATTAAGGACAAGGCATATGGAATACTCTTCCCTGAACTTGAGAAAGATCAAAAGGAAAGTGACAAGAAGAAATGTAGTAGAGGGAAAGGTTGGTTTGTATATGTTAGGATACTGTAAGCTTGCATGTGTTTATGTGCTAGGAAAGGATAGCTAAAGCTACCAGAAAGGGCATGATTAAAGAAGCTTTATCCTTGGCAAATAAGGAAGGAATGGAGTCCAGACAATACATTAAGTCATCTTGGATAAGAGAGTGACATATGATTTTCTACCTACTGCAATGCCATAGGCATTTAATGAAACTGAATTTGGGCTTACTAGTGTCATTTTAGTAAGCAGCCTGTGTTTGAAGAAAGTGACTGCTAGAAAGTCTTAAGAAGCTATTTCCTTCATTGAAAGATGTAGCAAGGTTTATAAGATTTTAGAAGATTATATTTATGGGAAAAGAGTTTCCTGAATTAAGCCTGGAACTACTCTGTCACGCTGCTTGGGTTCAAATTATGCCACTGCCATTTAGCAGCTACATGAACTTGCCTCGGTTAACTAATCTGTAAAGTGGACATAATTAAAGAGTCTGCCTGGGCTTCCCTGGTGGTGTAGTGGTTGAGAGTCCGCCTGCCGATGCAGGGGACACGGGTTCGTGCCCCGGTCTGGGAAGATCCCACATGCTGCGGAGCAGCTGGGCCCGTGAGCCATGGCCGCTGAGCCTGCGCGTCCGGAACCTGTGCTCTGCAACGGGAGAGGCCACAACAGTAAGAGGCCCGCGTACCGCAAAAAAAAAAAAAAAAAAAAGTCTGCCTCATGGGATTATAAATTAGGTAGTGTGTGAAGTGCTTTTAGCCTGCACCAAACATATCCTAAATACTGTATATGTTACCCACTATTAGTTATGATGTTAGGAATGGACAGCTTGAAGTAGATAACAGGTTAGGGTGACCCTCCATTTCCATATGTCCAATAAAGTGAACTCAAGAATGTTAGTAGGAATACATAAAGCTCTGGAAGTCAACCAAGTTGGAAGTTTTGAAGAAGTCCATATATTTTTCAGGAAATTTTTATCATATATCTACCATGAGACAAGCAGTGTGCTAGGAATTGAGCATCTATAGTACAAAAAATAAAACAGCCACAGCCTCTTTCCTCATGAAGCATACAGAATAGAGAAAGAAACAGGTATTAAAACAAAGAATCACACTAATAATATAAAGCTATATTTGTAATACAAACAATAAAGAAAAATACAGGATGTGTGGAGTCTCTTTCATAGCAAGACCTAATTTAGATTGAAGGAGATGAGGAAGGCTTCTCTGAGGACCTGGCGTTTAAGGAGCCCTGTAGACTGGGTAGTGATTAGAAGGGTAAGTGGAAAAAGGGATGTTCCCAGTGATTCATAATGTGGTCCTAGATTTGGTGAGTGGCCATGGTTATGGAAACAGAAGCAGAGGTTAAATTGATGAAGACTTGATAATTCTCCCTCTAAAATTTGATGATTCTCTTTATATACTGAGGTATAAGGGACAGTAAGGAGTTGAAAATAAGGAGACTAAGATGATTAGATTTTTGCTAGTCCCACTAGCTGAGATAAAGAAAAATGAAAGATAATGAATCAGGGTTTTATTCTTGGTGTTTTAGGTTTGATGAGTTTTCCTTTGTGGGGTGAAAAATTTAGATTTGAGCATATTGAAGTTAGTGAACTCAAGCTAATTTTGCACCTGTGCTGGATGATATAAAGAAAAAAGAACTGACATGCTGACCGCCTACTAGGTGCCAGATACAAGACAGAAGCTTCACGTATATTTTCTTCATTTCTTGCTTAACCTAATACTCTATGAGGGAGTAGGAAGTTCTGGGGAAGCAAATGGGAACAAGTGATCAAAGAAATAAGAGAATAACCAGAAGGAAATGATGACGTGGAGAAAAAAATAGAGGAAGTCTTAAGAATGAGGAAGTGGTCCACAGGTCAGAAAGCACTGCTCATCTTGGCAAGGACATCTGGTATTGTTTCATTTTGCCTGTCACATGTAACCACTGAGATTCCAATTTCCAGTTGGCAATAATTGTCCTATTCACCCATACATCCATTTTGTCATTCATCCAACAACTATTAACATCCACCCACTATGTTCCAGCACTACTCTAGTCTCTAGCAATTCAGTAGTGAACAAAACAAAAGCCCAGCTCTCGTGGTGTCTACATTTGGTGTCTACATTATAGAACAGACAATAAACAAATGAACGAGTGGGTACATACTATGTCAGATGGTCACAGTGCTGTGGAGAAGATACAGCAGGATTAGGGGAAAAGTAATTGCTGGAGAGGTTGATCAGGAGATGCCTGCCTGGTTAAATGGCATATGAGTAAACACTTCAAAGAGTGAGAGAGTGATCAATGCAGATAAATATCGGGGTCGGGGGAGAACGTTCCATTCAGAAGGAACAGAAAATGCAAAGACCCCGAAGTAGGAAAGTCCTTGGCAGGAAACTATTGAGGCTTTTTCAAAGGAAGAATGATGTGATCTGACAAAATTTTTCAAAGGCTCATTCTGTCTGCGGTGTTGATACAAGATCCTAGATGGGCAAGGACAGAAGCAGGAAGACTGGTTAGAAGGCTGTTGTAACAATCTAGGTGGGAGATTGGCAGGAAGGAGAATAAAAACTAGATAATGTCAGAAGACCTCAACTCCATTGTTCTAAATGAAATGATGTGTGTGAAAGTATTGCATGAGGCATAGTTCTATTCGAATGTAAGGAGCCACGGTTGTTGTCATTTTCGTACGAGTCCCTTGCCCCCTTGCCCATTATTTTAGGCTCCATCTGGATGATGCGGCCACGTGGTTGTTCAGTCCCCATTGAAATTAACAGCCACGTTCCCTTTAAGAGTCATTTTCTCTCTGCATGTGAATCAGACATTTCTTCTTGTGCTTTTATTGTTTTATTGTACCACACTTACCCAGGCATGCTACGTACTTCCCTCTGCTGCTTCATCATTACTATTATGTTTTCCCTACAGTGTTTCTTCTGTTCTTGACATACCATTTTTCCATCTCCCCTTTTTCCTGAGGGCCTGGGTTATCTGTTTTCGTGCTTAATATTTTCCCTGTCCACCTATCTGTTTATTTTAGCATGTTTCTTCCCTACTCGCTGCTGGCCTCTTTATAGATTCCTCTGTTCAATAGTTTAAACTCCATGCCATTGCTTTGTTTATCCTCTCAGCTAGCACAGTATATTATTCCCCATCTGCTATAGAAAGGGCCCCAGCGTCCCACAAAGTTGACTAAGCCCCTCTTGTCTGAACAAGTTTTTCAGTCATGCATTCAAGTTTCTGATCTGCCCCCATCTTCTCTGGTTATGAGTGTGACAATATTATTTCTAAGCAAGCCATGCTCAATAGATCTCATGTTTTGTTCTTTTCTTTCAAATGCCTCAGATAAGACTTAATGGTCTGCTGCTTCAGAAGTAGGCAGTTTCAATATCAGTCAATCAGTAAGTATTTATTATTTGCTATGTGACCTTAGCAGTGTGCTCAGGACTGGGTCTTCGTCCAGAGACTAACAAGGCATGGTTCAAGGCACCAGGTTTTTCCTGATCTTGGTGGAGATGTAGTGCTAACATATATTTATCATGCACTCGCTGCAATCCAGGAAACTGGGAATACAACATGAATTTTAAAAAGAAAGATATCTATCCTTACGGAGCTCACAGTCTAACAAGGGAGAAAGACACATGTTAAAAATTATTTACAGTTCAATCAAATATGTACAAAATGCTCTGGGAACACAGAGGAGTGAAAGGGATTAGTTCCGCCTCGGGTAATTGTGCAAAGCTTCACAGAGATGGTGATATTTAACATGGAGTTTAATAAATTAGTGTTAATTAAGCAGAGAATTAATAATAAAAGCTAATATTTATTGAGTACTTATGAGGTTTCAGGCACTGTTCTGAATGCTTGTGAATTAACTCATTTAATCCTCACCATAACCCTATCAGGTATCCATATTTTCCCTATTTTACTAATTAAGTAATTAATAAACAGAGAGGTTAAATAACTTGTCTAAGGTCACACAGCTAGGAAGACATGAAAACCAAGACTTGATTCCAAAATCTGGCTCTAAAACTAAAACTTGGGCCTTAATCACTATCTTCTTCTGTCTCTCATGAAAGAAAAAAAAAAAAAAAAAAGGAAGGTGGACCTTAAATCCAATACAAAACTCATGCTTTTGTTCAATAGGATTTCCTAGAAAGGACCAAACTGGGAGGCAGTAATGAGGAAAATAATCCAGTTTTCTTGCTCAGTCTTAACATGATGTAAAAGGGCGAGGGGATATACTGTAGAGCGTCAAGAGTGGTTACTCCCAGTGTTACACTGTGACTAGGGGGTCCTTGAGAACCAGAAGTCTTCACTAGCCAACATGGTATCCAGCTTCCCCTTGCGTCCTTGGAAGCTAAACAATGGTCTCAGAGGCTGTCAGTCCTACCGCAGGGAATAGTCTGGGGCCCTAGCGTCAGCCTGGCGTCCAGTCAATTTCCTCTTTATCAACCCTACATCTGGATTTCCATTTCATAGTGACACATTTACCATACGTATTGCCATATTGCGGAGCTGTCGCTTTTGTGAAAGAAAAGGCTTCTGAGGAAGAGGAGGGTAATCAAAATCAGTGCTGAAGGGGAAGGGGAAGAATGAGATAAAGTAATAAAAAGACAACTGACCTCCAGCAATAGATGTAAAGGTCTCCTTCTAAAAGATGAACCAGGACCTTCTGAAGAAGCTCCTAACACATTCCACAGGTTCACCTGTGCTAGAGAAGAGAAACCAAATAGGAAGCCGTTTTATCTCCTGGCTGAAGAGAACTGAAGTGACAGTGTGCACATTTGGCCCTGCTAAATGAGAAACGTGCTTTAGTCCCAGGCAGCATATAACAGAGATTTGAGAGTCTGCCAAGGCTTATAAAGTTCCCCGAATGCTTCCCACTTCTGTTGATATATTTGAGAATGAATTCTCATTCTCTTTATGAAGCCAGGAATGTATCTCTAACGTCTTTGAATTTCTGGGTAGGAAAATGAATGGTTTAGGGGCACTAGTGATGTTTTCATCTCTTCCTGTTGCTTCTAGGAAGAGATAGACTGCATCTCATAAGACTGGCAAGACAGTGTTGGCAGGAGACCAGTCAGCCTGATCGAGAGGTTTATTATTTCAGTTGAGTTGTGAGGGGAAGGAGAAAAGTACTCATATATAACTGTAAGGCATATTAGATACTATGGAGCATAAAAGGGATGACACAGGAAGAAAAATAGTGGAGGATTTTCCCAGCAATTTTCAGAAGATACCAGAGAAATGGGCGGGAGGCATTAACATTCTCAGTTGTCTATATACAGACAAATAGCAGATGAAAAATTATCAAACTGCACTTTAAAACACATGAACAGAATATGGTGAAAATCAACTCTTAAGTCTTACGGGGATGTTTTGAGATGTGATTCCTGACTGGAATATGATGATGGAAAGGTATATCTTCTTCGGAATAAATAAGTCTGATGAAAGGGCTAGGGGAGGAACAGTATATGTCAAAAAGATATACACATGCGTGGAAATCCACAAACGTGAAAGTGAAGCATGGAGGAAGCAGCTGCAGGAGAGTGAAATGAAAGGAAAACAGAAATGTTTTCGGGGACTACATCAGAGACCCCATAACTAGATGGTTAATATGGACAGGCAAGATAGAGCAGCGATGTAAGCCTTTACAGACTTCAGATGAAAATCCCACTCCACTAAAGGCAAAACATTGGCAAAACTATTGAATTGCCATGTTGGAAATTTAATCTCACAAAGGAGAGAGAAGCAATGAGAGACTTACTGCATTGACTTATTTCTGGTTCCTTATAGAAATCTGTTTGGGG
Organism: Monodon monoceros; assembly: GCF_005190385.1. NCBI lineage: Eukaryota > Metazoa > Chordata > Mammalia > Artiodactyla > Monodontidae > Monodon > Monodon monoceros. The sequence continues at coordinate 96,056,998 of NW_021703774.1, forward strand.
AAAATGACAGCTAAAAGAATCTTGAAGGAAAGTAACCATCCCATATCATCGTAGAGTTTGTTAGGCCACAGAAAGTAAGTCTAAACTTAAATGTACAAGTATGCCACCTTTAGTAAATCTACTTTCAGGGAGCTCAGAAACAACAATAGAAAACAATCCCGTAGTCAGAGCTCTAACCTGAACATGGATCAAGAAGAATGAGAGGCTGTCAAATTGAAATTTGGTGACATAATCTCTGAGTTTCACGAGGAATAGGAAAAGAGTGAAGTATTTAGATAACTCAGTATTGAATAGTCATATGAGAAAATAGAGATCACATTACCAATGATGATCATAAAAGAGTGGCATCAAGATTTTAAAGTGTTTCAGAAATACCAAAGCCTCAAATTATCTGAATTTGGAGAAAATATTAGGAAAAATGGAAATGTATTTTGTCTATTAAAAGTAAAAAAAAAAAAAAGAGAATACACCCACTACTTAGAGCAGATGGTATACTGTTAACTTACAATTAGAACTGTTCAGCTCCTTTTATCTTTGTAGCATCCCCATAAAGAATGCTTTTAGAACTGAAAAGGATAAGGAAAACATATTCGAGAGGTGAAGCCCAAGATAGGTAAGGATAAAGTAGAAACACATCACATTTAGCTTCATTAGCTGTATTTAAATCCAAAGTGTCTGGCAAGAACTTGCTACTTTAAAGCCTGAGCCAGCCCACATAAAAAGAATACAGTGATCAGGGCCACAGATCTCTACTGAACCAACCTTGACTACACCCAAACCTCACCCATCTGTCTCTCAGTAACAAGCTCCCTTCCACTCCACCCTCTCTCACCCACTTCAGTTCCCAGGTCCTCACTAGCTCCTACCCCATCTCTTGGTTTGCTTGTTTCTCTTACCTTCTCCACTAATTTACTTACTACTTTATTTCCTGAATCATGCTTTGTCTCTGCCCTCCCAACTCAGCTTATTCACGCTGAGTCCTGTTATCAGAGTTCTACTGAATTTAAACTCAAGACTTCCCTATCTAATTGTACAGTCACCATCCCTGTCTCCTAGCTTGGAGGACATATAGGATATCAAAAATAAATTGTATGCTATATTTTTTAAACTATTTTAGTATGATATTGCTGTATCACACTGCTAAAAATTAAATGGTGCTCTAGGTTCTTTAGAAAAAGAAAAGGTTGATGTGGCAAGGGGAGTGAAGAAAAGATAGAAGTAGACCAGAAAGCTTCATTAAGGATCATTAAACTTTTGACTTGAGAGTATTAGTAAAGGAAGAAATTATCAAGTGTCAGCATAAATTCTGTGAGAACAAACCAAATTATCTCATTTCCTATTTTGATAGGTTTATTAGGCAAGCAGTGAACTTGATATAACAGATAAGAACCTGTGACATTGGTAATGGTACAGATAAGGAAATGGTAAAGTAATTAAACAGCTACATCCAAATAATTTTGATCTGTTTTGGATAGACATCATAGTGATTGCCCACAGCACGCTGTCCTTGGTCCTGGCCTTTGAATGACACTTTTTTACAGGTATCGTAAATAGTATGCTAATCAGATGTGTAGAAGACTTAAATCTAACGACAGTTAACACGCCAGATATCAATCACAACCTGAAAATACTTCAATCACCTGTAAAAAAAAATAGGCCAAAACTAAGAAATTCATACTAAGCCTAAAACATTAAGTATGATGCAGCAGGGATGGGATGGGGCCCTCTAGTTCCTCACTTTTGATCCCAAACTTTATATCAAACAGAAATATTGACTGATCTAGTTTAAAAAAATACTTTTGATTATCCCAAACAAATAATTAATTGACAAAGATGTGATTCTAGAATTCTGTACTACTTCCCAACGTTAATTTTGGGAAAACATATTTAAATCACATGTATCACCTACACTTTAAAGAATTTGGCATCACTTTTCCCACATACACATTCACACATAAACTTTTCCACTAATCAGGGATGGCTATAGCAGATCGCGTGACCTTTGTATATCCACACCCTGCTTGGAATAATGAATGTAGGTACCCTGATCTCCACAGGTATGTGTCCAACAGGGACTAGGCTAGCCATATGTGCTTTACTGATTATATGCAACTTTCAGCAAACTCCAAATTCCAGAACGTGTACTCAAGGGTATTTATAAGCTGGCAGTACTACCTGGAAGCTTTGAGTTTTAAACAAATGTCCACGTTTTCTGCCACACAGAATGATAATTCATTTTCTTTGTTTACTCTTTACAAAATAACTTAAAACTGTTGCCATTCTTTTATCCTCTTCCAGATTAAATATATATATATACATAATTTTCTTAAGAACTATGATGAATGGGGGGTGATTTTTAACACCATGTGTAAATAATTTTTAGAGGCTCCAAGGACTTTGTTTTATTTAGTTTCACTTTAAACAATGATGTTTTAATAAATGACAACAGCAAATCTCCAATATAGAGCAAAAGGCGTATTTGATATACACAGAATGTGAATTTGCTTCCTCCAATAAAATATCTTAGAAATATGCACTGTTTCTTTGGAATAAGCCTTATAAGCTGGATGACCATCTAGGGAGTTTCCTGTTTAATCATCTTTTGAATATTTACTGATGATTTCAGTCAAGCCATGATCTAATTCAATGAAACAACTGTTCTGGCTAATTTGTTTACTACATTGAAAAAATTATTTTCTATCACGTATAGTCTTTTACAGCCATAGAGTGACCTCATGCATTTACTGTCTTAAAATATTAGAAAATATTAAACATATCCAGGTACGTTGACTATGATTATTTTGTATTTAAAGAGGTACTCAAATCTTTTTGTGAATCTCATATTAATAAAAGTATTCGGTAAATCACAAAGTAGCTGTTAGCTCATACAACTGTGTGCCTAATATTTTTCTGAATATTTAGTATATAGAAAAACTAAAGATACATTTATTTTAACAAATATTTGAGTACCCATTATGTTTCAGTGATCTGAGGAGCAAGATACACAACATGAGATACAAAGATGAATAAAGCCTCCTAAGAGGCTGCAAATAAGGAGCTGAATGTAGAAAATATCTACAACATGAAGTAAAATTTGCTAAATAGAGAAATAACCAATGAGCCAGTAAAGCAGAATGCTTATGATCATAGAATTTGAAGTTAGGCAGCACTGGTCTGAATCCCTGCTTCATCATTTATTTAATTTTATACCTTAAATGTCAATAATCTCATCCTCTATAAAATGTGTGAGACTTAAATGAGAAAATGCTTAAAAATTATGGCACTGGCCTGATACATAGTAAGAACTCAAAGTAATCTGTAACCATTAGTTCCACATAATAGATAAAACACTCTAGGCCATTGCATTGGTAGGAGGGGGAGAGAGAGAAGATGAAGAGGGGAAAAGGGCAGGAGGAAAAGATGTGGGAGACAAAGGAAGAAGAGAATGAAGAAGCGGAGGATCACATCTTCAATTTGGTTAGGAAAGGAGAAGGAAGAATTAAGGAGATTTTCAGGAAGTAGTGGCATGTGAGATGTCTTTGAAGGATGGACAGGATTTTTCAAAGTGAAGATGGGAAGGAAGGGTATTCTGGACAGAGGACTCAAGATAAAATTAGGTGCCAGAGGAGTTGACTGACAAGTGTGTTCAGTGTAGGGCATGTGTCCAGTGTAGCTAAAGCACATGGTGTTTGGAAGTGAGAAATAAGACCAAAAAAGACTAGTTGGTAGAAAGCCTTAAATGCTAGACTTAAATGTGAAACTGTATTTAATTCAACAGATTTTTGAGTAAGGTAGTGAGAAAATTTAAGCTGTGCTCTACAGCATAGATGAAGGTGACAACACTGCGTAAGGTAGAAAGGAAAGGGAGAATAAGAGGATGAGACATGTAGGCTCTTATAACTACATTAGAAGTAATGGGAAATTAATTAGTAATGGTTAAAGATTATAGTAGACTTGGAAAGAGGATTCAGAAGATATTGCAGATCCAGAGCTCAGAAGACTTGGCAACTGATGAGATTTTGGAGTAGGGAGAAGTCAGAGTGAAATACAGTTCTGAAATTTCAAGCCTCAGTGACTGAAGAACTCCTAACAGTGTTAGTAAGACTAAGGAAATCAGAAGGAAGATCCAGTTTTGTGATGCTGATGAAAAATTCAGTGAGTGGTGAATTTGACATACCAAATTCTAATGACAGTGCTTATCATGCCGCTGATAAAAGTAGATCTTAAGTTTGTGAGAGAAATTCAGAATGGAGATATTGATTTGGACATCAAGTGCCCCCCCCTCTACAAACAGACTGTGGTATCACTGAAATTATACCTTCAACACACTGAAAAGAAAATAGTAAAGACAGTAAGTTTTTGATCACCTTATTTTTTGAGAGACACACGAATGGTATATAATTATGTAAGCTTTGTTTCAGTTTAAAAGCTCAAAGTCATGAGCATATTGTCATTTAGAGCTGAAATCGGGAAAAAATAGAGTAAAAAAGGGTAACCAAGGTCATAAAAAGAACAGAAAATAAGATACCATAGAGAATATAGGAAGGTGGCTTTAAATGTGAGTCAAACCACCTTGAAGACGGACCTTGAATTCAAACAAAAGATTGTCTTGTTAAAAGTTAAAAACAGAAGCAGAAAATCTTGACAGCATACTAATTTTACAAACATTGTTACATTCTTCTGCTTTGTTTTATGAAACAAAGTGTTTCTTATTGTTGATGAAACATCTTCTGTGCTTCACATATTAAGCACACTTCCAATTAATATGAAGAACAAAGCAATGTGTAACAGCATGAAAAATCTTCAGTGGTGAATGAAGAAAATCCTAGTTCTTTAATAGTAAAAGAGCATCTTATTTAGCTATTAAATTAACCTAATTAATTAACATAAATTAGAATTTTTAAATAATGAAATATACTCTTCAAGACATGACAGGTGGGTATGCTATCAGAGCACTCTTCTAAATGAAATCTAGACTCCAAATGCAGCGCTATAAATGCACAGTGTCCACATTTTTATTCCCCTCATTCCTAGCAATCTAAAGTTTTCTAGTATCAGTGCATTACCCTTTGTCACTTTTCATTACTTTTGGATCATTTAAAGTCCAAAATTGAGAAAAAGTAAGCCACAACCACTGAAAAGGGTGTCATTTCTTCTGTCCACAGAAACACTGATTTAGATCATTTGTAGAAAACCTGATGAATGCAATTAGTTAGGTCTTGTGTTTCTACGCTAGATATATACAGAAAGCCCATCTTTCAGGAGACAGAAATATGTAAGCTATAATTATAAAAAGTATATCTGTGAGAACTACAGTATCCAAAACCTTCTAAGTTATGTAATGCAGCATTTTATAAAAACAGGGAAATTTGGACAGATATTAATCATCACATGGTAATGTTTTACAATGAACACTGTAAGTAATTCAGTGCCTATCTTTCAGGATGTGATTGGAAAAGCACTGCAATACCTTGGAACATTTGGTGAACTGAGCACCTTAGAGCAAGTTGTGGCTGTGATTGATGAAGAAATGTGTATCAGCTGTGGCAAATGCTACATGACCTGTAATGACTCTGGCTACCAGGTAAGAATCCTGCTGCAATTAGGATGCTGTGAGGCATGTTTCCTTCTTGGCTTTTGTAGCAGAAAGCATCTTCTGTCACAAAGTGTGGGATTCAGACCAGACGTGCCAAACATTGCTACTCAGCAGTGACATAGCTCTCTGTCCTCTCACCCTCATAACATAGTGACTTTTTTTTAAAGGGAAGCCATAACTCATACTAACGATGCCACCATTCAGTGCACAGTACTGTTTCAGTATCATTTCATCACTCATAAAATTGGAAGGAAGAATTCAAACAAAAAAAGAAATTCACACAATTATGCCCATGAGGAAGTATTATGCTCTCATGCAGAGGGAAAAGAGCTACAATTTATTGCCATGACCCTGAAAGGACTTGCTTCCTTCTACCAAAAGAGAATGCTCTTCCATTCAGTATTGATTGAGCTTCAGTTAGAAAGAAAAAGCATTTTCCCACCAACTAGATAGGCTGGTTGGGACCAGAAATTCCTCTATAGCTGGAAGAGTCAACAAGTTGAATTCCTACCACATGAAATGATCCAGAGATTCTTCCCAGTTCCTCAGCCTTCAGCTGAGAGTCTGCCATGGAACAATAAAGAAAAAATGGGCATTCAACTGTCTTCAGGCTAAAAACTACAGAATAATATTATTTTCATTAAATATTTCAAGCTATAAAGAAGTATAATAAAGTAAAATAAGATCCCTTTAAGATGATTAATGAATTTTCAAAATAGATAAACTGGCCATTGTTAAAAATTGTAGTTCATTTACCTTATTCAGCTTGGAGAAAGTTCCTATTTGCTTGTGGTACGATATTACATATTCTTCTGATCACCTAATACAGGTATGACAGACATAATTTTAATTTTTAAAAAATCTCTTCTGCCTTAATTTAATACTACTTCTATACCAAGTTTTCACCCTTGTATCATTTTTTTTTCTATCTGAGAAGTGTCTCTAACAGTTACTTTGAAAATGCTAATCATATCACTTTCATTTTCATTTCTTCTTTTCTCTAATTAACCAATCAGAGATAAGTAAGGAAGTTCCGTCACTAAAATCACAGCATCAGGGTTCTAACATCTTAAATCTTAGAGGTTATTACTCCCACCTTGGAATTCTAGCCTTGGTACAATTTTAGCAAAAATAATCTTATTAATGAGGGGGGAAAAATCACAATTACACATTTAAAAAGATTTTAAAAGTCCTTTGACTCTTATGTCTCTAAAGGATAAAAAATAGAAAATCAAAATCTTCAACTGAAAGGTTTTACATGTTTGCAAATTTTCAAAGGATAAGAATTTTTTTTTTTTTTTTTTTTTTGCAATACGCGGGCCTCTCACTGTTGTGGCCTCTCCCGTTGCGGAGCACAGGCTCCGGACGCGCAGGCTCAGCGGCCATGGCGCATGGGCCCAGCAGCTCCGCGGCATGTGGGATCTTCCTGGAGCAGGGCATGAACCCGTGTCCCCTGCATCGGCAGGCGGACTCTCAACCACTGCGCCACCAGGGAAGCCCAAAGTTTAAGATTTCTAAAACATAAGTATTATTTTATTTTCATCAATTGTTTCTTGGATTTCTATTTATAAAAGGGTACATAAAGAAGAGAAATAGCTTTTACTCATTTAAACAGCCATCTGAGATGTTGTTTTACAAAACATAGCAACAATTTGTTTAGACAAATTTTCTAATGGTTTGTCATAACTACAGTTCTTGTTCAGATATATGGTTGTTTCCTTAAAGATCAGAAATTTTTAAAAAATATTAAGCAGCCTGACATAATTTACTCTGAGACCATTTTCATTTTTATGTGCATAAAAGAGAAAAAAATTATAGTTACAAGTAGCCTCATTTGGGGGAGGAAAATTTTAAACATAAAAAATATTTTGAATTGGATTATATAGCATGTTGTATATGACACAGGAAAAAAAAACACAACAGAATTCAGTAATTATTTCAAAATGTAAGATTTGCAGACCTGGCCTCAAGGAGTATCTGGAGTGAGGCGGGGGCTTAATGACCCTCATAATTTTGCTCAGCCCCCTAGCTCGTTCCTCCAAATTAGTGCACCATCTGAGTAAAAACATCAAATTGTTCGGCAAGATTCCAGACAAGTCCTCAAGTCCCCTCTGCCCCCACGTATCTACCCTGAAGTCTCCCCTAGATGGAAATTCTTGCATGTTGTTTCCAAATAACAAATGTTATAACATTTGGAAACAAATGTTTCTCTCTTTAACAAATAATCATCATGACTTTAAATAAAAATCTCAGTTGTAAATTTCACACTAGGTATTTTCATTGCACATTATAGATTGCTTCATGTTAAAAGAAAGGAAGGAAGGAAAGAAAGGAGGGGGGGAAATGGAATAAATTATTGAATTTCTCAAAATCCTGAGCAGTTTTAGAGCTTGAAGACTTATCCTGGCTCTCCCCGCTGAGGAGTGTCAGGCCAGGACCAGGAAGCCAGGTGTCCAGGCTCCCATCTTTCAGTGATTTTTCCCCTTGGTGGTCGGGTAATGCCTAGAATCAGCTTGGAAATCCTCAAACCTGAAAGCTGGCACTTAAGCTAATTTTTTTTCCTATTGCCTTCTTCTAAACACTACACACATAATTTGAAATCCAAACAAGTGCATTCATTGCCCCATCTGACAGTGACGTTTCTCCACTGCCGAGAACCATGAGTGCGAGAAGGACAAGGTGTGGAAGCACCCTGCCCCCCCTCAGGTAGCTGACACCTGCCCAGTCATGGTCAGACTGACAAGACCTACGTTCTTCTCAGAACACAGGACACTAGAGAGTTACTATGTTATGAAATATTTTCCTCACACAAAGAGAGAAAATACCTCTAAGGAATTTTAAACATTGTGTCTCTAATTTTAAAGGCATTTCTTTTTTGTCCATTTTTTTTTTTCCCTTCTCCCTGGCAGCTCAACTGTTGCTATAGCTGCACCACAGTGCTGGGCGTAGTTGTCTCCAAGTGCAGCTCTCCTGCAGTGGAAAAAAACGTTGATGCTAAAATGGGGGCATTCTTGACCTTTGTGGGCAGTGACAGCAAGACTCTTTATTTCTGTTCGCAGGCTATCCAGTTTGATCCTGAAACCCACCTGCCCACCATTACTGACACTTGTACAGGCTGTACCCTGTGTCTCTCTGTCTGCCCTATTATCGACTGCATCAGAATGGTTTCCAGGACAACACCTTATGAACCAAAGAGAGGCTTGCCCTTGGCTGTGAATCCCGTGTCTTAAGGTGATTTGTGAAACAGTTGCTGTGGACCTTGAGGTCACCTACTTATGCTGATCTTTTTAATTGTGATCATTATGCTCAGCTCTTTCTAAATTCAAACAAACATATAATTTGTAAATAAAAAAAGATAATTTCTAAAGAAATTTCTAAATTTTAAAAATGTCTACTGCCAGTGACCATTCAGTTAATGGTCATAAAATGGAATAATTCTTTTCTGAGGAGAGTTGTTAAATATAACTGTAGCAGTTAATTGGATGTTCGCCATCAGTTGTCCATTATGAAAAATATTAGCAGTTTTGTGGCAATTAATACTACAGTTTCCAAATTGCCCTATGCTGGGCTCTGTCTTTGATTTCTAATTGTAAAAGAAATAAGTATTTTAGAACAAAGTACAATTTAACTTATGAGCAAATGTTTCCAAGGCAACATTTTATAATTAAAAATTACATTTAATTTTAACTCTGTTTCTAAGCAAAGGTAATTAGCTCCATAAAGCTCAAATGAAGTCACATAATAATTTTCTGTGGCAGGAAAAGAAAGCCAACAAGGATTTGGGAAACTTTTTTCAGGCCCCTTCGCTGAAATAACTTCTTTTTGGTGCTGGATACTGAAGGCGAGAGTGTTTAGTAACCATCCATATCACGCTGTGCTATTCATCACTCACTCCTTAGATGGGTGTCCAAACGCCACCAATGAATCAACATGACATTCTTCTTTAAATATTTAAACTATGTTCCTAACAAAGTAAGATGCGTTAGGACGGAGCTCTGGTTAAATCCACTCTTTTGCTGTGCACAGATCTGTTCTATCTGCTTCTAATAGTAACCTTCATGATTACAGCAATTAATGTTTGAACACAACCCAGATTATACAGCAGTGGGTCATGTGCTTCATCATTCAAGAATGAAAAATATGGTATTGGAAATATATATTAAATGTGTGATACCACTTTACCAGCTCTTTATTTTAGTGTTTATGTTGAATTTTGAAAGTAATTAAATAAAAAAGAAATATTTTCTGTTATTGCCAAATAATATTTTCGTATTTCTCTATTTTCATAATCAGCAAGTAGCATCCTATAAATTAGTTTATCTCTTCTTTGTGACATGTTTTAGTATGAATCCATAAGTAGTGAATCTTTATGTAATCACCTGTGGCATATTTCTATGACAAATGCAAGATCAGGAAAAATTAAATGTTTGATTATACGCTTTTAGAAATGCACATTTACCACAAAATCTGTATGATTGAATAATACCAAATAAAATTTTATAAAGCATTATTAAATAACACGGTCTTTTGCTATCTCTTGGTAGAGCAGTTTGGTGTTAATTCTACAGTAAATTCCATTCACAGTCAGTCATATATATCAAGCTAGTTCAAATCTAATGAAGGTGTCCTTAAGATTTCTTCCCACTCTTGACTCTGATAACCCCTTCTATACAGATGGTGCTAACATCTATACCTCCAAGTTGGACTTCTGTCCATGTATCTGACCACTTGCTGTATTTAAGCGTTTCAAACTCAATTTCAAAAGTCAAAATAGTTACTTCTCCTGCTTTTTGTCTTCCCTGCTTTCATGCAGTCCCTTACCATGTCCAACAACTTTACTGCTAAAACATTCCCCAAGTCTTTCCCCATTGTGGTTCTTTCCTCCATCGTGTATTATGCAGCTCTTGTAATACCTCCTAACAGGCCATCCAACATCCCCTTCCACTTCTCCAGTGCTATTCTATTGATAGATTACTTGCCAACATGAATGTCCCATCACATTTCTCCACCACCATAAAAACCTCCAGATCCTTTCATGTGTTAACAAATTAAATGCAGTTTCATTAAAATGGAATTGAATACTCTCCTACTAAGAGCCTCCACTACTATTCCAAACATATGTCCTTTACATACTCTGGGCTTTAACCAAAGTTGGAAGATAATTGCAGTCTTTGGAGTTTGATACCTGGCTGTCACTTAATTGCTTGTTACCTCAGACAACCAAACTTCCTAATCTATAAAACTGGTATTAAAATAGTTTCTAATTCCTAAGGTTATTGTGAGGATAAAACAAAATAATACAGGTTAATTAAGTAACTCTTATTGAATAAGTATTCACTTTTTTTTTTCTCATTTAAAAATATCCTATAGTGAAACAATTTAGAAAACAAAGATGTTTTGGATACAAATCATCTTCTGTCTCTTCTGTTATGTTTGTCATTTTATTTATTTATTTATTTATTTATTTGCGGTACACGGGCCTCCCACCGCCGCGGCCCCTCCCGCCGCGGAGCACAGGCTCCAGACGCGCAGGCTCAGCGGCCATGGCCCACGGGCCCAGCCGCTCCGCGGCACGCGGGATCCTCCCGGACCAGGGCACAAACCCGTGCCCCCTGCATCGGCAGGCGGACCCCCAACCACTGCGCCACCAGGGAAGCCCCTATGTTTGTTACTTTTAAATTAAAATGTTTATACTGGAACAAGTTGTAAATCTTACTGGTTCCCTTGTTAACCGTGAGTTCATTAAAATCTTTAATGTGTTCAGTTAAAAATATGTTTCCACTGGGCTTCCCTCGTGGCGCAGTGGTTGAGAATCTGCCTGCCAATGCAGGGGACACGGGTTCGAGCCCTGGTCTGGGAGGATCCCACATGCTGCGGAGCAACTAGGCCCGTGAGCCACAACTACTGAACCTGCGCGTCTGGAGCCTGTGCTCCGCAACAAGAGAGGTCGCGATAGTGAGAGGCCCGCACACTGCGATGAAGAGTGGCCCCCGCTTGCCACAACTAGAGAAAGCCCTCGCACAGAAACGAAGACCCAACACAGCAAAAAAAAATAATTAATTAATTAATAAACTCCTACCCCTCAACATCTTCTTAAAAAAAAAATCATAAAAAAAATATATTTACACTAGAGCTCATATAATCAGGTTATACTTTATAATAAACACAGAATTTCAATAATATAAAAACATTCTGTTACTAACATCTTATCTAATATTGTCTGAAGAGACCATCAGCAGTCTATCTTGTACTACTCATGTGAGAGCCTTGTCATTACAATAAAATAACTTAAAAATTCTTGTTGACTGTATATTAAGAAAAAAATTTACCTGTAAATATTGTTTATATAAGACACACATTTTTTAATGCAGGACAAATTCTTCTACCATTGTTTTAAAACTCTATCAACCAAAATGACAGCAACAAACCAAAACTAAAATGTAAATAAAACATCTAAGCACACAGTAATTTGATCAGAATAGAGATTATTAGCCCCATTTCACAGATGAAAAACCAAGGCTCAAAGAGTTTATGCAATTTGTCCAAGACCATACACTGAAGAGGGCAAAGTCCGTATTTAAACCCAATACTCCACTCCCCCACTACACAGCCCACAGTGCATGTTCCCCATCTTCACTTGCACCTCCCAAACCTTCCTACAAATGTGAAAAAAGTTATTCATCTTACACACAGGTTATTAGAATCTGGATCTGCTGCTTGCCAAGCACATGAACTTGGATATGTTAACTAGACCACTGAACCTCAATTTATTCATCTGTAAAATTTCATCAGAAGATGATAGCTTTGCATTTAATACATTAGATATAATTTTAATTTCTGTTGCTATTATTTATGAACATAGAAATTTCAAAAACACTTTAAAGAGATAAAAGGCTACTATCAAAATTCTACATTTGCTAGACTCAAAATCAGACTGTCTTAGTATTAACTGGTGGTATGACTTCCTAAGCATTCATTCATCATCATAGCAATCTGGAAAAAGACATTCCAAGCAGTTGGAAGATCAAGATTCTTTTTTTAAAAAAAAAATAAATTTATCTATTTATTTTTGGCTGTGTTGGGTCTTCGTTTCTGTGCGAGGGCTTCCTCTAGTTGCGGCGAGCGGGGGCCACTCTTCATCGCGGTGCGCGGGCCTCTCACTATCGCGGCCTCTCTTGTTGCGGAGCACAGGCTCCAGAGGCGCAGGCTCAGTAGTTGTGGCTCACGGGCCCGGTTGCTCCGCGGCATGTGGGATCTTCCGTGACCAGGGCTCAGAACCCGTGTCCTCTGCATTGGCAGGCAGATTCTAAACCACTGCGCCACCAGGGAAGCCCCAAGATTCTTTTAAAAAGAGAGTAGAGTAGCCGGGCTTCCCTGGTGGCACAGTGGTTGAGAGTCCGCCTGCCGATGCAGGGGACACAGTTTCGTGCCCCGGTCTGGGAAGATCCCACATGCTGCAGAGCGGCTAGACCCGTGAGCCATGGCCGCTGAGCCTGCGCGTCCGGAGCCTGTGCTCCGCAATGGGAGAGGCCACAACAGTGAGAGGCCCGCGTATTGCAAAAAAAAAAAAAGAGAGAGAGAGTAGGGTAGCTAATTCTAACAAAAACGAGAGATCCCAGTAATGAAACTTAACATATATATATATATATATATATATCCAGTTACCATGTTTAGAAATGAAGCTCAGCTGACTTGACTTTCAGACAATGCCCTCTCTTCCATATTATTTTGCTAAGTGGGTATTATCTATTTTTCTACAATATGAATATTTGGAGATGCATTATTCACTTTTGGTGGTCTTAGGGTGCCATTTAATGTCCTGAAGAAATTATGAAATAACCATCATCTGAAAGGGTTAATTAATATGGTAACATTAATTAATATAGTACCTCTTTTATTAATTAGTACAGATTTTCTGCTTAAATGTTTTAAATTACAAAATGACATTTTTAAAGTGAATAGTCCCATTCAGGTTGGAAACTTGCATGGCTAATTGTCCCTCTGAGTATGTTAGCCTTTCATTAACTGATCTATAGCATTTATAAACTCTGATATTGTCTATCATTGTTTTCATATTTACTATTCTTCTAATATGCACTATAAACTGCTGTGCCATTAAAGAAACCAAGCCATCTTGTCACTGGTAGATAGTCTATAGTAGTGAGTCATATTGATTAATGTATCTATGCAGTTATTTCTTTACAGAATTTGTGTAGTGCTTTTCCATATGTTGTGTTCCGCAAGCACCCAGAGTCTTCTGTGTCCCTGACTTCTGTATTCCACTACCATTGATGAATTCAAATTCATACACTGCTGGAAGTTTTTTAAGATTTGCATTAGTCAACATACGGGTCAAGACCTCCTCTCTTACCAATAATTTTCCTTCATGTGTTTCTGTTGAAACTAAGATCTACCTGCCTATTACTAGTGCTGGCTTATTCATCTTTCCTGACCTTCTGTGATTTTATGGTATCCAGCTCCATGGAATCTAGGTATTGGTCAAAGATAAAGTGCCAAGTATACACAAACACGCACACACACACACACAAGTGTGAGAAAGACACATGCATGTTAAGACTCAATTATTGAAAAGGTTAAGTCTGCATATTTTCTTGGAGATATAAGAACCTGAGTGAAAGATAAGAAACTTTCAATTCATGTCTTTATGTAAGAAACTCAAAAATGCTTATTTTCTCTATTTTAAAAGAATCTCTTCTGAGTGAAACAGAGAGGGAGGGCTTAGGGATTTGGGACAAGACTGTAGGAAGCTAACCATAATTTGTTTTTTACATTCCCCTTTCGTTTTGCAACATTTGGGAGACTACATCTTGCTCTTCCTTCTTATAGGTTGTGATGTTTTGATGGGGCACTTACGTGGTTGGGGGGGCATGGTATATTTAATAATGAAAGTTCGTTTTCTCTTTTGAGACTACAAGCATGAGTAATTTTTTTTTTTTTTCGGTACGCGGGCTTCTCACTGTTGTGGCCTCTCCCGCTGCGGAGCACAGGCTCTGGACGCGCAGGCTCAGCGGCCATGGCTCACGGGCCCAGCCGCTCCGCAGCATGTGGGATCTTCCCGGACCGGGGCACGAACCCGCGTCCCCTGCATCGGCAGGCAGACTCTGAACCACTGCACCACCAGGGAAGCCCAGCATGAGTAATTTTTATCCTACTGCAACGTCTTACCAACAACTATGGCTAATGGCAATGCTTCCTATTCCAGTATTATTCTGAGCTAACCCTTAAAATAAAAATCTTTTAAAGTTTCCTGAAGACAAGAACATGGCAACTTTATGCTCTCTTCTGCTAAAGACAGCAGTATAGGAGTCCAAGGACCTAGCAAAGAACACCATAGATAAAACATCTACATTAAAGATAAGAGGGGAAAGACTGGTGACTCCAAAGTCTATGTGTCATCCCCACTTCTCTGAATTTCAAATGTGTATATCAGAGTGCTTGTTGTACAATGGATATTCAGTTACAAAGCCTAACTTCTGATGCCTAAAGTCAACTCTTATCTCCTCCTTAGTTCATCTCTTCCCATCCTTCTTCGTGTATCATAGCTTTGCTCCTCGTCCAGTCACTCAGGATTGATCCAATAAAATCACAATAAGCTCTTCCTTTCTTTCCTGCCCCATGTCAGTTACGAAGCTTAATTTCAAGTGACAGAAAATCCAATTCAAACTATTTTAGGAAAAGAAAGAAGGATGTTATTGGCTTACATAACTAAAAACCCAGGGGTAGTGTTTATTGGATCCAGAGTTTCAAATAACGGCATCAGCAGAACTCAGATTTCCTTCATCTCTCTGTTCTGCCTTCTGTGGCTTTATTTTCAGGTTCCACGTGTGACCCCTGGAGGTCTAAGTTCACATCGTCTTTGTTGTATCATAAAAAATATCATATTGTTGTGTGGTAGACAAAACAATGTCCCCTCCCTAAGCTGCTTATGTCCTAATGCCTGGAACCTGTGAATTTATCATGCTACATGACAAGGGGGGGAATAAATACCAGATTGAATTAAGGTTGCTAATCAACTGACCTTAAAATAGGGAGATTATCCTAGATAATCTGGGTGAGCTGAATGTAATCACAAGAGTCCTCAGTAAGTAGAAGAGGGAGGCAGAAAAGACAGAATGTCAGTAATGCAATCGAGAAGTACTCAGCTGGTCACTTAGGGCTTTAAAAATGGAAGGGGGTCACAAGGCAGGGAATTCGAGCACCTCGAGAAGCTAGAAAAAGCAAGAAAATGGACTTTCCCCTAGAGCCTCTAGAAAGGAAGGCAGTTCAGCCCGTCGTTCGTTTGTAACCAATGGAGACACTTCTTAGACTCTGATCTCCAGAACTGTGAGATGATAAGTATATGTGTTGCTTTCAGTAACTTACTTTGTGATAGTTACAGCAACAATAGGAATCTCATATATTCTGCAAGGATCAAGAGCCTCTGTTGTTACCAAATTTGGGTAAACGGATGGACCAAAGAATAAAAATCAACTACAGTCTGTCCCACTGCATTCCTCCCATCCTTTGCCAGTTTTTATCAAATTCTACCTCTGAAATAAGAAGTGCTTCTGTATCTTCTTCTATATTCTCATTGTCCTACTTCAGGTCTTTATCAAGGGACTTAAAGATAATTTGTAAGGTCCATAATAGTTCCGTGTTGCTAGAATCTAGTACCTAAGATGAAAAAAAAAATTGTCTAAAGTAGAAATTTACATGACCTTAGAAGTAAAAACAAAGCATTCATTTCTGCCCAAAAATATCAGATTACATTGATATGTATAGGAGATGAGACAGTAAAATGTAGAGTCAAATATTCTCAAAAAGAAATTTAATATGATTTTTGTCTTATGTGCTAACTTTATTTTCATAAACTTTTTATTAAAATATAGCACACACAGAAAAATTCACAAGTCATAAGTTTCAGCTTATCACACAAAGGGAACACCACAGGGCTTCCCTGGTGGCGCAGTGGTTGAGAGTCCGCCTGCCGATGCAGGGGACACGGGTTCGTGCCCCGGTCCGGGAGGATCCCACATGCCACAGAGCGGCTGGGCCCGTGAGCCATGGCCGCTGAGCCTGCGCGTCCGGAGCCTGTGCTCCGCAACGGAAAAGACCACAACAGTGAGAGGCCCGAGTACCGCAAAAAAAAAAAGGGAACACCACAAAGAGAACAATACTCATTTAATTCCCACCCAAGTCAGAAATCTCCCTGCATCTCTGAAATCCTTCTTGGACCTCTTCCTTTCTCCTGCAAAGTAACCACTGTCCTGACCTCTAACACCATGCTGGTTTGCCTATTTTTGAACTTTATTTAAATAGAACCACACAATAAGTTGGTTTTTTTTTTTTGGTCACACTGCACAGCATGCAGGATCTTAGTTCCCCGATGAGGGATGGAACCAGTGCTCCTGCAGTGGAAGCATGGAGTCTTAACCACTGGACCACCACGGAAGTTCCCCACAATATGTATTTTTTTAAATGATTGATTTCTTTCACTCAATATTAGCCTTTGGAGAGTCATATATGCCATTGCATGTAATGGTAATTTGATGATTTTTATTCCTGTATAGTATTCCAGTGCATAAGAATGACATGATTTCATATCTATGTCATTATTGAAGAAAATATAGGTCGTTGGTAGTCTTTCTTACTATTACAAATAATGCTGCTATGAAGATTCTTGTGTTTGTATTTCGGTGCATAGATGTATGCATTTTTTTTAAGAAATAACCAGGAAGGGGATAGCTGAATCGTAGGAATTGTGTGTCTTTATTATTATTTGTGCTACCGAAATGTTTTGCAAAATTATTATAGCCATTTACACTTCACCAGCAGCATTCAAGTTCCTCTTCATCCTTGTTAACACTTTATATTGGAAGGAGGGGTGTTAGCAATCTGATGGGTGCATAGTGGTAAATACAGAAAACAAAAATCTTAATCATGAAGGAAAAAGTTGATAAAGACAACATTAAAATTAGGAGTTTCTGGGAAACTCCCACTGGTGTCCCAGTGGTTAGGACTCCTCGCTTTCACTGCCGAGGGCCTGGGTTCAGTCCCTGGTCGGGGAACTAAGATCCTGCAAGCGGTGAGGCACGGCCAAAAATTTAAAAAAATTTTAAAAGTTAGGAGTTTCTTTTCATCAAAAGGACCACTAAGAGTATGAACAGGTAAGTCACAGAGTGAGAAAATACATTTGCAATACATATAACTGGCAAAGAACTCACTTACACAATATTAAGAGGCCTACAAATCAATAAGAAAAAGCAGACCACCAATAGAGCAAATGGGCAAAAGACATAAATAGATGTCTCACAAAAAGAGGATATTCTAACTGTAAACAAGTGTACAAAAAGGTGCTTCAAGGTATTGAAAACTAAAATATAAGGTACAACTCCACTAGATAGAAAAAAACCTGAAAGAATTGTAGTAAATAGAAAAGTCTGAAGCTGCTTGGCCCCTAACCAGAGTGTGTAATTGAGCAGTAAATAAAATTTAGCCTACCGGTTTCATGCTGAGGCAAAATGAGAAATGAAGTTTTCTTAATCTTTATTCATTGTAAAGGATTTGTTATTTAGGAAAGGAAGTTTATTAGTTCCTGTATCAAGTGAGGTTTTAATGAATGAATGACTGTCCATTTCAGAGAGTTTAGAAGATACCTTCCTTAGGGAAGATGTTCATTACTACATACAGACCCCTATGGAATTTGTCGGGTGGTTGAAAATCTTAGACGGCTTGTTTGGTACAGCAACAGTAAAGAAAACCATACTTTGCATATTATCAATAGCATTGCATCAACCATTTTTACACTCAGCCAGGAGGTGTTTACAAATTAACTCTTCATTACCATGCCTTAAATAGCAGAGACAGCTCCACATTCATCAAGTGATAATTATTAAGGACTTTCAGGTGGTGGGGCTGTCCAAATTACGAAATTATTGGGTCTAAGTGTATATACATTTAGCTTTCAGATCAATTTTATCAGCAGGGAAACTGTAGAGTCTTTTGATTGCACAGACAAAGGCTTACTAAGAGTATCTCATATCATGACATATGGTGATGGGTATGGTAGCACAAAGTTTAATTACAGTGCCCTTACAGCCACTCAAACAAGAAATTTTGAGAACTTGAACTCATAAGGCAGCAATAGTGGGGTTAGAGATGAAGGAATGGATTGAAGATATATTTAGCAATGGAGTTGAGAACACCATATATTTATTAATAACCAGTAGATACCAGCCACTGTGTAAAGTAATGGAAAAATACTAGAAATACACAGTAATTTTCTTCTAATAGAATGTTGATTGTGCTATTATGGAAATAATATAAATGCATCCTTAAGTCCATCTGGGAAAGACGAAGGATACTTCACAGAAGATATATACCAGGTGAACAGAATCTTGTGGACCGGTGACATGGCGTAGTGATTTAGAATGCAGATTCTGGAATCAAACTCCTTGTGCTTGAATCCTGGCTCTGCCGCTTAGATGTGTCTTCTTGTAGAAGATACTTAATAATCTAAGCCTGTTTTCTCAGGAGAAAGGAGATTACTGATGACAACTAACATTTAACCAGTCGGCACTACATGCCAGGCACTATTCCAAACACCGTACATCCTATAATCTTTTTAACCATCACAGTCTTATGAACTATGTACCATTATTATCATCAGTTTTAGAGCCGAGGCAACTGAGGCACAGAGCTACTAAACAATTTGTACAAGCCTCACTGCCGGTAAATGGCAGAGCTGAGATTTGAATGCATGCAGTCTAGCTCCTGAATCCACGCCATTAACCAATATACCACTCTCTCAGGGATCGACTTCTCAGCACTATTGTGAGGTCAAAAGGAGATACGGCATGCAAAGTGCTTCACTCAGTGCCTGCACGTGCAAAGTGTGTAATAAATATTATTTTAATAATACAAAATTATAATATAATATCAAATATTTTTTTAAGTTAGCTTTTCAGGATGATGCCCCTGGGCAGTAGGATCTGCTGGCTGGATGTTATAAAGAGTAAAAAGGAAGGAAGGAGGCAGCTGTCCTGAAACATGAGACCAGGGCCTCTATCTCCAACTTCTCTGGTTGTAGGTGGTGGCAGTGCCCATGCTCAAGGGCAGGGCTTCCTAGCACAGACTCTTTGGGCTTGACAGGAGAGCTGGGTTCATTCCATCAACAATCACTTTCCAAGGACCAGGGATGGGCCAAGCCTTGTGGCAGGTTTCTCAGGGGATGCAAAATAAAGTAGTGGCTAAAAGTTCAGTTTCTGGAGACAGATTTCCCAGGTTTGAATCCCAATTTTGCCATTTAGCTTTAGACTTTGGACAAGTTACCTAACTTCTCTGTGCCTCACTTCCCTTGTCTCTAAAGTGGAAAAAGAGTAAACAGACCTTATAGGGGGGCTGCTGTGGATGAAGAGAGCTGACGCACAGAGGTCCAGAGTGAGGGCTCCATGAACGTGCCCCCTGCGTGGTCCTTCCCCTCCATTCCCTCCATCCCACACGTTCGACCAGAACTGACATCTCCCACTTCTCATCAGTACTAGAACAATTGTCCAATGAAGTGCTTTCTAAACTTCTTTATTTTTCCCTTTTTTAGCATAGAAGTTTACAAAATGAGCCCCATACCAAAATATATTAAACACCCTAATGCTTTAGCATGTGCTGTTTCCTTGTTCTGTATTGCTCTTCATACAGGAGTAATTTTTTTTCTTTCTTCAAAAACTAACACAGGACGTTGGGACCTCTTCTCTAGGGCATCCCCAGACGCTAGAGTTAATCATTCCCTCCTGATAATATCTTTGCTCCTTGTGCATCTGCCTATGAGTGTACTAAGTTGCAAGCACTTGCCATACGCATATTTGCATTCCCAGGGCCACGTTGAGGGCCTGGCATATTGTGGGCTGGGTACACAACAGATTATTTTTTTAACAGCTTTACTGAGGTATAATTCACATAACATAAAATTCAGCCATTTAGAGTATAAAATTCACTAGCTATTAGTATATTCAGAGGGGTGCAACCATCACCACTATCAATTTTATCACTCCCCAAAAGACACCCCATACCCACTGGCAGTCACTCCCCATTCCTGTCTGTCCCAGCCCCAGGCAAACATCAATCTACTTTCTGTCTACGGATTTGCTTATTCCGGACATTTCATAAATGGAGTCATAAAATATTTGGTCCTTTGTGACTGGCTTCCTTCACCTAGCGTAATCTTTTCAAGTTTCATCCAACTTGTAGCATGTATCAATACTTCATTTTTTTGTGGCTACATAATATTCCATTGTATGATATACCAATGTTTTATTTATCCATTCATCGGTTGATGGACATTTGTTTTCATTTTTGGCTATTACTAATAAAGCTGCTATAAACATTCATGTCCAAGCCTTAGCGTAGACATGTTTTCATTTTTCTTGGGTGTATACCTACGAGTGGAATTGGTGTGTCATGTAGTAACTATGTTTAACCTTTTAAGGAACTACCAGATTGCTTTCCAAAGTCACTGCTGCACCATTTCACAATCCTACCAACAGTGTATGAATGTCCAATATCTCCACACCCTCACCAACACTTGTTATTTTCTGTCCTTTTTTTTTTTTGCGGTACGCGGGCCTCTCACTGCCGCGGCCTCTCCCATTGCGGAGCACAGGCTCCGGACGCGCAGGCTCAGCGGCCATGGCTCACGGGCCTAGCCGCTCTGCGGCATGTGGGATCCTCCCGGACCGGGGCACGAACACTTGTCCCCTGCATCGGCAGGCGGACTCTCAACCACTGCGCCACCAGGGAAGCCCTTATCTGTCCTTTTGATTATAGTCATCCTAGCAAAGTGAAATGGTATGTCCTTGTGGTTTTGATTTGCATTTTCCTGATAGCTTTTCATTACGCATTTTTTCTTGTGTGTATTATTTTTATCTCTGCTTTGGAGAAATGTATATTCATATTCTCTTCTTATGTTTAGTTAGGTTATTTGTCTTTTTTATACTGAGTTGTAGAGTACTTTATATATTCTAGATACAAGCCCTTGCTCAGACAAACAATTGGTAAAAATTCTTTTCATTCTATATGTTGCCTTTTCACTTTCTTGATAGTGTCCTTTGAAGCACAAAATTTTTAAAATTTTGATGATGTCCAATTTATCTACTTTATTTTGTTGCTTATATTTTTGGTGTAATATCTAAGAAACTATTACCTAGTGTAAGGTCATAAAATTTACACCTATGTTTTCATCTAAGATTTTTATATTTTTAGCTTTTACATTTAGGCTTTTGATCCATTTTGAGTTAATTTTTTTAGATGGTGTAAAGTAAGAGTCCAGCTTCATTCTGTTGCACATGGATGTCCATTTGTCCCAGCACTATTTGTTGGAAAGACCATTCTTTCCCCCGTAATAAAATTTTGATTTAAATGGCATGGCTCCTCCCTCAGGGAACTCACAGTACGATGATGGAGACTGGTAGGTACACCAGAAAATCCTATAACAGTGTGTAAGCCCAGAAGAGTGCAAGGGTCAGCTAGGAATCTCTTCTAGGTTTCTAAACTAAGCCCTGATGTTGAACATAGAACTACTACAAACAATTGTTCTTTCCTCCTATGAGATATAGTTAAAAATGACACGTGTATAATATCTGGATTTCTGGGGGGGCACTAGTCTTTCCACCTCATGGGAACATCAATTAGTAATCACCAAGATGCCTTTAATGACATCATCCTGGCCATTGTTAAATCGATCCATTCATTTTAAATAGGAAGCCTCCACACTTCCTTTTCCCACCGTCTGTCTCCTTCTCCATTCTGAATCAGGTGCCTGGCTTCTCTGCAGACATTGCTAAAATCACCAAACTCGGGCTTCCCTGGTGGCACAGTGGTTAGGAATCCGCCTGCCAATGCAAGGGACACAGCTTTGGGCCCTGGTCCGGGAAGATCCCACATGCCGCGGAGCAACTAAGCCTGGCACCACAACTACTGAGCCTGTGCTCTAGACCCCACGAGCCACAGCTACTGAAGCCCGCACGCCTAGACCCCGTGCTCCGCAACAAGAGAAGCCACTGCAATGAGAAGCCCGCGCACCGCAATGAAGAGTAGCCCCCGCTCGCCGCAACTAGAGAAAGCCCGCGAGCAACAACGAAGACCCAACGCGGCCAAAAATAAATAAATTAATTAATTTTTTTAAAAAATCACCAAACTCAATTAGGGAGAAAGGCCTGCACTCCCTGCTTTAGGATGTCTGTCAGGGTGTCACAAAGGGTCTGGTGAAGGCCAAGAGACTGAGCAGAGTTTTTCAATCCTGGCCTCTAATTTCAGAGTCTGCACCAAGCTTTGGACTTGCTACTTCTAAGATGATAAAGAAAACTTTGACATTAAATGACATTATTCATCAAAATGTTGCCATTTATCTCTCAATTACAATACATTAACCATGTACTAGTACCATTTTCTTTCCTTAATCTGACATCAGGGTTATGGTTGTGAACAAATACATATATGCAGTGTTCCATAATTATGCCTTTCCAATAAGAAAAACAATTTGTAAGTACTTTTTACTCATTGAATAATATGGAGGTTTCTAAATCCTCTAGAATTTTACCCATGAAGATCTAAAATATTCTTTGTTACATAAAGAAGTATCCTAGGGGGTTATCGCTTGCTTTGATATGTGGCACCACTTTGCTGATGACCTGTGGAGGATGTGCTTGCCTTGCCAGCAGCTGGCTACCAGGCAGACTCCAAAGGCAGCTGGGGAAGAAACTTCAGAGTTGCTTCTGGGTCTTCCACATAATTAGCCTGTTTATAGGCCATCTGGGTTGCTTTGATTTCACCATCGCCATTTCTTTCTGAAGAATTTCTGTGTGTCTCTCCCTTTGGGACTAAAATCATTAATAAGTCCTTCCTTAGTCAGGGACGCTAGCTTCTTTAATGTGTCTGGCAGCTCTCTGTCCCCCTGGATCCATCTTATTATGCAGCCCCCTACAGACCAAAGGAGGGTGGTGTTGATGTTAGAGAAGGCTGTCATCAAATTAACAGGATTCATTAGAAGGAAATTACAGATTTGGGGCTCCCCAATAGAATAGGTTTTTAGAAACCCTCATCCAAAGAATTACAAAGCGTACTTAAAGAGAACTGTTGCAAGAAGGGCTGAATTTTAGTGAGGACAGCTCCGATGGGGACACATGCTGAACTGTCAGCACTGGGCTAATCAAACAGTGCTCGTGTGAAATGCTCACCTGATTTGAATATCTTCAGGCCTCACTA
The DNA here is from genome assembly GCF_005190385.1 of Monodon monoceros. Classification (NCBI taxonomy): domain Eukaryota; kingdom Metazoa; phylum Chordata; class Mammalia; order Artiodactyla; family Monodontidae; genus Monodon; species Monodon monoceros. The sequence goes on from NW_021703774.1 coordinate 96,080,849, forward strand.
GGTCACTGTGTGGACCAATGAGGTCACACGGACATTATGAAATAGATGTCAACAGCCAACCCTCACCTGCAAGCCTACCTATGTCAGCCGTTTTTGAAGAGCACGCCCCACTCCCAATTTCCAACAACAACAAAAGGATTAACATCTGTCTCCAAGGGGCCATGTGCTCCCCCATCCTCTTGCACAGCAGCACTGCTCCTGGAGACACCAGGGTCCCATCACTCCAAACCTGGATTCTGCTAGTCTGAGTTTCCACTGCATCATTAACATCCTCATTCACATCCTGCCAGTCCCAGAGGCAACAAAACTCTCAATCTTCTTAGCTTCTGTGACATCAGCTCTACTTTCAGGTAAAAGGAATAAAAGCTGCCCCCACTCCTTATATTACCTTCTGTTAAAGGGGTCCAATGTGTTGGCCCTAATATTTACGGTGCGTGGAGCAAAAGTACAAATGGAAAGTGTCTTCCCAGCCTAAAGCTTTCTCTCCGCACTCTCTCTCTGCCCCTGTCAGTGGCCTTAGACACATGCCTGTGGACACCTTAGTGCAAATATTCAGGTCAACAGAAAAAAAAAACCAAAAACTTATTTTCCTCCAAAGGGCCTATCTCACATCGCACAGGACACATCTCATGGTAGCATCTGCCTTTGGAAAGGGGACCCAGGGAACAGGCCTGGGCAAGTCCTAGAAGTGACGGTTGGGAATTCTGGGCTCCTGAAGCATAGGCTCAAGAGCCTCTACTTGCTAGATGATTCTAGTCTCAGCTCAGGCCTAGAGAAGACACCCTTATACAGTGATGTAGCAATAACACTATCGTTCTCTGAGTTTTGCTGCAAATGTCACAGAGAAGATAATGTGCTTTTGTGAGGAGGCAGTGACATGCACTGCAGGAGCTTCCAGAAGGATAAAGCAGATGGAAGTGGAATTGCTCTGGTTGAAACAGGCCACGAAAAAACATCCTATATGCCTTCCTTCCTTCCTTTATTTATGTATCGATATTTATTCATTTGTTTAATGTTTAGTGCATATTCTAGGACTTGGTGATTTCAACATAAAGACAGACAAAACTCTGCTCGCAAGGAGCTTATGGTCGCTTTCCTAAATTCTAGAGTGCCACAAGACACATTTTGAAAACCCCAGCTACCAAAGAGGAAAGGACATGGGCATTGATGTTAAACCGGGTTTGAGTTTCTGTCACTGCCACTTTTAGCAGCAGCAAGCTACTGGACTTGGAGGATGAGGGAAGACTGTCATATTTACTTCACAGGACTGTGGTACGAATTCTGATACCTTAAGGAGCAATTAGCATATAATAGATTTCCTTAGATGTTCCTTCTCTCTTCTCCCTCCCAAGTTGGTATATATAGTCTATCTGGTCCCCCTTGGGATCAAGAGACACATTTGCAGAGTGAGTGACCAGTCAGGAGTGGAGTTTGACTCCGGACCAAATGGAAGTTGTCTGCCTGTGTAGAATTCACTAATCTCTACTACAAATAATAAAGCACCCATATCAATGGAAAATGAACAATGAGTGAAAATTTTTGCACTTATTCCTAATAGTAAGCTGGCCTAAACATCTAGCTTGTTATTTACAAGTCCTCTTAACAAGTTTTTTAATTATTATTAACCCAGTAGCTCTTTGGTGATTCCTCTGTGCCAGGGATTGTTTCAAGCACTTTTACAAATAATAACTAATTTAATCCTTGTTATGCAGAGATGGGAAACCCAAGCCTGGGAGGTGAGGTCATTCGTCCAAAGTCTCACAGCTAGAAGATGGCTTTAGTGTTTATACTCCTAACCACCCACCACGAGCACCTTCCGTTCCCTGATCGTCTTTCTCATGCTATTCTTTTTATTAGAAAGTTCTTCTTTCTCCTCATCAGCTGTCAAATCCTGCTTATCCCCAAGCCTATATCAAATCTTACTGAGAGGGCTTCCCTGGTGGCGCAGTGGTTGAGAGTCCGCCTGCCGATGCAGGGGACACAGGTTCGTGCCCCGGTCCGTGACTATCCCACATGCCGCGGAGCGGCTGGGCCCGTGAGCCATGGCCGCTGAGCCTGCGCGTCCGGAGCCTGTGCTCCGCAGCGGGAGAGGCCACAACAGTGAGAGGCCCGCGTACCGCAAAAAAAAAAAATCTTACTGAGAGTGAACAAATTGGCCGCAACGGGGCCATAGAAATGATTTTGCTTGGATCAGGTGGCATTACAAATTTTACTGAGTCAACATCTTAAGATCAAAATATGTCACATCACGATCCTGATTTCTAAATCCTTTTGAAAACTCAGATCCAACAACCATCAGGTCTAGAGCAGGGGTTGCCATACTTCAGCAGCCACGCCAAGGCAGCTTCTTTTTGTAAATAAAGTTTTACTGGAACAAAGCCACATCCATTCACTAACCGAACTGTCTATGGCTGCTGTCATGGGTAACAAGGTGCATAGTGGGGTTGCAACAGAGTTTCACAGTCACAAGTTATGACGGAGACAGTAGGGCTGAAATATTTACTATCTGGCACTTTCCAGGAAAGGTTTGCTGACCCCTGCACTAAAACTAGAAGCAGCTGCCCCTTCAGGCAGGGCTCTCCTAGTGGACAGACCACCTCCACTCACCCCTCTCATTGCCTGCTTGGCCCCTGCAGACACGCAAGTGTCTTCCCTGTTTACAAGTTTCTAGGACCTCTCACCACCTCTGCTCACACCTCTCTCCCCCTCCTTTAACTAAGTCAGCCCCCAATTCTCCCCACTGTCAATCAAACCAGCCACAGTTACCTGCCCTGCTTTAGCTGCAGGAATGGTTTCTTCTTGTTTAAAGCTTGTTTGGAACATATCTCCCCTTCTTTTGCACACCCCTAAGGCCTGGCTCTGTGAGGATAAAACAATAGACGCTTAGTAAATATTTTTATTTGACTAACTGTTGTCAACCTGATGTACCCTAACCTTAGAAAAGAATAAAGAATACCAAAATAGATGTTTCCTTCAGGAAGAAAACCTGGAGGGGAAGATGCACATTTCCCATCTGACAACTAGGGACGTTACCGTGTCAGCTTCTCCTAATCACCCATCCGCTCTCTGCAGGCAAAGGCAGGCAGTCTCAGGAAAGGCTGCCGCCCACCTACAAGAATGCCTCCAGGGTGGTAACTTAGTCTTGGGGGCTTATTAGCGCACATAGCAGACTAGCTCCACATCTTGGGGTAAACTCCTATCACCTCCACTCAGAGACACAGTTCTATGAAACAGACTGTGCAATAAGAACTAGAACAGCCAAGGAGCTTGGACTCTCAAGCCTTCGGGTCAACATATTTTTTTCTCTCTAACAAGGAAAACAGGAGTAAAGTAAAGGGAGTTGGTTAGATGGTTGGAATGTTCACTGACATTACTTTCTAATCATCCAGAGCACCTGGGCTGGTTAGTCACCTCCCCTGGCCAGAGTCCCTTCCCTCCAAGGTGCTTTAATGATTTCCATCTGTGATCCCATTTCTAGGATTTCATTACTAAACAAACACCTTTCCAATTCACATTCCTTCTCTAGAATATTTAAGTACCAAGACTAGCATCTATGTTTAGTCTTTCTTTAACATGACCTTATATGTCTGCTATGATTTGTTAGATACTGATAAATCTCAGAGGTAGTGTCTTATTTTCAAGATGAGTGGAAAGAAGAGGGAAGGCGTCAGCCCAGAGTGGTCCCAACGTACTAGCTACATTACTGAAGTGGGGGGCAAAGTGTGGACATCTCACTACGGCAGGAGCTCTCAGCACCAAACTGAAAGCCGAAGATGGGTAGGAGCCCAAGTCTCCAATATACAAAGGCTTTATTGGAACTAGAAATGTTCGACTCACAAGGCCATATTCTACTCTCACTGGGGAGGTCACCCTTCAGATTGAATTCTGATTGTCCAAATAGTCTTTAAATTTTGACTCCTGGCTTCAAAAAAAGTGGGGATGGGTTGCTTTCTCTAAAGCAAGAAGTCACCACAGTCAGGCTGTGGCTTCAGTCTCGATGGCCTCCCTTCTCTTGGCGAGCCCACCGGTGCTGCATGGAGATGACAGACGCCTCCCCAGGAGTGGGCACTCAGAGGTAGTGGCCCAGGGAGGAATCGGTGGATCACACTGGGTCAGCTCACCCTACCAGACCAAAGTGAATCTGTGAGGAGATGTAGTTCTTAATCCTTTATCCACAAAGCTTGGGGCCACACGTGTTTCCCATTTCAGAATTTCTCACATTTTAGGAAAAAATGCATATGCATATGCTGTATATCATATACATCCCTAGAGAGATGAGGGCAGCACTCCATATACGAAGTCATTAATATTTCTGGATCAGTGTATTCGCTCTAAGGGTGAGGATGATGCTTCAGATTTCACCCCCAAGTGAGTGCAAGTCAGGTTAATCTTACTGGCAAATGGTAAGTTACTAAAAAACAAACAAACAAAAACAAAAAACCCCAAACCCTCTTGGATTTTGGAGGTTTTGTTTAGAATTGTGGAAGAAAAGATCATGGACCTGTAGTTCCAAATAAAACTGTGAATTGATTACCACTAACTCTTGACTCATCTTTGGTGCTCTCTCAGCACAGTGGGAAACACGATCATGTCCCAGGACCTTGGCTCAGGCCAAGGTCTCCCATGACATTCTTTTCCCTCCAAGATGCAAGCCTGAAAGGCTTACACAGCTTCCTTCTATCTGTTAAGTAGGACACGGTGATCTCTAATGTTTGCGGATACTTCTCTCCAGAAGGCCAGTGTCAGTTCCTGATCACCCCCAAAGATGAATGCTCAGCTCTTTTCATTTTACAGACTTTACCCTAAACATTACAGAAACCAGAGATGAGTTATCCATAATAATAATAAAAGTGGAAAATAATAGTATTAACAATAGTACTAACAGTAAAACTAATATTTATTGAGTCCGTACTAAGTGTCATCTATTGTCCTAGTGGATTGTTTAAATAATTTGATTTAACTTCAAAATAAGTCAGTGACAAAGATAGTATGATTATCTTCATTTTCTAGACAAGGATATTGAGGCAATGGTAGATTAATTAACAAAATTACAAACTTTAAAAATTCCTGTCTTTATTGATGAGATGGAACATTACAACTGGGTTAGAGTTTGGGTCTCGGTTTGTTGGTTTTTAATTGTTGAGGATAAAATTATATATCATTCTTTCTTCCCTCCAAGAACCCTCTTCTTCAATCATTAGGATTTTAAATTATGAACAGAACAATAGAAGCCACCTTTCCCCCCAAGAAGGTAACTGATTTCTTCCAGGGCTTTCTGTCTGTGTGAAAAACGTTGCTGTCTCTTTCAGAGTTTTCTCATACAAATCTAAGCCAAAGTTCACTGTCGTCTCCAAGGCTTTCTACAGTAATGCCTATCAGCTGCTGGAAGAAATTAGAAAACTTAAAAAATAAGTCTTGCTGCTTTTTAAGGAACTCTATATAACCAGTTGTCCTGTAGAAGGACGAAAGAATTATCATGAACCAGCTGGTAAAGTTTAGTAAATGTAATAGGGCAATGCATTGGCCAGATTAAGGGATGATCCCAATTCAATTTAATACAAGTTAACAAGCAGTTCTGAATTCACCAATAATTAGACAACAGCCTTGTGTTCCCCAGAAATGCATTCCTGTCTGGAAAAGCTAAAGATTATAATAAGTGCATTTTCTCTATTTGCATTCTAAAAAATGTGTGTGTGTTTTTCTGTCTTCAAAGCTGTTACCAAATGTATCAAGGTGCATATTTCCACCCACAGGTAGTGATTTATTCTCAAAACTGAAGACAGAAGCTAAACTCAGAGGAAACTAGTATTTGTAAAAAGTCCCTACCCTGTAGAATGCTACCATAAAATTAAAAATGCTTTATTTAATCTCCCATCTTAAATCTTGATACTAAAAAACCTGCCTGTTAAGTATTATCAAAAAAGGAAAAATACATCCCATGCCTAAAATAGTAGTCAATGATCAATTTATCCAGATAAAAAATCCTTCCACACTCCTGATTGCCTTTTCTATTTACACATGAATGACTACATAACTAGAATTTATCATCTTCTGAAAGAACATTTTCTTTATTCATATGTTTTGAGACTTCTTGCAATCACGATTTCTATTTGCCCTTATTAGAAAAAGGTTCAAACGTAGTAACCAATAATGATATATCTAATATCTTGGAGTTAATGTTTCACAGGAAATGAGTTACCAGTATCATGCTGATTAGAGAGCCTGAGGATGAAATCATCCAATTTGATTATACAGATAATGACACTGGTGTCCTGATTCTAATGACTGAGGAATACATAGACAACATCTATGTAAAGAATGATCGTAGTCTTGTTAATAATTAAGACATTTAAACTGACTTGAGATCTGATCTGACCACTTCTAATAAAGAAGAAAAGGAGATAGCTCCATGCAGACATCTGGGGCTCTATTTTTATTTAAAGATGAACTCTCCTAAAAAAAAAAAAAAGAAAAAAATTTTATTTGCCTGATCCCTCTCCTTTTAGGAGTCATCAGCTCTGCAGAGACCCCGGAGTAACAGCTCACTTGGTTGGGTCACTCCAAACAAAACTCTGCTATAAACTTTTCTCAGTCTTCTATCGAATTCTCATTTATTTGGGTTGTCCACCTTCATATTTATTAAATAAGTTAAAAACAAATAAGCAAACAAGCAAAAAGTCCTCTCAAATAAATGGATAGTGTATCTGAAACAATGGCACTAAAAAATGCAAGGCTCAATTTTTATCACTGCATTCCATTCATCAGCACACTTTTTTCAGGTAGCTAGTAAGTGCTAGGAATCCTGCTAGGCACAGAGAATATAGAGATTTGTCCATATACAGTATTTCTGCCTTTCATTTATTCAACTATAAGCTACTTATTTGCAAGGTCTGTATTTCATATATAACTTGTGTTCCCAGTTCCAGGCATAGTTCCTGGCACATTGTAGGTGCTCAGTAATATTTGCTGAATGAATTCAATCAAATTTTATTGTGCACTGACTATGTCAGATACTGAGCCAGGTTCTAGGAATGCGAAGATGAAAGACGCAATTAAGTTCTTGTCTGTGTTTGATAGATGTGCTTATGCTTTATTTTTACCAAAACATAATCATGCAAAAACTTCTCCTATTTAGGGCTTCCCTGGTGGCGCAGTGATTGAGAGTCCACCTGCCGATGCAGGGGACACGGGTTCATGCCCCGGTCCGGGAAGATCCCACATGCCGTGGAGTGGCTAGGCCCGTGAGCCATGGCCGCTGAACCTGCGCGTCCAGAGGCTGTGCTCCGCACAGGGAGAGGCCACAACAGTGAGAGGCCCGTGTACCGCAAAAAAAAAAAAACTTCTCCTATTTAAAAGAAACCATTAAGAAAATGAAATGTCAAGCCATAGACAAGGAGAAAATATTATGTAATATTATGTAAGTATTACATAAAACATTATGTAATATTGTGTAATACATACATAAAACAGAGCTTGTTTCCAGAAAAAAAAATTTTAATTCTTACAACTCAAGAAAAAGAGACAAATTTTAAAATGAGCAAAAGATTTGAATAGATACCAGAAAGATAAACAGACGACCAAGCACATGAAAAGATGCTCAAGGTCATTAATCAACAGGTAAATACAAATAAAAACCACAGTGAGATACCTCTACACACCCACTAGAATGGCCAGTATTGAAACGAATGGCACTATTAAACTTGGTAAGACTACAGAGGAACTGCATTGAAGATGGAAATGTAAAATTGTTCAGCCACTTTGGAAAACAATTTGGCAGTTTCCTATAAAGTTAAACATACATTTACCAATCAACTGAGCAATTCTGCTCCTAGAGATTTACCCAAGAGAAAAGAAAGCACATGTCCATGCAAAGACGTGTACTTGACTGTTCATAGCAGCTTTATTAATATTAGGCAAAAACTGGAAATAACCCAAATGTCCACCAACATGTGAATAGATAAATTACTGAATAACGAAGTAGAGTACCACTCAGCAATAAAATGAAAGGATTATTGATAAAACAACATGGGGGAATCTCAAAAACTCTGTGCTGGAAGGAAAAAGCCAAACACAAAAAGCACATGCTATATGGTTTCATTGAAACTCTAGGAAAGAAAATCAAATCTATATTAATAGAAGGGAAATCAGTGGTTGCTTGGGGCCAGGGGTAGCAGTGGGATTAACTAGTAAGGGGAGCCAGTGAAAGTTTTGGCTGATGCAATATTCTTTATCTTGATTGTGACGATGGTCACATGCTAGTACGCATTTTAAAAAAAAAACCCATCAAACTATACAATTAAAATGTGTACATTTTATAGTATATAAATTATACATCAAGAAAGTTAATTTTAAAAACTTGAGTCACATTGAACATACTGTTTTTTCACCTGATAGTAACCTAAAAAGATAGCAGTAAATATTTTCTGTATCAATACATATATATCTCTGGCATAGTTTGTAATGGCTTTGAAACATTCCATATTGCGTCTATGCCACAATTTATTTAACTAAATTATTTAACTATGGGACATTTAATTTTTTTTTTTTGCATTACATATAATACTATGTTGCTCACCTTTGAAAATATGAGTTAGATCTAAAATTACAAATCGGAGGGTATTAGATGGAGAAGCAAAAAGAGACATTCAAATTAAAGGAAGAAAGAGTTGTAGAATGACACAGACATTGAGAACATATTGCCCATTTGGAAAGCTTCAAAAGGTCTTTTTGGCCAGAGAGAAAGATGTGCGGTGCCACAGGAGTTGAGAGTGAAGTCACTAAGGTTCAGATCATGAAGCGCCTTCTAAGAAGGAGATTCTGCCCTTTGCAACAACAGGGATAAAACTGGAGGACACTATACTAAGCGAAATAAGCCAGACACAGAAAGAAAAATACTTCAGGCTCTTACTTATATGTGTAATTTTTAAAAGTTGAAAACACAGAAGCAGAGAACAAAATGGTGGTTACCAAGGGCAGGGAGGTTGGGGAATGAGGAGATGTTGGTCGCAGGATACAAAGCTGCCATTGTGTAGGATGCGTTAAGTCTAGAGATCTAGTGAACGGCCTGACTGTACTTAATAACACTGTATTGTACACTTGAAATTTGCTAAGAGAATAGATTTCAGGTGCTTTCATTACCAAAAAAAAAAAAAAATGGTAACTATGTGAGGAGATGGATATGTTCATTAGCTTGACTGTTGTAATCTTTTCCCTATGTATAGGTACATCGAATCATCAAGTACACCTTAAATATATATAGTGTTTATTTAAAAAATAAAGACAGATGAATAAACAAAGAAAGAAGTTTGGATTTTTTTCTGAATGTAAAGGGAGACTCTCTGAAAGATTTTAAGACAAACGACACGATTTGTGTTTTAAAAAGATCACTGTGCCATCTGAGAAGACATTAAATTGGGGACCCATTCAGTTATTAGAGTAATGCAGGGAAGGCACAATGAGTACCCGAGCTACAAACATGGAAGAGAGTGGAGAGAATAGTTCTGATAGAGACCCATGAGGAGGAGAGATGAGGAAGACCAAGAAAGCTAGGACATCTTCCAGGAACCAGAAGGTGGAGACAAGAGGTTTATGAAGAAAGATGAAATATGGGTCTTTATCAGAGTCCAAAATTGATCTGCAGTCAGGGTGGATTTACTGGTGTGATTATTCAGCGAATTGAAGTGAATTCACTTTCACACAAACAACACTGATGGGCCTGGAAAACAAACTCATTCATTTATTATGTTCTGGTGAGTTTTAAAAATTGAGTTACTTTTGCTGTTGCATTGCTGTTGTTGACAGTGATATTGTTATCTCACATATAATACATTCCTACTGACTGGCTAGACAATAATGTGTTTGACAATTACTCTGATATCCCATTTGAACATATTTTATTTTTTACAATTTCCACTCAGTAAAGGTTTTTATTTTTCCAGGAGCATATGTTTACCTTCCAGATCCCCTCTTAAGATAGAGCACAGGTAAACTTCTTTTATAAGGTTTATAATGTACAAACATATATTCCTTTTTATGCTACTTGTCTATTTATTGGATTAACTGGGAGGATTTGACGTGAAAGCTTAGGATGATATTGAAAACACATCACTTCTACTGTAGCTAAGAAAATCAGCTTTAGAACTAGAGAGGCCTTGTATTGGGCATTATGTATAGACCTTTAGCTTTTTTATCACAGCTGTTCTTTGTTGCCATGACAACAGAATTAACCATTTCATTAATATCACTGAGAAAAGACATTTATGCATGTCTGACTTCGAGCCTAGTCTCTGTTCAGATTTCAAGGTCTTTGGCATGGCTATGTGCTTATTTTTATCCCTTAATATTTTGCTTAATGCTTCTAACAGGATATTTAAAGCAAAGCTTTGTATTTTTAAAGTTAAATTTCTATTAGCTACATTGGTTTGGCTGCTTTCAAAGTGTCCCCTGAGTGGCAAAACGGGCTTCAGACCCTGAAGCTGGGGAAAGCAATAGGGAAGGAAATTTAATACAAAAGAAAGCAGTTACCTGTTATAAGGAAAGTCACTTGTTTGTTTTTTCCTTCTTTTGGGCTCCACTTGGTGAAATGGGTGTTACTATAAATACTGAAGAGTAATCCCTCATCAAAATGGGTGATCCAGCTGTTTCTGTTGTTGTTGACAGCAGGTAGTGTGCTGATTGCAATTGTGATGAAAAGGCAGAAAAAAATTCCTAAGACAAGTAAAATCCATTATTTTGAAAATAATACCTGAAGAGAATAATTTTGTCCATTCTCCCAAAGCTGTGATGACTCCTTACATGTTTCTATCTAGCTTTTTTTAAAGGAAAAAAAATGCATCTTCATATTGAACGCTCTAGAAATATTCATATTGTTAAAGACCAAAGCAAAAACTCCCTAATTAACAGTAAAGTGGCTTGAGGAAGCTAACTCTTTTCTAGTCATGTACTTTAGTTAAATAAACGAAATTGTTTCCTTCAGAATTATTATTAATCTCTTTTTTGAATATCTATCATGTGCTAAGCAACTTTGCAAAGTGTTTTAAATGCATTATCTCATCTAATACATGAGAGAACAGCTGTGTGAAGCTGTCCCCATTTTACAGCTAAGGAAATTGAGACTCAAAAAGAGGACTTGTGCTAGATTTCACAACTAATAAGCAGGATTTGAATCTTAATCAGTCAGACCTCAAAGCCTGTGCTCAGATCTGTTAGGGCAAAGTGCCGCCCTTGACTCTTTGTTTCTGCACATATAAATATTGTAACAACACTTAAAATATTTACATTCCCTGCGAGGCATTTTGTCCTGGAAAGGGGGAAAAAATGTCTGAAGGAATATTATTTATAATAATTAAACTCATAAAACAAGAAGGCAGATTTGAACCAGTGACATAAAATCTTTAAAAACCAAGGAAGGTTCTATGAGGCTAACTGCACACATAAGAAGAGTTTTGAATGCCAAATGTCAGACATTGACAATAAAGGAAAAGACTTTGTTACAGAACACAGTGGGCAGGGTTTTTTTTTCTTTTTACCTTTTTTTTTTTAAAAAAAATAGCAACTTTATCGAGATGTATTTCCAATACCATACAATTCACCTAAAGTGTACAATTCAACGTTTTTTTAATATATTCACAAAGTTGTGCCACCATCACCACAATCAATTTTAGAACAGTTTTATCACCTCCTGAGGAAATCCTGTGCTCATTAATAGCAGCTCTCCTTTTCTTCTCTCCCTCTCCATCCTTCCCTGTTACCCCTACTCCAAGGAAACCACTAATCTTACTTTCTATCTTTATAGGTTTGCCTACTCTGAACATTTCATGAAAATGGAATCATATATTATGTAGCCTTTTGTGTCTGGCTTATTTCACTTAGCATAATGTTTTCAAGATTCATCCATGTTGTAGTAGGTATAAGTACTTCATTTTTTTTATAGATGAATAATATTCCATTGTATGGATAAACCACATTTTTTCCACTGATAGACATTGGATTGTTTCCATTTTTTGGCTATTATGGTTATTATGAATAATACTGATATGAACATTTGTTTGCAACTTTTTGTGTGGACATATATTTTTATTTTGGGGGGGCTCCTTTTGCTTTTAAGTCATTCTTATCTTCTAAAAAGATGGAGTTCGAACATTATCAGATGACTAAAGACCTCATGGAATTCTAAAGTGTAAGCCACATCAAAGCTTTACTTCTCCATTCTGTGAGTTATGGGTTAAAGACAGAGTAATTAATTCAGATAGCAATGCTCAGTATTCTTCATTGCTCATACCTTTCACAGATAGTCAACTAATTCTTTTCTAAATAATAATCATTATTTGTTAAGTTCTTTAAAATCCTAAATTTAAAAAGTACAAGAAAGCATTTACATAAAATAAAACATTATTAAAGTATCAGATAGAAATAATCCACTTATTATCTACTGCTATTATATACTATTATCTATCTATTTATCAAAGATGAATTTTGGAATCACTACTTCGGTGAAACTAAATACTTGGAAAAATAAGACCAAAAGAGGGTGGGAGAGTGCGTGTGCTCTATTTTTCAAGTGCTAATCTTGGAAGGATTTTCCAAGTTTCTTCTCTCCCTCTGGTGACAAAGTCAAGAACCAGCCTTCAACAGACCAAAAGGAATAATTCTGAGGTACACAGGCCTCTCACTGTTGTGGCCTCTCCAGTTGTGGAGCACAGGCTCCGGACATGCAGGCTCAGTGGCTCTGACTCACGGGCCCAGCCACTCCACAGCATGTGGGATCTTCCCGGAGCGGGGCACGAACCCGTGTCCCCTGCATCGGCAGGCGGCCTCTCAACCACTGCGCCACCAGGGAAGCCCCCTGACTTCTTTTTTATTTAGTTATATGACTCTGTTTGTTAACAGATCAGAAGATTTTGTAATTAGAAATAAGCACATCATTTACTTATTTTTTTTCCATGAGAGAATATTTTAATAAAATGTAAAGACAGATGAATGGATAAAGAAGATGTGGCACATATATACAATGGAATATTACTCAGCCGTAAAAAGAAACAAAATTGAGTTATTTGTAGTGAGGTGGATAGACCTAGAGTCTGTCATACAGAGTGAAGTAAGTCAGAAAGAGAAAAACAAATACCGTGTGCCAACACATATATATATATGGAATCTAAAAAAAAAAAAAAATTGGTCATGAAGAACCTAGAGGCAGGATGTGAATAAAGATGCAGACCTACTAGAGAAAGGACTTGAGGACATGGGGAGGGGGAAGGGTAAGCTGGGACATTTATTTTTTAAAAGGGGAGCCATGTAGATTCTTCCTATTAGTGGGCTATATTATTATATCGAAGTGAAAGTTTACCTTTGGCCTGAGTTGCATAAAAGAATTATGGAAATCATAATTCATTTATAAAGTAGAAGGAGTCCAAAGGAAGATTAAGAGTGGCTTCTTGGTATTTCTAAATGATGAGTTGCGTGTGCCAAGCAAAGTCTTAATGTTCATTTCAGAATCCAGCAGTAATTGCATCACTAATAAGGCAAATGAGGTTTTTAAACAGTTGCTTCTCATCTCTGCACAAGAGGGCAGCCTTTCACCAAAACCAAGGAAACAGTTGGGCAGAACTTTTTGTTAATTTGTATCGAGACCCCTCCAATCATAGAACTTCCAAGAAGAAGAGCTCCCTTGCTGTGAAGAATGAAGAAATTGTGAGACAGTTAATACCATGTGCTGTCAATCCCAGAAAATAACTTCACATCTAGATCACATACAAATGTTTGCAGTTTAAGTGACATTTTGCCTTTTTTGTTATGTAAATGTTTGGATGTCTTAAACTACTGTGGACAACTAATGTGAAATTAATGCTAGAGATAAGCTATTTTTAAAAACTGCTCCTAAATCGAATCACTCATCCTTAAAAGATAATATTTTATTGGCTCTCACATGAATTTTTTTTTATTGGTTATCCATAATCAGATTTCAAGGTTTTAAAATCAAATTGCCAAAATCAATTCAAAATGAGTGATAATTCATATTGGAACAATTACAAATTTAAATGATAGAATACAGTAGAAGAGATTTACCAAGAAATTAAGAGAAACCAAAAAGAGGTGCTATAATGCACACACTTTCAAAATAATTAACCATGCTTGACAGGAAATATGTGATTTAAATGTATTATGATGGGACTCAAAATGCTATTTAAAAGGGGGTTAGAGTTAATTTGTCACACAGGAAGGTAAATGAAATTATCTTTATGTCCAAAACTTTGGATAATATTTTTGTAAAGTATAAACTTTACAAAATGTAAAGTTACAAAATCACAGTCCTTTTTTTCTCTTAAAGTTTATGAAACTTTCAACTAAATATCTCACAGGAAATTACTGCCTCCAAGAATATAAAGGGTTTTATATGAAGGATGCTGATCAGTTGTTCTCCATGGATACAGAGAAGCAAACAAGCAGAAATTGTTTTAATAAAACAGGAGGGATTTCGATTGGACACAAAGCAGGACTTCTGGACTGTCATGGTGATAAAGAAAAATGGGGGAACTTTTCAATATTTTTCAAAGATAACTGTCAAAAAATATCCAGTGAAATGGATAGGAGATGTCTTTACTTTTATTACTTATATTTACAAAACTGAGGACGAGGCAAGGAAATTAATATATACCTAATAAAATTTCTACCATTTTCTTTATTTTTCAACAAAAGCAGTCATTTCATGTTAGTTCATCAGCTATTAAGGTAAACAATTAGCAACATTTCAATCTCCTTCAGGTTCAGCTTTGTAAATAGTTACAAGTATGTTTCCTTGTAGTCCCAGTGAAGAACTGGGCAGATACCTAACCTTCATTTTCCTCTAGATAACATTTACTGGTGGAGAACAAAAAGCATAGCCAGCAGAAAAATGTTCTTTCATTCTCACTTGCTCCACAAATTTTACTAAATTGAGGGCTCTTAAATTGTACAGTAGGTACCAAGCACACTGCCAGCAGAAACTTAATATCGGTTTACTGAATTATGTCTCCATAAATTGCATTTTTTTTCCTGATCTTTTCAGGATAAAACTCTAAGCACTATTATCATTTTCATGGATCACAGCCATATTAGAGACAGCTAAATCTACAGTAGAGGTGTGCTTGACTGTTTGTAAAGCCTGTTCATAATCTGCAGGAACCTACACTACTTTCCACCTGCTTTGTAGCAAATCATATTAACCACACACAGAGTCTTACTTCACTGACCGTAAACTTCATTCAACAGCAAATGTGTATCTAACATTTACTATGTACTGGACAGTGAGCCAGGTGCTAGAGACATAGTCATCAATAAGGTAGGCATGGTTTCCCCTCCTGGAGCTTACACTCTAGGAAAAGTAGGCAAGTTAAGTTGGAAGTTAAGCATTTCATTATATAATTACAGTTGCAATAAGTGCTACAAGGGAGAGGTCCAGTGTGTTATGAAAGAATGTCATGGTGGGCGGGTAATCACAGAACCTACTGATGGTAGAGAAAAGGCAGTAGATTTGGATGCTATTGAGAATTGATTTTATAAACTGAGATGCAAAGGATGAGAAGGAGTAGCTAGGAAGGGAGTTAGGGGAGAGTTTGGGGGAAAAATTATATTTCAAGTATAAGGAAAATGATATGCACAGACGCGAGTCAAGGAAAAGCATAGTACCACAGAGGGAAGAAAATAAAGCCAACGTGGACAGACAGGGAGAGGGAAGGGAAGTTTTCATGGAAAGAGCAAACAAGACAAAAATGAAAGAGATGAAAGGCCAAATCAAAGTACTGCCTGCTGGGGAGAGGTTGACTCCTCATTGGTCTCTCCCTTATTCAATACCAAAACTACTTTTTTGTCATTCCTCCACAGCTGATTTCTACATGCCCCACCATCTTCCTAATCGTGTGTCAGCTCCTACACTCTAGAAAAAGGGATGGATACTCTCGTGCAATTATTTTTATGGAATTTAGTGGTCTATGGAAGCATCCCTTTGAGGATTTAATCATAATGTGGAACATTCTCTATCAGAGCGATGCTGAAATGGGAGGCATAAATGATGCATAATTCTTGAAAAGCCCATTGTAGGCTTGGGTGTTTATAACAAAATAAAAGCCCCATATTAAGCTATAAGGCATTACACTTCCGTAAAATATATTAAATAAACGGCCAGCAAGGGTGTTTTACACAATTTATTGGTGCCCTCTGCAGTCAATGCTACATCTCATTAGTGGCTCTGTCACTCATGAAAAATGTGGCACCCATCAGTATCACTCATTAACTTAAAGCATGTGCCCACATATCAAATATATATTTTTTAATTATGGGAACATGCTATAAAGCAGATGTGTGTGTGTGCCATGAACAACAAGGACCATTCAAACCTCTCCAATCTTCTTCTGGATTTTTTTTCTTTCTACAAAAATGGGGAATGAGATACGGTTCTCATCCTTTCAAAGTTTTTTCCTCTCTACTGACTTTTTCTGCTTGCATTCATTGCAATAGTCCAGACTTTGCCAATTTTTTTTCCTTCTTGACATTTCATTTTTAATTAAAAATGACATTTTAATTAAAAGGAAACATATGTAGAATAAACAGAATAACTCACCAACAGCAGAGAGCTGGTGCTGTCCTTTCATCACAGTATTAACCTTTCTGGCTCATGAAAGGCTGTGCTGGGCTTCTCCACAATGCTTGCCAAGGCGCATTCTGGACAGAAAGAAAGGAAAAAAGAAAAATTTTAAAAGATGGTCATTGAACCAAAATCCACCCACATTTAGAAAGCCCTAGGAATTACAGAGGGTAGAGAAGGAAGAAGGTATACCCACTCCAAACTAAATTGTTTGGGACTTTCCGGACCAGAAAAATCATTCCTTCTTCTGTTCAGAATATTAAAACTATCACTTTGGTGAAAGACCCCAGTTTTACAACTTTTCATGTTTACAGATGGCCTGATTTGGCAATCTTAAATGTTAAGGGAATTAGAAATCTGGCAGGAGGTAAGCATAGCCAAAAGTAAAGTATTACAATGAAAACTAACCACTCTTCTTTGAGCATCCATAACTTAGGACAGTTTGTGTCTTCCAGAGCCATCTTGCCTCCTGTAGCAGATCAGGTGCTCCTGGGGTCCACTCTCTGTGGACGTTAACCCTCTCCCTAGAGTAATCTGATTTCTTGCACAAAAGCATATTGTGGTGTGGAAGAGATTGCGGCAAAACTGAATAAAATGACAAAGAAAGAAACCAACAATGGGTAAACACTGCATGAGGTGCAAGTAAGTGCTTCTCTAAACAAAAATACCAAATAACATTAATTAGCCCATGCCCTCAGAAACCAGAGTGAGGATGAGAATCAATAAAAATCAACGTGGTGACCCAACTTTCACCACATTCAGTGCACATTTTTGGAAAAAGATTAAGGACATTATGACAGACTGAAATCAGTCATGGACAGACACTGTAATAATAACCCAGCATGAAGGAGAAAGGACGGGAATATAATTTTGTGGCACTTACTAGATGCCAAGCAATTGATCAGTCATTCTAGTTCAAACAAGAATGCCATAGGTCAGTGTTATGGGTTGAAACGGTCCCCCCTAAAGTCTTAATCTCCAGTATCTCAGCATATGAATTTATTTGGAAATAAGGTTATTGCAGACGTGATTAGTTAAGTTAAAATGAGGTCCTACTGGAGTAGGGTGGACCTCTAATACAATGTAACTGGTCCTTATAAGAAGATGGTCATGTGAAGACATAGACACAGGGAGAAAACATGTGATTACAAAGACAGAGATTGGAGTTACCCAACTGCAAACCAATGAATGCTAAAGATTGCCAGCAACCCACCAGAATCTGGAAAGAGGCAAAACTGCAGGTCTCAGAAGGAGCATACTCCTGCTAACAACTAAATTTCTTGCTTCTAATTTCTAAAACTGTGAGACTGCCATCCAGGTCATGGTACTTTGTTGTGGCAGCCCTAGGAAACAAACAGGCAAGTATAATTATCTTGGCGTATTATTGAGGGAAAACAAGACATAAAAAGCTAAAATATTTTCTCAAAGTCCCATAGTTATTGAGAAGCCACAATCTGTCTCAAAGCTTATGCCCTTCATCACATATTAAAACTGGGGCAGAAAACTAAGAAGTTAAAGAGATGGGGCAAAGAAGAAAACCCCTAGAAAGGAGACTAAGAAGTAAAAAAATTGAGAAAAAATCAAGAGAGTTAGTTATCATGCAGTCCAAAGGTAGAGAGTATTTCAACAAGTAAGAAAGGGTCACGGGGCTAAATACTGCCCAAATCACACGCACACACATACACACACACACACACACACAAAATTGTGGGATTTATCACAAAGTATCCTCCAAAGAAGAGTTAGTTCAAATCTAATTAATCACAAAATGACTTTATGCTTCAAGCTGATTTGATTGCTCTGCAATGTACATCATTGACTTTGGGGGCACATAATTCTGACTTCTTAGAAATGAGTGAGCCTAGCTGATAAAGAATGAAGTGGTTTTCATGAAAATAAATTTAAAAAAATGTCGTCAACTAAATTACATAGTGAGGAGAATGGCTTATTTTAATTTTTTTTAAATAAACATCAGCTTTCCTGGAGCTCTTTAATTATCAAACTTGTTCCACTGTATTACCTTAAACCCTGATCAAAATGAGACAATATTTTTTTTTCATAATCATCCATTAAAACAGTGGGATCATTTATGCGATCATTTAATTCTCATCCCATCTCCCAAAAGACTATGTATCATATCCCTGGCTGCTAAACAAAATCTTTTCTCTTAGTCACTTAAATTTCTTTGGTTTTGCTTTTAAGCAAAGGGATTTA
This sequence comes from Monodon monoceros, assembly GCF_005190385.1. Taxonomy (NCBI): domain Eukaryota; kingdom Metazoa; phylum Chordata; class Mammalia; order Artiodactyla; family Monodontidae; genus Monodon; species Monodon monoceros. The sequence goes on from NW_021703774.1 coordinate 96,099,681, forward strand.
TCAGTTTCTGGGTTTGTTTTGCTTTTGAAGCTTAGGCACTTTATCAGCTTTAGATATGCTCAATTTGTTTTTGAGCCATAGCTTCCTAGAGAGGCAAGACAATTGACTGAGTGATTTGCCTTCTATGACCAAGCAAATTTTGGTTTTCTCACTTTTTCTCCTCCCCTGGATGGGCAAACATAAAGCCAACATGTGAATGTGAAAGTTAGATCATGTAATGGTGGTGGCATTATGCAGACCCTGCCTGATTTACTGACCTTAGGAAATAATTTTGACATATGCCAAATCATCCTTAGTAATCCTGGAGCATCAAGACTTTGTTTAGATGTGAATTGAACTCAGTGACAATTATCCAGAAACTACCTAGTAGTAGTAGTCTAGTAGCATTTATTAGAGTTTGATGAAAGAATAAATCTATCTGATGGTTAAAAATTATTGCTGTGGAGAAAAATGCTAAATATATACCTTAAAGAATAAAGATTATCCAAAGCCAATCAAGAAATCATTTAATTAGTATTTTTGGCCACTCATTAAGTCTAAGCCATTGTACCAGCTGGTGAGGAAGGGAGCTGTTAGGGAGAGAAGAGAAGTGCTGTATAAGGCAGCTTCTCTGCTGAAAAAGTTTAGAATTTGAGTCTTCTGGGACAACTGTTAGTTTGATGCATAATGCCAGGTTATCATTAATATAATATCTTTTATAATGTATTTTAACCATCTTATGTGTAATACTACATATGTGTGTGTGTGTGTGTATATATATATATATATATATATATATATATACCTAAAATACACACAATAGAGAACAAGAGCCTCAAGGGAATAGATTAGGAACTCTGTTCATATTTGTATTGAAAATGCTAATCCCAGTGCCTGGCACGAAATAATTACTTAAAAAGAGTTTGTGGAAGGAATAAGTGATTGCATTAAACCATCTGTGTTCTTATTGTGGTTGTTATGGAAGAAATAGAAAAGATATTAAGGACAGATAAGTAATTGATTATCAATTACCTCCAGGAGGGTACTAGAGACTAGTATCAATAAATCTACATCATTGTTTTTCTTCAGGTTCCACACCACAAGCATGGTGACTGTAAGGATGCTAATAATAGCATTCTTCCCCCACAAAAACATTTCTTCCCATTTAGACTCTGTTCATACTTTATATTCCGGAGGCTGTCTGTGGAGTTGCTACTAAATGGCTTCATTTGAGAGCATTTTTAGGCTACATAAAATGGTCCCACTCTCAAAGAGCTGAGAGCTTTTTCTGCTGAGGTGTAAGCCACAGTACAAGACTGTGAACAGTTTTTAGAAGTCATTACACAAAAATATTATAATTTTTAATACACAGTGAAGTTTATAGTTTAAACTTGCCTTGTACTTTCAATTTTAAGTACAAACGAAACAAATGTAATGCAAGGGAAAGTACTACTAGGACATTTGAAACCCATTCAAGACCATGCTTTTCCTCTCCACCCCTTGTAACCTTAGTCAAGTCACTTAACATGTTTCCTCATGTGTAAAATAGGATAATGACACCTATTTCACAGGATTTTTGTGAGTGTTAAATGAGATGTGTGTTAAAGTTCATATTTAACTACATAATTCATTTAACATTTTGCTAGGCACTATGTGAAAAGTTCTCTCATTTCTGAAATGTGTAATGTGCCATTAATAAGTTAGATAGACTCTAATGCCATTGGTCTAATGAAGTTAAGGTAAAGTTACCTGAGTCATCATATATATTACATGTTTAAGTAATATAGGAAATTACTCAAAACTAAGGCTTTTGTGTATTATAGTTAGAGTAACTGTAGGTGTGTGTGTGTGTGTGTGTGCACGCATGTGTGTGTTATAAGACTTTCTTTAATGAAGGTCCAGAGTCTGAAAAATTGATAAAAATTTCTTCAGAAGACATGCAAGTGATATTGAAATGTGCCAAACATTGAAAAAATCAGCAAACTTTTCTCTTGGATTCCCTGAAATTACTCCCTGGATTCACTTTTCTTCTCTATCTTGGTCACAAGTTCCTTTCCTTCCCTTCTTGGATTAAAATAATAAGAAATAGGTCCATTGGCTAATGAAGAGCCTGAGCTAGGAAAATCACCATCGAGCCATGTTTCCTCACACCATGGTGTCCAATCCCTATAACTAACAACAAATCTTTTTGACACCATGATCAAGTGGGATTTATCCCAGGGATGCAAGGGTGCTTCAATATCTGCACATTGATCAATATGATATGCCACATTAACCAATTGAAGAAGTATAATCATTTGATTATCTCAATAAATATAGAAAAAGCTTTGAGCAGAGTTAATTCATTTATGATAAAAATTTCAACAAAGTGGGTATAGAGGAAGCATATCTCAACATAATAAAAGCCATATATTACAAGTCTGCAGACAACATCATACTCCACAGTTAGAAGCTAAAATCATTTCCTCTAGGATAAGAAACAAGACAAGGATGACCACTCTTGTTACTTTTATTCAACACAGTATTGGAAGTCCTAGCCACAGCAATAAGAAAAGAAAAAGAAATAAAAGGAATCCAAACAGTAAAATAAGAAGTAAAATTGTCACTTTTTGCAGATGATGTGATACTTTATATAGAAAATACTAAAGATGCCATCAAAAACTACTAGAAAAAAAAAAAAACTACTAGAGCTCATCAACGAATTTGGTAAAGTTGCAAGATATGAAATTAAAACGCAGAAATTTGTTGTGTTTCTGTACACTAACAATGAACTATCAGAAAGAAAAATTAAGAAAGCAATCCCATTTACTATTGCATTAAAAATAATTAAATATCTAGGAATAAATCTAACTAAGGAGACAAAAGACCTGTACTTGGAAAACTATAATGCACTGATGAAAGAAACTGAAAACAATACAAACAAATGGAAAAATATGCTGTGCTCATGGTTTGGAAGAATAAATATTGGTAAAATTAACATGCTACCCAAGGAAATCTACAGATTCAATGCAATCTCTGTCAAAACACCAATGTCATTTGTCATAGAAGTGAACAAATATTCTATAAAATACCAACACAAAAGACCTAGAATAGCCAAAAAAAGAAAAAAGAACAAAGCTGGAGGTATCACGTGTCCTGATTTCAGACTATTACAATGCAACAGTAAACAAAACAGCATGGTATTGGCACAAAAACAGACACATAGATCAATGGAACAGAAAAGAGAGCCCAGAAATAAACCCAAGTCTATATGGTCAATTAATCTATGACTAAAGAGGTAAAACTACACAATGTGGAAAAGACAGTCTCTTCAATAAATGATGCTGGAAAAACTGGACAGCTACATGCACAAACTCAAACTGGACTACTTTCTCACACCATATACAAAAATTAACTCAAAATGGATTAAAGACTTAAACATAAGACCTGAAACCATAAAACTCCTTGAAGAAAACATAGGCAGTATGCTCTTTGACATTGATCTTAGCAATATTTTTTGATATGTTTCTTCAATTAAGTAAACAAAAGAAAAAAAAATTAAACTAAAAAGCTTTTGTACAGCAAAGGAAACTAACAACAAAAATGAAAAGGCTGCCTGCTGAATGGGAGAAGATGTATGCAAATGATGTAGCCAAAAGAGGTTAATATGCAAAATGTACAAAGAACTCATACAATTCAACAATAAAAAGCAACCAGATTAAGAAATGAGCAGAGGCCCTGAATAGACATTTTCCCAAAGAAAACATACAGATGATCAACAGACACATGAAGAGATGCTTAACGTCATCAAGGAAATGCAAATTGAAAACACAATGAGATGCCACCTCACACCTTTCAGAATGACTATCATGAAAAAGACAACAAATAACAAGTGTTGGCGAGGATGTAGAGAAATGAAAACCTTTGTGCACAATTGGTGGGATTGTAACTTGGTACAGCCACTATGGAAACAAATTGAGGTTCCTTAAAACATTAAAAGTAGAACTTCCATGTATCCAGCAATTTCACTTCTGGGTATTTTCCTGAAGAAAACAAAAACACAAATTCAAATAGATACATGAAATTTTCATTGCAGCATTATTTATGATAGCCAAGATATATAAACAACCTAAGTGTCCATTGATAGATGACTTGATAAAGGAGCTGTAATACATATATATATATATATATATATATATATATATATATATATATATAAAAAACAGAACATTACTCAGCCATAAAAAAGGAAATCTTGTTATTGCAACAACATGGATGGAGCTAAATGTATTATGCTAAATGAAATAAGTCAGAGAAAGACAAATACCATATGACCTTACTTATATGTGGAATCCCAAAAAACAAGACAAAACAAAATGAAACCAGATTCATAGATACAGAGAAGAAAAGGGTGTTTGCCTAAAGGGTGGGGTGTGAGGGCAGTGTGAAACAGCTGAAGAGGATTAAGAGATACAAACTTCCAGTTATAAAATAAATAAGGCACAGGGATCTAATACACAGTTTAAAGAATATGGTCAATGCTATTGTAATAACTTTGAATGGGGACAGATGGTTACTAGACTTATCATGGTGATCATTTCATAATGTATGCAAATATCAAATCACTATGTAGTATACCTGAAACTAACATAATATTGTATGTCAACTATATTTCAATAAACAAATTAAATAAAATTTCATATCCCTCCCAAGAAAGGGTGGGATGACTGCATCTTTAATCACTTTGTCTCCATCGACTCCTCCCCTCTGACAATCACTCTTAAATCTATTCCATGCTTATTTTGAAAAGCTCTCCTTTTTAAAAATACCTATAACTAATCTCATCCTTGCTCCCCTGGCCCTCAATACCAAATTTCTCAAAAGAACAGGCGTCACTTACTGTCTTCACATTTTTATGCCCTATTCTTTCTTTAAGTTTAATCTGGAAATCATGTCTATGCACTAATGCTTCCATGAACCACTCACTTAAAACTACCATTGATGTTTTAGTTATCAAACATCTTTCTTTGCTTTTTTTCACCAGTCACCCTATTTTATATCTCTGTTGCTTTTGATACCACCTTCTGTTTTGGAAAGTCCAATCTTTTTTATGGTATCAGGAATCCAACCTTCTTCCATCTTCTGACTCCACCCTCTTCTACAGTTTCAAAATTCTTCTCAGTAAAACACTCCTTCCTAGAAGAAAAGCAAGAAAAGGTCACAGTCAGCTATCTCTGTGTTACTTTACCATCTGTGGCTCCATTTCTTCACATGTAAATTGGGGATAACAGTAGTGCCTACATCATAGGCTTGTTGTGAGGACTAAATGAAGAACTTATGTAAAGTGTTTGGAAAGGTTCCTGGCACACAAAAAAATCCTATGTACGTGATTATTATTATTTTGCTATAATTATTCACATTCCATTATATGTATATTAGTTCTAAGTCTTATCCCAGTTTAATTTATATCATAGTGAAATATGTACACGACAAACTCTATTGAAAATTTCTTGAAGACTAACACAGTGTCTTATTTACATACCTCCCTCAATGCCTTGCACATTGTAGGCTGCAAGTAATGTTATTTAATTGAATTGTTAAGCTGCTTGCATTAGTAAAGTTTTACCTTGTATTTCTTTTACTTTTTATACTTCTCACTAAATATTTCTCTTAGAGGCTCAAATGTAATTCATAAATTAGGGTTACACATAAAACTGCTGGTTCTTGAAACTTAAGCCCTGGATGTATTTTAATTTTATTATGAAATCAAGAAGTTGTGTCAATTTTTTTCTAAGAAATTAATTCTACCTTTAGATGAGAGGTTAGCATAGTGTGGTTTCTAGACCACTGATGGCCCACAAGTGCCCTCTGAGTGGTCTTCAGGCTCATTGCTTGCAGTTTGCAGGTTTATAATAAGACACCATCTGTGCTTTTGTTGCTGCCATGATTTCATAATCTGTTTATGACGGTCAATAAAATTCAAATATTACTTCAAGGGTACACTATTCATGCCATTAATTCTAAAATTTATTCTATTCTTATGCTGAGAGAAAGTGGTAGATGAGGGGGTTCACTGCATTTTATGTACAGCAACTGACCTGAAGATTGGTGAAGTGTGATAACCATTCCTTCAGATAGCCTCTGGGCAGGAAAGGTTGAAAACGCTTTAAGACTTTCTCACTTAATCTTTCTAATCACAAAGTAAAGATTTACTGTTGACTAGCTGCATATAATTGGATCCTTCTCTTTGAATCAAAGACAAAAATAGATATTAGCCATCAGTAACAAAAGACAGAAACCAAAAACTGAGAGTCATCTGAGGCTACTGATATATTATCAAGACATGAACTGTGTTCTCAGTTCTGTAGAACCTTCCCAAATAACTCCAACTAACCAATGTCGTGACTAGTATTATTTATTTCCCCCATTTAAATGTAAGCCCTAGTTACTCTAGAAACCAGCTTGATAATGCATAACTTCTCCATTAGGAATATTTTTATGAAGCCCATCGTTATGAATTCATTTGCTATTCACCATAATAGCACATATCATAATGAATTCATTTAGTATTCATGGAGATAATACAAACACCATTTAGCGACTGGTTAATGAACTGAGTGGGGCTCTTTATCCTTCCCGGGTTTTATAAGAAACAATTCTCATTTATTTAAATCATCAACTTCTTTTTCAGCTTCATTTTACATGAGCTCCCTTTTGTTCCCCAATGTCCAAGTATAATACTGGGCTATAGAACAGCTTTCTCTGGATAACAGAAACCCAACAGCTAATAGCCAAGAGACATGGAGTTAAGGCAATAAAGTGTAATTATGTTCCAGTTCATTGCAGGCCAGTTTTGACAATTTTATCCTGAAATTTTTAAATCATCAAAACAATAATACTGCTCATGCGCCAGGCTCTGAGCTAAGCTAAAAGTGTCATTTTGGGCCCATTTTACAGATTAAAAAGCAAAAACAATAAAGTACAGAAAGACTAAGTAACTTGTTCAAAACCACGTGGCAAATAAATGAAGAATCTGGGGTTCAAACCCAAGAAGTCCTACTCAAGATCCATGGCTTTCACCATGTGCTAACCCACATGCCATCTTAGTTATCAGAGTCTCAGCAATACTTCTGTAAAAAATAATGTTACATGTGTATCCTGCTCACTGAAGTTTTTGTTGTAAATGACCAAAACGCTCTTGAAACAATTTGAAAAATGAAAATGCGAAACCCCTTCAATAATCTATAGTAAATTACTAAATCAAGGACTGGCATGAGCCAGCTACATTCTGTGGGTAATGTGGCTTGCAATAACCAATTGTTTTTAAGTAAGGTACAAACTAAGCAATTCAGGAACAATTTTGTCCGGAGTCCATCTTCTCAACGTAAAATATGACATATTCCAAAATAAAATATGGGATAGTCTCAAACAAAAGAAAAGAGAAATATAGAGAAGAGAAAAATATCAGTCTTCACTAACAAAATTAAGACCATAAGGGAAAGTCAGGTATGATACGGGGTATGAGTTATCACCGTAGATTTCTTCTTACCGGATAGCATAGAATAACATCTACAAGCCAAACAGAAATCCACATGCAAAAATTAGAGGTTGGGAGAGGAGAAAGAACAGATGCCTCTCTTTTTGTCCATGTGCACAAATTATTAGTCATTGATTTTACACAGGAGATAAACAGAGACTAAGAAGGCGAGTGAATGAAATGGCCTCCGGAGGAAATGGTATCTGTGAGTGCTAAGAAGTTACAGAAGCCAGAGGAGGGAGGAGAGTTGTTTACTAATGTATACTCTGAATTTTTCTAGAGAGGATTTGAGGTAAATATTATAAATTAGGAAAATCTGAAAACGTTGTATTTTAAACACCAGGATCTGGGATAATAAAATATAAATTGTAAGCTGTAAAGACCACTTCAGTTGCTAGAATTGAGATTTTAATTTGACTGTAAGTTTCCTAGATGCCAATATGAAATAGTGGAATGGCTTTCATACATGAGCCACGCTTAATAATGTAGCAGGCAATGTCCTCAATAATATTCCTGAACAACTAACACAATGGTGTGATTCATAAACATTTTTCTTATAGTGTCCCTCAATGAAAGGGCTAATGGCCTCAGACACCAAAACACCTTTCAATTAAAGTCAGGCTGACATGGTCCATACCACTAGTATTCAAGACGGGTAAAAGCATCTAGTCTATATCTTTTTTAATTTAGAGATGAGAAAAGAGAAAAAAATGTGTTTAATTTTTTTATTCTCTTTCTCAATTCTCATGGACTCCACATTTTGAAAGATGTAATTCCCAGAAAAAAATGTGTTTATAAGTTGATTCTTTTTTCCCATTCTCTCTCTCTCTCATTAATGCAAGACATTTATAACTCATCAGAGCTGCTGATAAACAGGAAGCAGTTTCTTTATACTGAGTTCACCTAATTGGAGTCAAAAGAAAAGAAACAATGAAGTGCTATTACAGATCAATTTAAGACTTCCCTCAGGCTTTTGAAATACTTAAATATCCTTACATATATCCAATACAGCCCTTGCTTGAGACTCACTGGGTTGGGTCACAGGCAAAGGTGTGCATATACTATGTTATTGTTAGGAGAAAGAGAAAACTGGACAGTAAAGGAGAGAAAGGAGAGGGGAGGAGAGGAGAGGAGATGGGACCAAAATGAAAGAGATAATAAGGAGAGAGATAAGAAATATACAAATAGTTTCCACTCGTGGAGTGATGATACTATGTAGCCATGCACTAGACTAAGTGCTTTATAAATGTAATCTCATTTATTTTTTGTAGCACCAATTAAGAGATGAGGAAACTAAGGCAGAAAAAAGGATAAGAAACTCGTCTAAGTCGGCACAGCAAGCGGAGGGCCAGGATTTCAATTCCTGATCTGATTCCAATGTGCCTTGAAACAAAACACGATAATTTTCCCCATGAACTTTAAAAGGCAAAAAGGAAGAAATATACAAATGGATGCTTTTAACAACAAGGCCATAGGAAGGAGTCAGGGATGTGCAGGGGCAGACAAAAGCTGAACTGGCAGCCTCACTGGCCTCCAGTTACTTTTATTGTATCTCTACCTTATAAGAAACTCAAGGTTTCCATTACAATGGGTAATTGATGGCAGATCATATGGGAATGGACACGAGATGAAGTATACAGATAAAAATAAATATGGTAAGAGGTTTCTGAAACCTGTCTGGCTTCTTAGCTCAGCACACTTTAGATTTGTCTCCCATTTGGGGCAAAAGATCATGTCCTAGCTCCATTTCTAAAAGTCACCTCTTTGGCCCAGAAGATGTCCTGGCTTTAAATAAAAGATATGAAAGGTACTTTTCTATTTTGTGTGAAATACTCCAAAGTTTAGAAAATGCAAGCAAGACACAAAATTCCATTCTTAACGTAAACCTTTAATGGAGATATATAGGATTTTTGGAGACGGAAGATAACAAAAATCTGTCTCTCATCTGAGTTGAGTGAAATAATTCTCTGGCTTGTTTGCTCTCTATGAAAGCCAGAGTTTCAATGGGTTTACTGTAGCGTCAGTGCTGAAAAGAGCTGTCAAAGATTGCCAAAAATAGAAATAATCCTTAAATAAAATAAAAACATAGCCACTGTGCAACTTTTGATTTTGAACATCTAAAAGACAGTGGGCAGTATTGATATTTGGCTAGAAAGTTACTATAAAAAAATGTAAAATCAAAGACAAGCTGACAGGATTGGAAATGTTCCACCGTGGTGAGTATACACAGCAGTGAGAGCTGGACAGGACCAAAGCCTTTATGTTAGGGTTGGCAGCCTTCTTGGAGATCCGTTCTCAGGGTTACAGAAAATCTTTTGTTCCAGACACTTCAGATTTTTGTAGAGAGAGCTGGTGTAGGATTTGGGACTTACCTTGGTCAAAGAACCAAAGTAATCACTGTCTACCTTATATCTTCCAAATCCTGATGGCTCAAAATGTAAGTGGTAAGCCCACCTTGCATCACTCTGCCTTACAGAAATATTACTCCAATATTACTCCAATATTACTCCAAGAAAAATACAAAAACTTCCGCTCACCTCTGCCTGGATGACCATTTTTATGAGGCTGGCAGGCTGACAAGCTACTCTGCTCTTATGGGCTGAATTGTATCTCCCCCAAATCCTACGGTGAAGTCCAAATACCCAGTACCTCAGAATGTGACTGCACTTGGAGATAAGGCTTTTAAGGAGGGAGTTAAGAAAATGAGGCCATTAAGGTGGCCCTAATCCAGTCTGACTGGTGTCCTTATAAGAGGAAATTTGAACACACAAAAGAGACACCAGGGATGTGCAAACTCAGAGGAAATACCGTGTGAGGACACAGAGAGAATGTGGTAATCTGTAAGCCAAGAAAAGAAGTCTCATTAGAAACCAACCCTGCTGACACATTGATCTTGGACTTCTGGACTCCAAAACTGTGAGAAAATAAGTGTCTGTTGTGTAAGCCACCCAGTCTGTGGAGTTTTGTTATAATATCCCTCATATGCTACTGCACGTGCTATTCTATCTGGGGGCTTTAGGCTAGGTTGGAAGGGACAGTGGGGGTCCTCTGTCTGCCACCAACAGAGGGGTGGATGAACAGCTGGCAATCTGATCTCCCTATGCTTCTCCTTTCCTCTCCTCTCTCCCCTCTCACCACTCCAATGTTTTGCCTCACCCTCTTATTCCTTCACTAATACTCTAATAAGCATTTGTTACTTTGAAAGCAAATCACTCCTTTCCTTCCGTTCTCTTATGTCTACCCCTGTTCACTCTTTCGCATACAGAGAGATGCTTGTAACTCTTCCAAAAGAAAAAAATAAATCCTTCCACCACTGACGAGAAAACTTCAGTTTGGATATAAGTGTCCAGCTGAACCACAAGTCATCATCTGCAGGAGGTAAAGAAAGCAACGATTTGGGGCAATTTTTTTCTCTGTTATGAGCACAAATCTAGAGGCACCATCTCATTTCACATGTTCTTGATATAATAAAAATTAGAACAGCCACACATATGGACATACTCCCACATTTATGTTTTTCCTAGTTTATTCTTTGCTCTGTTCCTGAGGGATTTGGTAGAAGTTTTTTTTCCTTGGAGTTGGTTGTGTATTTCTTGAAATATTTCCAAAGGATGCAGGGGGTAAGACCTCTAGGTTCAAACCAGCTTTAAAATATAACATAAGTCATTGCTTCTAGATCTCCTGTTCCTGTGTCTATGGTTTAGAGAACGGGGGAAGAGAGAATGAAAGTCTCTACATGAAGGACAAGGATGGGAAGAAAAACAAGGATGAATCTAACTGAAAGTTATTTTTTTCAAGGTGCAAAATCAGGAGGGTGTTGATCAGCTAGAGTCCATAACCAAGAGCCTGTGAAAGTGTGTGTGTGTTGGGTGTGGTGGTGGGGGATTTCCCTGAGATTATATGCAAAATGTTTTATATGTGCAGAGATACGTTGGTTGAGGATAAAGTCTACAGCTTTTGTCAGGTGCTCATAGAGGTTCCTGGCCCCCAGAGGATCTTAAGAATAAATGTTATAATGGAAAAATCATTAATCTAGCACCAGTTAGTTGGGTAATCTTATAAAGAATGCATAGGCATTCTGGGACTCAGCTTACCCATCAGTAGGAATGGTAGTTACAACTTTGTCACCTTCTATCTTGAGCAGTCCATTACTATTCCTTGGTCAAAGAGTTATCCGTGATCAGACAACGTTAAGGCCATTCCAGTGAGTACTGAAGCCAAGAATATGACCAGGATGTGCATGTGCGTGTTGGGGCAGATTTTTCTATCCATAAGTGAGGAGGGGGAATTAATGACTGAGTCATAAATAATAGGAAACTTTATTAAGCGGTTGCTGTATAGCAGGCACTATGGTAGTAACATTATATGGATTTGCTCATTTAATCAGAATAACTTTCTCAAGCAGCTTCTATTCTTACCCACATTCTGAAGATGGTAGATCTGAGATTTAAAAGATTAAGTTGTCCAAGGTCACACAACCAGTAAGAAAGGTTTTTGAACTTAGACTCTACAGCCCATACTCTTGACCAACTATATATTAATGCCTTCCAATGGCATAATGGGTAACGAGTCATAATTCTAAATGACCAAGAAGCATGCTGGATTTTCTTTCTCACAAATTATAATTCTAACATCCTATTTTCTTTTTCCTCTATATAGAATCAATGTCTGTGATTATGTATAAACACACTTTGTTTCTTACCAATTTCACACCCTTCTTGCATTTCCCCCACTATATCTCATCCTTCTGTTCCCTCTCTCCCCATATATACCATCTTTTCCCTTTCAAGCTACTGAGATGGCTTACTATCACCATAAATTCGTGGTTACATTTGTTCAATCTTAAATTGTCCTTTGAACTTGCTGTGCAAATGCACACATCTACTCCCCCCCAAAAACTGGTACAAATTGATATTAGTGTTCCATCATCACGCTCCCAGAGTTAATGGTAGATGAAAGAGATTTTTAAATATTAACTATAAATCTAAATGTAAAGTACATTTTTTAAAAGCATTAAAACTAAAACTTTCTGCTATTCATTTTTCCAAATGATGGAGTTCAGAGCTGCATATGCCCATCCACACCACATTGTTTCTCACACTCACTCAAGCTGGTCAAGGAGAAAGGCTTCAATCTGACTCCCACATATTTTTTTTTAAATGGCAGATCTGGTATTTATTTATTTATTATTTTAAAAATTGGAATATAGTTGCTTTGCAATGTTGTGTTAGTTTCTACTGTACAGCAAAGTGAATCAGCTATATGTATACATATATCCCCTCTTTTTTGGATTTCCTTCCCATTTAGGTCACTGCAGAGCATTGAGCAGAGTTCCCTGTGCTATATAGTAGGTCCTTATTGGTTATCTATTTTATACATAGTATCAATAGTGTATATATGTCAATCCTCATCTCCCAATTCATCCCATCCCCACCCCTGGCATCCATACACTTGTTCTCTATATCTGTATCTCTATTTCTGCTTTGCAAATAAGATCGTCTATACCAATTTTAAGATTCCACATATATGCATTAGTATATATTTGTTTTTCTCTTTCTGACTTACTTCACTCGGCATGACAGTCTCTAGGTCCATCCATGTCTCTACAAATAACCCCATTTCGTTCCTTTCCATGGCTGAGTAATATTCCACTGTATATAGGTACCACATCTTCTTTATCCATTCCTCCATTGATGGACATTTAGGTTGCTTCCATGTCCTGGCTATTGTAAATAGTGCTGCAGTGAACATTGGAGTGCATGTGTCTTTTTGAATTATGGTTTTCTCTGGGTATATGCCCAGTAGTGGGATTGCTGGGTCGTATGGTAGTTCTATTTTTAGTTTTTTAAGGAACCACCATACTGTTCTCCATAGTGGTTGCATCAATTTACTCTCCCATCAATGGTGCAAGTGGCTTCTATTTTCTCCACACCCTCTCCAGCATTTATTGTTTGTAGATTTTTTGATGATGACCATTCTGACCAGTGTGAAGTGATAACTCATTGTAATATTGATTTGCATTCCTCTAATAATTAGTGATGTTGAGCATCCTTTCATGTGTTTGTTGGCCATTTGTATGTCTTCTTTGGAGAAATGTCTATTTCGGTCTTCCACCCATTTTTTTATTGGGTTGTTTGTTTTTTTGGATGTATGAGCTGCATGAGCTGTTTGTGTATTTTGGAGATTAATCCTTTGTCAGCTGCTTCATTTGCAAATAGTTTCTCCCATTTTAAGGGTTGTCTTTTTGTCTTATTTATGGTTTCCTTTGTTGTGCAAAAGCTTTTAAGCTTAATTAGGTCCCATTTGTTTATTTTTGTTTTTATTTTCATTAAATAAAAAAAGATCTTGGGTCAAAAAAGATCTTGCTGTGATTTACGTCAAAGAGTGTTCTGCCTATGTTTTCCTCTAAGAGTTTTATAGTCTCTTAAATACATTTTGAGTTTATTTTTCAGTACGTTGTTAGGGAGTGTTCTAATTTCATTCTTTTACGTGTCCAGTTTTCCTAGCACCACTTATTGAAGAGGCTGTCCTGACTCACATGTATTTTTAAATACATAAAGTCTCACACATAAATTTCTTTTTCTCACTTAATGTGAGTGAGACAGAATGAGAAACTTGTCCTTCACATCCTGATTCTTGTTCAATGCTGAAAATATGACCTCCATAAGGTACAAGCCTTTATTACTAACATAATTCCTAAGAACACTCTTGTGTAGAAGCATCTTTTACTCAGCACAGTGACAGCAATGTAAGGCAGGTGTAGCTACACCGGTGAAATCTCCCTCTCGAAAACTACAGATTCTTCTAGGAGTGGACTCAGGCCCATGTCTCAGAATCATGTTACTTAAAATGTCATGTGTATTAATTCTATTTTGCTTATTTAATTAAAAAGCACCAGGTGGCATTAGACTATGAGGAAACCTCTGACACGTCAGTCCATAAACTGTGCCCATCCACTTTGCTTCTGAACTTAGTTCCCTCAGTGCAAGTCCCAGACTCCTCCAGAAGGTCATTCGGCAGGACGCCACAGCTGTGCTTTGAAGAAAGGTGCTTCTTATTCCCATTGGCTTCCTGTTACAATTTTATCTGACTCTAAACTGATATGAAAATCCAAACTGAGGTTGATATTATTTACTGTAATAACATTACTTTTGCTGAAATATTTATAATAAAACTTTTCCAAACAGTCACTTATTTACCGGATTAACACAAATTTAATTTGCATACCATTTTTTCCCAATGTGTAAAGCAAGAAATAAGTTTTCAAGCCCTCTTTCCAATAGTTCTCTATAATTTAATGCTAACTTCAAGCAAATAAATTGAGTTGAGTTTTCTTTCATAGCCATTCGGTAAGGGTTGTCTATCACTCTATCCCTTTTCCTGGGGACTTCTTGCTTCCTACTCCATCCACATACTTCTATGGACCTAATAAGTTTTCAAATGATCCAACCCCTCTATCCCTAGTCCCATTTTATTTGTTCCAGGGAACAAACCCTTGGGAAATTAAACCAAGTTGTGTCCATAAAATACATTGTCTTAGATTCTTGAACTGGACATGAAGAAAATGAGAAAACTGTCTCCCTTTTGTGATTAAGATGTAGAATGTAAAACGTGTAAGCTATGGTGCTTCATGTTTCCTGCCATTTGGAAAAGGCCAGTTAGCAATAAGGGAAAATGAATAAAAGGAAAAGCAGATGAGGACAAAAGATATCCAATAGTATTAGCTTCTCTGTATTTTTCCATGACTTCACTGTTCTATAGATCTTTGGAGATCATGACCCAATAATTTTTTTTTCTTCCTTAAGTTATAACAAGTGAAATTTCTGATACTTGCAGCCACATGTCCTAAATAATATTATTTTTATTAAATAGTCTTTGAAATTATATTTTGATTGTAAACCAAGCAGTAATGTATAATTAACCTGTTCTGAAAAGTAGGTATAGTCCTTTTAGGAATCCGGAATCAGATTGTAAAACTGCTAGAAATCAATGCAAGTGCTTACCAAGGGGACTGATTGTAAGACTGGCTGGAAGTAGTTGTAGGTCAGCAGCCAGCTTCAAGTACTAAGAGGCGGCACATCCTGTTCTAAGGAGGGAAGCACTTGTAGAAATGACCACTGTCACAGGGTCACAATTTGATGGTACAGTATAGTCATAATCATTTTCTCTTCTCTTTTTACCAAACTGAGTAGAAAGGACACCCAGTTAATTTTATACTGCATAGTGGTTAAGAGCTTGGACTCTCAAACCAGACTTTCTGACCTCAAATCATGACTCAGTCACTTAGTAGTTGTGTTTTCTAGGCAAATTCCTTAACCTTCCTGTACCTCAGTTTCCTTAACAGTAAAATGAGGATAACAGCACATTTGTCATCAGGTTGTGGTAAATGGTAAATGAGTTAACTGATACTAGTGCCTGTACATCTTTAAGCATTTAATGAATGTTAACTATTCAATCTTAGTATTCTGTCCTTATCATCCTTATAGGTCCCTTCTAAAGTGATGATATAGGAGAGAATATTAGATTGTGAGAATGTGGACCACATGCTAGCTGAAGGAGAAATCTGTGGTGGTCTAGAGAATCTTAGTTAAAAATTATAGGACCATGAATGGATCTTGATTTTTGTTTATGTTGAGTTTGAATGTCTTTTTTTTTTTTTTTTTTTTTTTTTGCGGTATGCGGGCCTCTCACTGTTGTGGCCTCTCGCGTTGCGGAGCACAGGCTCCGGACGCGCAGGCTCAGTGGCCATGGCTCACGGGCCCAGCCGCTCCGCGGCATGTGGGATAGTCGCGGACCGGGGCACGAACCCGTGTCCCCTGCATCAGCAGGTGGACTCTCAACCACTGTGCCACCAGGGAAGCCCGAGTTTGAATGTTTATAGTACCTTTTTCTGGGAAAGGGTCCTTTCAGAATCTACTCAAATCTCGGACCTACAAAAACATTAAGAATCCCTACCAACATAAAATAAGTCATAGAGGTTTGAACAAATTAGAGATCTTAGAGCTGAGAATACGCTACATACAAGTTTTTTAAGTCTTAATGCTTCTATTCTATCTCAAAGAGACTGTCAGGGTGATGCTAAATTATGTTCTGTTGAGAGTTAGTAGTGGAGGGGAGGTAAGGGAAGGGAGAAAAGAGGAAGGGAAAAGAGAGGGAGCAAAGAGAAGAAGCATGTGAAAGATAGCTATTTAAATAAAGCAATTAGGCCAGCAGTTTCGGCAATTTCACTCAGTCCCTATAAATCTCAGAGAGAATTGTGGATGGAATGTGAGAAGATGAAAATCTGTTCCTTCAACCTGCCCTGGTTCTTACACGCCCCTCATCATGTGACTGTCCTTGCTCTGTTGGCTCAGACTCTGGTGCTTATACATATATCCTTCTTGTGCATTATGGCCCTAAATAGATGACATCTACTGCCTTTGGTGTGCACAGAAATCTGATCTACACAACCTGGGAGAAAACTGGCGGCTCTGGATTTCCTAAGAGGGTGTCTAGGTCTTCGATAGTGCAACTTCCTGAGGTTTCCAAGAGTAATCTTGATGATTTGTCTTTCACCCTTCGTGATTATATTAGAACTTATCACTTAGAAACAGCCCACTAAGTCCTGACTCAGAATTTAGTGTCCCACAGTTGAGAATAACAAAGAATTATTGTCACGTGTTCTCTATAAGTTTATGTGCAACTATTTTCTGACCTGAGCACTGAGAAATCAGTCTGGGCCTCCCATTTCACAGCAGCAGAATGTCACCTATGTTGTTTCTTCTCCATCTCATAAATACTTGTAACACATGGGTCTCATAGACTCAACAGTCCTAGCACTGATGGAACCCTTTGGGAGGAGATAAAATTATAGCACATTATTCTGTTAAGGGCCTATTTGTTATTTTACATTTTGTCCTTGACATCAGTTGTAGTAAGATCTCATGGAACGTTTCTAGGAATGACTTGTCCAGTGCTTTTATTGTGATATTCATTGACAACCTAACCTCTGGCTGAGAAGCTTCAAGCACTTAAGATTTTCAAAGCTTAAACCTGAAATATTCAGTGCTCCTCATCTGACTTTACTTCTCATCCTATAATTGATCTCAGTTTCCCTTTCATTAGTTATATCCCCAGAGCCACATACAGTACATAACGTGATAAACTCCATTGAAAATCTTTCTTCATAGTATCATAGCATCAACACAGAATCTGCCCACATATCCCAATTCCCTTAGTCAAACTGAATACTCACCTTCTGAAGCATAAGCTTATTATTTCTGGTACCAATTTGCTTAAGAATATAGGACACAATTCAATTCATCAATATACAAATGAATTGGGAATTCATGTACTCAACCAAGAATTCACTAGTAGTGAGTTAGTGTCTTCTGACTTTTTAAAGAAAATGTTTTATAGCTAAGTATGCAGCTAAAAAACATGAAATAAAAACTCATTAAAATCAATATTAAATTAACATGAAGCAGAATAGTGACTTTAGAAAAGTTAACCCCGAAAGTGTGTTTTTAAGAAAAATTTATTGTTTATTTGAATATGATATTCTGAATTCATGTATAACAGAAAATTAATAGAAATGCTAGGAACGAAGTAATTTTTCAGCGCTAACATCACTTAATCACTACTGTCCATCAATAGTCCATGCAATAATACCATGCAACATTTAGCCTGACCTCTTTCCTTTATGTGTAATTATCACCAGGAAAAAGTTATACCTGTATCAATTAACAGTTTTAAATTACCTCTATGTGATAATTTATGTTAATAGCATAATAGCATAACAATGATGGATAATGTGTACCAACATTTACAAATTGGTGGCAATGCGTTTCAATTACAATTCTCTTCATATCTGATCAGCAGCAAAATCAAATTAGCAGTGCAACCATTAGTTAGTGAATTATCCTCACATGTAGAGTCTTTACTTGGACACCCTTTCGTTTGCAGATCTGCTCTAGAATTCTGAGTGTAGCAAAACTGGCAGGTGAATCAACCAAATCACGCACAGTACTGCTAATGATTTTTTTTGTGTGGGCAGGGGGAGCAAGAATGAAAATAATTAGGAGGTAGCACTGGACACCTAAAGGACTCACTGGTTCAGGCCAAAAAGAGAACGCTGTTGGTAATACTCCGGAGTGAAATGGATTGGTGATGTGGAGTGATATGGAATTAATTGAAATAAATGAACCAATGGCTCATCCATCTCCTGTGTCCTGGCCACAGACCAAGGTGAAGTATACACGTGAGTCTCCAAGGGCAGAGTTTCAACTGGTCCTTATTGTATTAGGTTCCTTGGGAATACCAGTCACTCAGTACTACCTCAGATACTTGCAACATCTCAGAACTCAGGGGGAACCAAGACTCATTGTGAGACAGGGCTAGACCTAATAGGAGCAAATCAAAACTTTCTACTCAGAGCCATCCCTTGAAATGTCTAGTCCTTGATCAAATGCACCATCTACAGAAAATGCATTTATAGAAAATGTCCTACAACTGTGTGTGAAGCTAACAAATGATTGGCGGGTACAGCAGCACTCCTTACTCTAGGTACAATCGCCAGCCAAATGGTTTAATATAGCGAACACTGCATTCCTTTGGTGTGGAGCCCTATCTCCTTCTTAGGTAAGACTTAAAACTGTGCATGGTACCAGTTCTGGAAACATCTATTCTATTACCACCACATGGGGTAAGAAAATCTTTATGTTCATATCTCTTACTAGTTACAATTTTTTCATGTATTTTACACATTCAGAATATTTTTGTTGCAAAAGGAGAAAATGTGTAGCTACAATAGATTTAGGATTTTCCCCCAATTCGAGGACTCTTAGATGCTCTTGCTAACAGGGCAAAGTAGCCTGAAAAACCAAGAAGTTTATGTATCATAAATCAGAGGTTTCTAGCTTCTCCTCTGGATTGACCTGATATTAAAAAATTTCCTTACTGCTACTTCTACATAAAAGCTGTCTCTCAAAGTCCATGGCCATAGTGGTTAAAAGCACTGGACATGTTTCCCCTCTACTACTTACCGTGTGACCCTAAGAAAATCACTTAACCTTGCTGTGTTTTTTATTTATTTATTTATTTATTTAAAGAAGATGTTGCGGGTAGGAGTTTATTAATTAATTAATTTATTTATTTTTGCTGTGTTGCGTCTTCATTTCTGTGTGAGGGCTTTCTCTAGTTGCGGCAAGCGGGGGCCACTCTTCATCGCGGTGCGCGGGCCTCTCACTATGGCGGCCTCTCTTGTTGCGGAGCACAGGCTCCAGATGCGCAGGCTCAGTAGTTGTGGCTCACGGGCCCAGCTGCTCCGCAGCATGTGGGATCCTCCCAGACCAGGGCTCGAACCCGTATCCCCTGCATTAGCAGGCAGATTCTCAACCACTGCGCCACCAGGAAAGCCCCTTGTTGTGTTTTAATGTCCTCATCAGGAAATTGGGAAAATAGTAATGCTACTTAATAGGATTGCTATGCTGATTAAATGGACTAATACATGTAAAGCCCTAAGGACCTGCCTAGAACATAGTACTCAGTAAATACTAGCTTATCTGTTGTTCTACCAAAGAAATACACAATATACCCAGAGCAAGAACAACTTAAATATTCCAAACCATAGCTGCATTTTAAATAAATTACTGGACAGTCCTGGGTCCAGAATTGCAGATAGAAGGAAACCTCAGGTCTATGATAGAGGAGGGGCATCAATCAATCCCTCTTTTTTTGTTGTTGCTCCCAAACCCAGAGCCACTTGGAATCCAATACAGCAGCCCCTGAGAGCCTTGGTAGGAGACGATGCTCCACATGTGATAATACAGAGTTCTGAACCACCACAGGACCGAGTATAAACCAAATACACCTCGAATGACAAGCCTCTGTAACCTGACTCCATCATTCTCTAAAGGCATTTAAGTCAGTGAACTGCTCTCATTCCTGGCAGATTAATACAAGCATAGTAGAGTTACTATACTGATATGCACACATCACACACATTATGTGCAAAATACATGCAGTCAGAAGCCCTTAGGTTTCTTAGCTGGGAGATTTTGGAGGCCAAAATAGGTCCTGAAGCTAGTGAGGTTCCATTTTTAAAGCATTATGCCTGCTGAGTAAAGGATAACATGTTTTTATACAGTCTAGGAAGTGCTGTGCACTCTGCAAACTTCCTTCATTTATTATTGCTTTAATCAGCAATCCAATGTACACAAGACCAGACTCCAAACTAAAGAATACTCCTTGGAGTCTGTGCTGCTACCGGAGGAGTTGTTATTAGGATAGGAGAAAGGTCTTGGGTTTTGAAATTCTTCTGTTTGAATTTCGGTAGTCATCGATTCTCAAACAGATAAATTTAGCATTTCTAGTAATTGAAGACAAAGATTGTTATAACTGTCAAAAATAAGCAGGAGGCAGATTTTGTGTTTTTATCATGTATCTTTCTGGATGTTGTGCGTTGGACAGGTTTGGAGAAAACAAATCATATTTTAAAAGCCAGCGCGGAGCTACTAGGAGGCACAGCTGAGTTCCTGCGATGTTGCATGTGCACACTGGCAGCCCCATCCGATCTCCGAGTATTAGCTGGACCAGCTAAGTGAGTGATGCTGCATAAGGATGAGGGCTGGGGTTGTTACGAATCACAGCTACCACAATATAATTAGTAACCCATCCTTGGTCCCACTCCCAGGTGGAAAGAGAAACCAAAGGGACAGAAAAAGAAAAATATTTCAGATTCCGAAATAATGCTGGTCGTTGACAAGGCTTTGCTATGAGGAAGCTCTCCACAATCTCATCCTCCTGACACTGGCATGCAGCCAGCTGGCGTTTCTGTGGGCTACACTGAGAACCAGTGAATACCATGTGGGTGGTTGTCAACATTAGAAACCAGAAAAATAGAGAGGAAAAATGCATTGAGAGTTATAATGTCAACTTTCAGGGACTTTTAATTTCTACCCAGATGGCACAAATATTCCTAGGTATTGGTACCCACACAGTAGGCATCCCAGAATGATAATTATAAAAGCTTTAAAGTACATGCACAGGCTCGACTGTGAAGGCAGGACTCTGCAGCCTGGGATCTGATGTGGTAGTGGTCAGGTGCACTGACCTTCTCACATAGCTGCTGGGGGTTTTGTTATTATTGTTGTTGTTTTAGTTTGCACGTAGATCAGGACCACCTGAACTAGTACAAGAGTCGAGTAAAATGGGAACACTGTGGTCTTCTCTTGACAGTAGTATAACATGTACCTGTGTGATACAGCACATGATGTGTTTACCACTATTTCTTACGTTAGAATGAAACATTCGTTAGTTATATACAAATGTCAGAAGTCTGTTATGGGGCCATTTTGGTCTCTGTACCACTGGAAGATATATAGCCTGAAACAAACCTGACTTTAAGTCCAGACATACCACCTATCATGGTGCAGTTTGGGATCACTTGCATTTGATTTATTCTTCTCATTTTTGACAGGAGGACAAATATAATATTGATATTTATACAGCTGATACTTATGGATCACTTACTATGGGCCGAGTGTTTTTCTAGTTTCTTAATATGTCAAATTTTGTTTCTTTATATTATCACATTTAGTCCTTGAAGCTGCTCTCTGCAGTTGGTACCCTTATTATTCTCACTATTACTATTCATATTACTCAGATGAAAAAAATCAAGAAAAATGGGGATCCAGATCACACAGCAATGAGTGATGCCACCAAAATTCTAACCCAGACAGTTTGGCTTCAGAGCTTTGGCCCTAACCACCATGTACATGGCCTCCCAAACCCCACTTCACATGTATCTGAGATAAGACAGGCAAAGAGATGAACATAGTGACCCAGAACATATGAAGATATTTAATGAATGGTAGCTGTCAATATTAGCATACTTAACATCATTACTGCCAATATTTACTAACCTTTCTCCTGTACTTTGCTCGAGGCTCTCAGAAAAGGAGACTATGTTTATTTCAAGAACAAGATAGACTCTGCAGAATCAGCAACTGAAAACAAGTCAGGAATGACAATGGACCTGTGGGGACCTCAAAAGAGTGGGAGTTTTATATTATGTCAGTGATGCAGAGAAGATCGATCCATGCGCATCTACTTAGAAAGATGGCGTCCATCCCCAGTGACATGAAATAGAGCATTTACTTCCACTGTCATGTCTGAACACACTTGGGGAAGATGGATGTGTGAAGGAGAGGTAAATGTGGAGGTAAATGGAAGGAAGGGAGTGAGAGGTACATGCCGTAAATTTCTCCTCATCATGAAGCATGAATATGACACAGGATGGTGAAAACCCCAACCGACAGATGTATATGTAGGCCCAGCTCTCAAAGATGTTATTTTTAGAAGTTAAAGAGGTGGAAACAGTGGGAGACAAATGGCTTTCGTTAGTGTTCAATCTCCTTTTTCATGTCTACTCTTCTTGTACCTTTGTATTAAACCAGGAGGCTACAAAAGGATAGGACTTTTCTTCTCAAAATATTGACCTGGGTGGTATGCAAATTGTGTCCTCAGTACTCCTTCTGTGAAGCTTGTAGGGAGTGTGGGCAGGTTTGCCTCGTTCCCTTCCTCATGGGAAACCACACAGATGTCTAAGAATTTTGTACTCAGCACCAATACATACCCTCTAGGTCAACTAAATCTATTCCTACTTTTCCATTTTTCTTAGGCTTATGGTCAAGGGAAAAGGAAAATCAGTCAAGCTTCCATCCCCCAGCCCAGCTGTGCATGCAGTGTTGCCAAAAGATAACTAGTGAAAAGTATACATTCTTCAAACACTTGAATTGCCAAGGACCAGCCATGCCCTGGCACATAAACGCTATTTGCTGATAATGCCTACATGTTATCTCCAGTGTAGCCCTCTTTTCTGAATTTCAGGCTCACATACCTAAATGCCTATTCATCCTTTCCATTTAGATGTCTAATAGGCATCTCATATTTAACATGTGCAAAATAGAACTTTCGATTTCCCCCTACAAAACTCTGCTCTTCTCACAGTCTTAGCCATCTCCTTGAAAGGAATCTCCTAGTTTTTAAATTAAAAAAAAAATTTTTACTGAAGTATAGTTAATGTACAATATTATATAAGTTATAAGTGTACAATATAGTTATTCACAAGTTTTAAAGGTTATACTCCATTTCTAGTTATTGTAAAATATTGGCTATATTCCCATGTTCTCATTCTCCCATTTTTTTCTACCCATACAAACATACACACCTATACTACCAGTTAATAGAGGAGACTATAAGTCTTAATCTAATCTGGTAAACTTAGATCCAATAGTTTAATTATTCCCTTAAGGCAGCTCAGTCTCTTCTGGTATAACAGTCTCTTTTAAGTATTTCAAACTATCTTATCCTTGCCCTGCTATTTGTAAAAATGTTGTCAGAGTATATGGAGGAATGTAGCTAATGCAACCTAGTGCTTGTGCTAAGGAGATAGAATGTACAAATAACCCCATGTCCTCTGTAACACATGGTCTGGTCTGGTCTGTCCTGCTCCGTGAACTTAAGCTGCAGAGGCACATTGCTTCTATCTCACAGTTTTTTTTGACAGTGAGAGGGTGGTGTTCATTGCCAGATTCACAGTCCCAACCGTTTAAACTCATTCCCTGCATGCCGCTTGGAGTCTTCTGCTGCATGGCCTCCTCATCCCAACTTCTGGCAGTCTTCTGGCCTCTCAAGGCCTCTACATCCCCACAGCAGGCCAATTTTGCTAAGCCTTACAAAGGACAAGGAGAGCCAGTGATGCTCCCTCAGGCTCATCCCTAAGAGTCATGGCACCATCATTTCTAAGCCAAGTTGGGAGGAGACCCACTGTAAAGGTTGGGATTGTTAAGAGACCCTGCATCCTCTCCCCACACCATGCCATTAGCACTCACTTCTCAGGACCACAAAATTATTTGGGTGATTTTTAAGTTTCCTTGTGCCAATGAGAAGTGGACGCAACCAGGAGCAGGAAGAACTCCTCACTCTATCTCAGCTCACCCTTTCCCCAAATCTTCCTGGAACAGAAGAGGCCATTTTCGGGCTTCCCATTTCCTTTCCCCCCCGTCTCCTTCCATGCCGGGGCAATGAGTCTCATGGCCTTGCTGGCTGAGGTAGAAAGTCAATCCTCTTTAAGTGATAAAAGAAACATCATGCTTAAAATCCTCTATATTTAGTCCTTGAAAAGTTAAATTGGAGAGAGTAGAATGGGGAAAAAAAGTTTTATCTAGCTTAAAAAAAATCTAGATTTCAAAATGATCATCTAAGCACAAAGATACCATTTAGCTAATTAAAAGCTAAAGGACTCTTTCTTTTTGCATTTTTGCTACACTAGTTCTTATTCCTCGGCATCCCGCAATTGCAAGTAGGTTGACATCTTGGACTGACAAACAACCATATATTGAACACTCATTCCGTGGTCGATGTGTGTAAAGCATATGTTGTAATACAAGCTTTACATACATTATCTTTTTTAATCCTCAAAACATTCTTGAAAGGAAGGCATTTTTCTTACTCTCATTCTACAAATAAGGAAACTGAGAGTCAAATTGGTTAAGTTGCCCAAAAGGAATATATCTATATATAAGAGCCAGAATTCAGTCTGTTTGTCTTGTGATCACTGCACTATGAATAGAATCTTTTAAAACACACCAATGAGCTATTAGTCTTTATTTTGAAGGTTCGAGGTAGTTCATTCCTCAAATTGCATTTACTTTGTATCATGAGATAATTTGTCCAAATTGTCTAATTTTTATGTTATAGATGCAAGAAATATAGGAAAGTAAGAAACGAGGAAGGAAGAAAGAAGGGAGGGAGAGAAGGAGAGAGGGAGGGAGGGAGGGAGGAAGGGAAGGGTCGTCCATAGGACAACTTCCCAAAGACAATTATCTTACAGGTTTGGAAGAGTCACTACTGTGGTTTCCTGATTCTCTGTATGTGTCAGGATTTTAAAAATCGACATACACTACACTCAGAGATTTAGATAACAAAAACTTTACTAGAGACATTGTAAGGTAATAGTTAAGGCAAAGCTCTAGAGTTATATTTCTGGGTTCACATGATGATTTTGTGCTCAAGAAATGTTGGATTTAACTGTTGTCATTACCATGGATGGTTTTCTTTGACATGTCTAATCATCTCCACGAGCTTGCCACCTCATTCTGTAACAAGGAAATAAGTAAATTTTAATCCAACTAATAAATGCAGCCTGATCCATTGATTTTAAAAACATCTTAGGTAGCTATTCCTTTTCCATAGTCTTTCAGATTCTGCAGAGAAAACTCCATAAGGGATTTTATTCACATTTTTGCCTCTAGCACTTAGCACCGTGCCTGGAAAATAGTAGGTACTCAATAACCACCTATCGAGCTTTCCTAAAATATTAACCAGAGCCTTAAACCAACTTTTACTATCTAGCACTCAACACTGAAGAAAGCACACATATATTTGATCTTTTGGCCGTGACACAGAGAACCACTAAAAGCTAACATTTGCCATGCAGCTCCTCCCGGTAAGGCACGTGCCAGCATTTAACCGTGTGATCTCATTCGATCAATCTGGTAACCCCATGAGTTGGTGTTATTTTCTTCATTTTTTAACAGATGAGGAAAAGGAGGCCCTGAAAATTTGAGTTAGATGTCAAAGTCGCATAGCTAACAGTAAGTTGCGAGGTTGGAACTCCATTCTGCCTGACCCCTAAGCCAGTGCCGTCAACAATAGGCTCTTTTGTCCTGCCCATCAGTGCTTCATGGACTCAAGTACCTACCATAGGGGTCACACAAGAGGAAGTCGATTGTTGATGGCAGCTCTTCTCTGACTTGTTACGGTAGGACTACTTGGCTCAACGTGGGAGCCACCAGCCACCCTGGGCAACTGAGTGCTTGAAATGTGGCTGGTCCCAACTGCGATATGCTATAAGTGTAAGATACACACCAGATTTTGAAGGTTTAGCACAAAACAAAGAACGTAAAATATCTTGTTCATGATTTTTAGATTGATCCCATGTTGAAATTGGGTTAGTTAATTTCCCCAATCCAAATAAAGTCCGTAGTTTAGTTAATAATATTGTGCCAATGTTAATTTCTTAGTTTTGATAACCTTACCATGGTTATGCAGGATGCTAACATGAAGAGGAGCTGAATGAAAGATGTCTGGGAATGTGGCATTATTTTTGTAACTATTTTATGTCTAAATTTACTTCAAAATATAAAGTTTAAAAATTAGTTCCACCTGTTTCTTTCTACTTCTTTGAATGTGGCTTCTAGAAAATTTCAAAGTGGTGCATATGTGGCTCGCATCATATTTCTATTCGACGGTGCTGCAGTAGAATCTCAAGCTACAGGAAGACACTGTCAACTGCAGGCCCATGTTTAGAGATAGTTTAGTTTCCTTAATAAGCAGTTCTATTGTTGGAAAGCTAATTGGGCCATCAGTTAATGCAGCCCCCATCACACCACTACACCGAGATAAGTAATGATTTGGATTCAGAGGTCATCCAGTCAATCTATGATTCCAGGCAGAAATATACTAAAACTCTTCCTGCAAGACAGCCCTATTCCTCAAAATCTCCTGTAGACGTTTCCACCACCCCGCTTTCTTCACAGCATTGAGGTCAGGAAATGCTCCCTCTTTGCTCTAATAAGTAGGTATGACTTTATGAACTTTTATTTCTTTTATGTATCTTAGGGTTGTGAAGAAAATAACCTACCCAAAAAATAGCCTGAGGGCAGAGAATAGGTTGTGCTTTCTGTGCTTGCTTGAAAATGCTGTGAGTTGATGCTCATGCTTGAATAAATACACTAAGCATGGTTAAGTTGTAGGGTAATGAGAAAGAAAACGCTCTTTAAAAAAAAATCCTTCATTTGCACCTTTTTGGAGACCAGAATGAGAAAGTAAACAAAATTAACAGCTCGCATTAGATCACTGCTTGCGCTGCAGCTTTTTTTTTTTTTTTTTTGCGGTACGCGGGCCTCTCACTGCTGCGGCGTCTCCCGTTGCGGAGCACAGGCTCCGGATGCGCAGGCTCAGCGGCCATGGCTCACGGGCCCAGCCGCTCCGTGGCATGTGGGATCTTCCCGGACCGGGGCACGAACCCGTGTCCCCTGCATCGGCAGGCGGACTCTCAACCACAGCGCCACCGGGGAGGGAAACCCTCGTCCTGCAGCTTTTACAGCACTGTGGTGAGTGGCAGAGCTTTAGCCTCTGAGCCATGAGACCTGCATTCTAGTTCTGCCTCTGCCCAACAAGTCTCCCAACCCCACGAATCCTCAGCAACCTCATCTGTAAAGTGAATAGTTAGGATTAGATTGGTATTTTTCAGATCACGATGCTACCGCACTGGTAGATCATAAAATCAGTTTCAATGGGTCAAGACCAACTTTCTTTAAAATGAAGCAGAATAAAAACAGCAGAGTTCAATACATGTATTAAAGATCAATATTCTTTCATGAAACTACTAAGTGTATGTTTTAAAATTTTTTTTATACTAGATCATGATATAAGATGTTTCTTACTATGGATAACCATAAAATTGTTTGAGAAACACCTTTTCTTTGACTTTTTTTAACTTTTTATTTTATATTGGAGTATAGTTGATTAACAATGTTGTGTTAGTTTCAAGTGTACAGCAAAGTGCTTCATTTATGCACACACATGTGTCTATTCTTTTTCAAATTCTTTTCCCATTTAGGTTGTTGCATAATACTGAGTGGAGTTCCTTGTGCTTTACAGTAGGTCCTTGTCGGTTACCCATTTTAAATATAATAGTGTGTACATGGAGAAACGCCTTTTAAATGATGCCTAGGGTACCTCGTATCCCTGAAATAATATGCTCTACCCTAGAAATAAACTATCTACAAGCAATGAATCCAATGTCCAATGCTCCTCAGTCCCCACCAGAGCAGTCAGGAGGCCTCGCTAAGGTCCCTAAAGGTCAGTTCCTTCCCTTTTGTACATATATGGTGCATCTTTGTCTCCTAAGAGGGGAAATAGCTATTTCCCTTCCCTTGAGTCTGGGCTGGCCCCATCACTTGCTTTAATCAGTACGGTGTAGCAGAAATAATGTTATGGGACAAGCCCTGGATTTAAAAGGACTGGAAGTTTCTGCGTCTTCCCTGTTGGATGCCAGGCACCATGTAAGAAGTCAGATTCTCTGAGACCATGACGCCATCAGGAGGCCCAACCTTGCCACATGAAGAGGCCACGTGGAGAGAGATGCCTGACCAGCCCCCAGCTGTTCTAGACAACCCAGGTGAGGCCCAGACATGTGAGTAAAGAAACCATCTTCTTATGTTCCAGCCCCAACTAACACCAGATGGAGGAGGAGAACTGCATCACTGAGCCCGATCCAGACTGTAGAATAATGAGAGAGGATAAACTATTGTTTAAAGCCACTGAGTTTTGGAGTAGCTTGTTACAAAGCAATATATTACAGAAAGAAAGTCTATGGAACTGTTGTAAGAGTGCTGTGGATCACAGGGGCTAAATACTTCTTTAATTGTAACAAGACTCGGTTTATTCTGGAGAGCTCATTTCACAGCATGGGATGTCAATATTTACTTAGCATCTTGGGGGAATCCTGGCAAATCATGGACAATGCAATGCAAATTGTAACACTATGCGAGCAACATGGGGAATTTACTGGAGGCAGAATAAGGTAAGAGCTGAGAAAGTACATTCTATTCACGTAAATAAAGGATTTCAAGCATCTCAAGATTCCCATGTTGTTAAGTTTGCTGAAGTGTGGTTAGAGACAAATATTCTGGAAGGCAAATGGAGAAGGAAAGTCTAAGACTCTTCTAACACACAAGTCTATGGACAAAAGTAACACTGAAACGTAGCAAATTATTTTCAAGTGGCAGCCCTTTCGTTTGTATCCAGAGCTGCTGTTAAGGACCACCACTGCCTCAGCTTGATCCAATTACTGCACTGTGTACCTTATCACACAGCTTCATTTTGTTCCTCTCCTGTCCTAGGATCTGTGCCTCATTAAGATAAGATCTGACAGCCTCTGTCAATGCCGGGTTAGTGCCGGTGGCTTCTCTTTATTTGGGCACAACTGCAAGTTCCATGGACTTATATTCAGTCACACAAAAGGGAGGGTGTCATTTGCTGGTGAGATTTTCATTTACTCTGCTGTTATTTATCCCATCCTGGGCATTTAAGCAAGTACAATTTTCTAGTCTTTTATCAAAAACCTCTCATCCCCCTTCACATCCCTTTTCTTGAGGCTAAAGTGCTACTTCTTGATTAGGAAAATATCTCTAATAGGGAGGTTATAAATTCATAGTGTTTTGTGACATGGGTCAACATGTTCTCCTTTATTTTAGTATTCTTGCTGTTCTCCCAAAGAGCCATAAATAGCAATAAATGATAATATAGGATCTTGTCAAGAAAATTCAGCTCCTTCACCTTTAGGGGGCTTGATTTCCGTTCAAACTGACAAGGACTCAGTTCCTACCTGTCTGCCTTCATTTATCCTTTACACTTAAGATCTGCCGTCTGCACTGGCTCCCAGCACAGTCCATATGGAAATAAAATACATCCACATGTGAAATGAGAGTACCTTCCCTCCCTGGTATTTGTTTCCAATATGATATATTTATTCCAGTGACAAGTTCCAATGGTTAAAGACATAGTAAGACCAGAGTTACGTGAGCAGAGAGAGGATTGAAGTGATTCCCTAGTTACTTAGGCAAAAGCAGCAGAAGGAGAGAGGGGTCCCAGGGGCCTGGTAGGTTCTGCCTGAATTATCTAGATAATTGCTTCAACCCTTTACTTTGACAATGGAGACCTGGACTACAATTACACAGGCCAAGAAAAGTTTAACTTATTTTTTCACATTCCCTTAATAATGACAGAAATGAAAGTGAGTAGAGCTACTTGTCAGGATTTAGGCTGAAGCTTAATTCCATGACTGTGATGTTTTTGGGGGGATTTGTAAAGTGTTATACAGGTAAATTCTGAAATGAATAGAAAGAAAACGAATCCAACTTTAGTAGCTCCTTCTCAGCCCAACCTCTAGACTTTGGTGTGCTAGAGGGCCCCCTGCCAGGCCATACCCTCTCTTCAATCTATGTTCTTTCCTTAATCTCACTCCACTACCATGACCTGAAGTACTGTTCATACTCCCAAATGTATAGATCCAGCCAGGACCTCCCCCCCAAGAGCACACTTGACATACCATTGCAGAAATAGCCACTTTTTTCCAATCCCACTACGACTTGTACTATCTCCGCTTCCATCCACTACCAATAGTTAACACTTATGGAGTGCTTGCTGTACCATGTACTGTGCATAAACATTCATAGGTGTGATCTCCTTTAATGCTCGCAAGTAGAATCTACAGTTATCTTTTTTTCTGGATAAAGAAACTGAGACTTACGGAGGGTCTGTGAGTCATCCAGTGTTTCACAGGCACAAAGGAATGGAACTTGGACTTCAGGGCAGAACTGTTTGATTCTCAAACGTCTATTTACGGGGTGTTGCTTCTCTACTGTGTTTACTATTTCTTGGGCACATTTGTGATTTAGCATATGCTACTTTGAATTGCCATCGTCATCATCATTGTCATCATTATTATTATTTTATTATTAAGACTTGCTTCTTCCTACCCTAATGCCAGCCCTTATGGCAGGAACCCTGTCTGGTGTCTCTGCATGCTTAGTTCTAGCAAAGCCTTACTCCATACTTTATTACTGAGGCTGAAGTTTCATAGAAAACCAATATTACAATTAATAGCCTAGCTAGAAGACTAAGTCAAGAGGTTCAAAAGAACATTTTTACTAATCAGGGCTTTAACCCATTACTCAGGTCTCTAAAAAGCTATAGAACACGTGGTCTGTACTGTACCTGATGTATAGGGGACAACAAGATCCTGCGGCTTCCTCTCCAGAATACACTTTGCAGAGATAGATGGAAACTGAACATGAAACAAGGTCAGATTCCTTCAACTTTGCAAATTGTACTTTGGAGGTCATCAGGCCAAAACCTAGGAGACCAGCCTAGAAAGCCTTTTGAGGGTAGGGATTTACTATTCATGGGACAAAAGATGTAATCAAAAGGCTTGTTCCTAACGCTACTGGGGATCAGCCTCTTGTCTTAAAGACTGACTTTTGTTGTTGCTGTTTTTAGCTTTTGTCACATTGTTCTGTCATTTAGTGTCAAATGGGGCAAGTTCTCTTTCCCTTTGTAACTAGTCGTCGCTGACATGTAGTTAAAAATCTTTTACTCCAGAGAATCTGCCTGTAGTGTTTTAGGTCAACCTCACCCCAGGTGAAAAGACCATACATGGTGTCTCTGAGTCTGGGATCTAAAAATACAACAAGCTTGTTGTATGCTGGTACTTTGTAGTACATCAGGCTGGATCATCTTTCACTGAGGCGATGTGCTGTCCAGTGGTCCACAGCAAGTCCATCTCTGGCTTTGTCAAAGTGCACTGGATGCAGTGAATGAAAGAGGTCCTCACTGACTCGCTCCCTCTTGCCCAGCTCTTGGGAAAGGCTTCAGCGTGGGATGCGGTTTTCTCTAGACTTTTGAGGTAGTCTCCCAGAAGTTCAACACTGTGAAGCCATGTGGTTGTTTGTTTGTTCTGATTTCTTTTCCAGTTGTTTTTTGTTAGTGTAAAGAAATCCTGTTTTTAATCAGGGTGATTGCGATATAATTATCTACACAGTAAAATCCACCCTTTTTGGTGAGCACTTCTATGAGTTTTGGCAAATGTGTAGTCATGTAGCCACCACCACAATCCAGATATAGAAGAGTTCCCTCCCTCCAAAATATTCACTTCTGCCCTTTGCACTCAACTCCTTTCCACAATCCCAGTCCATCACATCACTGATCTGTTCTCTGTCTTTATAGATTGTCTTTACAGAATCAGACAATATATAGCCTTTGAATCTGGTTTTTTAAACTTACCGTGACACATTTGAAATTCAACCGTGTTGCTGTGTGTAGCTGTAGTTTGTTTTTTATTGATAAATAGTATTCCATGGTAAGGATGTACCACAGTTTATCGATTCACCAGTTGAAGGACATTTGGGTTGTTTCCAGTTTGGGGCAGTTATGAATAAAGCCACTACAAATAGGTGTGTACAGGTTTCTGTGTTACCATAAGTTTTTATTTCTTTTGGGTAAATATGCTTGCTGGGTCTATGGGGAGTACATATAACTTTATAAGAATAAACTTCCTGTTTTCCAAAGTGGCTGTACCATTTTACATTCCTAACCATCAGAGTCTTAGCTGCTCTGTATCCTCCTTAGCATTTGGTACTATCAGTTTTTTGTTTTCTTCTTTTGTTTTTGCTTTTTAGTTATTTTAGTAGGTGTGCAGTGATATCTCATTGTGATTTTAAATTGCATTTCCATAAAGACTAATGATACTATGAATCTCTTCATGTGCTTATTTGCAATTTTTATATCTTCTCTGGTAAAGTTTTAGTTCAAATTTTTTGTCTATGTTTTCTTGAGGATATGGGGAGGGGGAAGGGTGAACTGTGACAGGGCGAGAGAGAGTCATGGACATATACACACTAACAAACGTAAGGTAAATAGCTAGTGGGAAGCAGCTGCATGGCACAGGGATATCGGCTCGGTGCTTTGTGACCACCTGGAGGGGTGGGATAGGGAGGGTGGGAGGGAGGGAGATGCAAGAGGGAAGAGATATAGGAACATATGTATAACTGATTCACTTTGTTATAAAGCAGAAACTAACACACCATTGTAAAGCAATTATACCCCAATAAAGATGTTAAAAAAATTTTTTTTGTCTATGTTTTAATCAAGGGTTGGTTTTCTTATTATTGAATTTTAAACATTCTT
Organism: Monodon monoceros; assembly: GCF_005190385.1. Taxonomy (NCBI): domain Eukaryota; kingdom Metazoa; phylum Chordata; class Mammalia; order Artiodactyla; family Monodontidae; genus Monodon; species Monodon monoceros. The sequence goes on from NW_021703774.1 coordinate 96,132,973, forward strand.
TATATATTCCAGATGCAAGTCTATGGCAGTTAAGAGACATTCAAAAAACATCAAATTTCCCCTGGTGTTTACTATACCTTCTCTTTCAGCAGAAACCCAGCAAAAGCAAGGACGACTTATATTTTTCACAGTTACAAGTCACAAAAGTGATCAAATGTAGATGTGGGCTCTTTTGAATAATGTTGCTCTTCCTTTAAATTTTGCGAGACATTATTTAATGAAGTAAACTGTCCCAGGGCTCAACAGCTGGTCCTCTTTACTATCACACTAATTTGCTTGGTGATCTCATCCAGTCTATGGCTTTAAATACCACCTCCATGCAAGTGATTTCCAAATTTGTATCTCCAGTCTGACCTCTAGATACATATCGCTAACTCCAGATCCATATCTCTAACTCTAGATGCATACCTCTCACTGCCTAATCGACCTAGAATTAAATAAACATTTAAAAATTCAGCATGTGGCAAACTGAACTCCTGATCTTCCACCCCAAATCTGCTCCAAATCAACACTTCAGTTGTCCCCTTCCCAGCTGGTGGCACTTTATCCTTCCACTTGGCCAGGCCAAAACTTTCAAGTGATTCTTAACTCTTCTCTTTCTCTTGCACCCTACATCCAACCCATCTACAATGCTATTGTCTCTACTTTGAATATACATCAAGAATATAATTACTTCTCAAAAGTTCCACTGCAACCATCCTCATCTGAGGTACCACCAACTCTCGCCTGGATTACTACAACATCCACCCGATGGGCCTTTCTGCCTACTGCCTTACCTTTCTCCCCAAATCCCACCCCATAGGTTAGTGTCAACACAGCAACCACAAGAGTCAGTTAGAAACCTAATTCAGGTAACTGTACTCGTCTACTGAAAACCCGGACATGGTAGAAGTCAAAGTCACCATCTTCACAACGGTCAACAAGGCTCTGTGTGGTCTGTTCCCTCCCCCATTAACTCCAGATTCCTTTCTGAAAACACTTTTGGGCTCTGTTATTATCACCAAATTCCAACATCATATTTTCCAGATAACTTAAAAATTAAATGGCACAAGTAAGAAGGTACGTTCCTAATGCCAAATATGTAATGAGTCGATAGTAGAGCTAAAAACAGAATGTTGCACCTTGCCCACTTCTAATACCATATTCCAACCACTAGATATTCTGTCTTCCCAGGGGCTATGTAATAACCTTGTTAAAAAATAAAAATATCTGACAATTATTCATTACTTACTGTGTTCTGGGTACTTTGTATACATTTTCTTTAATCTTCACAACTCTACATGGTAGTTATAAAGGTACTCATTCTTAGGAGGTGAGCCTGAGGCTCAGGACTGTTGGGAACCTCCTTCAGGCCACACTGAGGGGTAGAGGAGGGCTCAGGTGGACCAGGCTCCAAACCCCATCTCATTATTGCCTTATCCTCCTCCCTTTGTCAAAAGTAGGTCAAAATATGAAGAGAAATATAAAGATTATTTTTCCGAGGTTTCTTATACGAAAGATATCAAAGGTAAACATTTTTTATGCTTTGTAATTCTATCTTCAAAATATTCTGTTCATGCTGCTGCCTTCCTCTCCTACATTTTTCTTCTTTACCCATGCCTATGTAGGTGGCAAAGGCCTTAATACCCTGGGAGAAATGCTGCCAGTGAAGATACTGAAACTCTAAAGAGAGTAGTGAATTTATAGGAGATGAATCAAGTTCTCCTGCCCTGGGAACAAGCCAGCCTAGTCAATATATAGATCTACTTAGCTGTATGCACTAAATGTTTCTGAAATGTCTGTAAAATAAATATTTGTATACTAAAATCATATATTCCCACCGCCTTCCTTTGTGATTTTAGCAATGTGCTCCCCCACACACAAAGAAAAATATTTACCCTAATATGTTACAAAAGGACCCTGGTGGAGCCAAACATGCTCTTGAAGGAACAGTCTGACTGTCAACACCACTCATGCAAGAAGTTCATCAAACGGACAAACAATCCATATGATCATTGATACTCCTGCAAAAGCACAACTATGTCAAAACACAATCAATTCCCGCTCGAATATTTAAACAGCCTTCCTAGGCTGTAATGCTGGATGTTTAATAAAGCCCAATGGAAATAAATGAAAATACTTTCAGGGAAGTTGTTAGGCATCCTCTGCTTTGCAGTTTAGTTGCTACTGCCCGTTTAACTAGCCACATACTCCTTTACCAATCAATGAAAGTTTGCTAACCTTAGTGAGTATTTAATTGATAAAAAAAAGAGATTCTATGTCTCTTACCTGATAAGAACAATTGTAGTGTCACCTGAGATAAAAGGAAGCTTCCTGTTACTTCTATATCAGCCTGAAAACTGTAGAGCAAGATGTCAGGTATATAAATCAGAACGTGGCCTCCTGCTTTAACTACATGGATGCCATTCTGTGCAGCTTGGGGAGAATCATATCTGGCAGAATCCTGCTTGCCTCCTCTACAAAAATGTGCATAGTGATATCAACCTCATAGCGTCATCCATAGAATCAAATATTAATTTACTCACATGTCTTCTCTAATTTAACCCTCATCAATCATGAGATAAGTTTTCTTTATCACAATCTGACAGATTTGGAAACTGAAACTTGAAGAGTTGAACTCACTTATTCAGTCTTAGGCAACTAATAGGATTTGAATTAAGGTCTTTCCTGATACAAGGTCTGTGCTCTCCTTTTTAGCATAGCAGTTACCTTATCGTAGGCCTTCAGATAAGTTTATACATTTAGTGACAGATTTATGGATCAGCAAGTAAGTATTTGTCCAATGGATGAATGAATACAGTAAGTGTGTAAATGCATGTGCACATAACGCGTGTGCAGATCCACAGCACGGAAACTTTAGTACCTGTTACAGCCGGTGGAACAGAATGAGTCCTGATTAGAAAGTTACTACCCATAACAAATTATCAAAGAACTAGAAGAAACAAAAACACCTAAACACCACTAACCCTATGCTAAAATTAGCTTCTTTTTTCTTGGGATGAATTCACGGTTCTCCTCGACAAATTTTCTTTATTGAAATAAGAGCTGTGGGCTTTGGGATATTTTCATCCAATCGGACTATTCAGTGCAGAAAAAAATGTGTCAGTGCTTCGCAATCATAAATATGGGCAAACATTGTCAAATTTTCTAATATAATGTGAGAAAACACTTGTATTGTTACTAAAACATTTGAATTATTAATAGATCTGTTTTTAAGAGTGCTGACGTTTTGGTTGATTTGAATGGCCCTTAATGGAGTGCGGTTTAGCATTCTGGCCAGGTTGGCAGGCCAATTTACAGATCCCAGTCCTAGACACACAAAAGCCATTATCAGTCAGGGTGGAGAATTCCCAGGGAGGGAACCCTTTCGCTGCCATCATTGGTGGCAACTGCTGTTTCCAGCCTCCTGGGCTCAGGGACCCCCTAATGAGGGAAAGGTGGAACTAAATGAAAAGAGCACCTCTCTTGAGATCAGGGGTTCTTGCTTCAAATCCCAATTTTTAATTTGTTATTCCATTTAGAAAATACTTATTTTCATTAAACAGGTACTAGCCACCTTCTTAGGAGCTGTCCAAATAAAGACGGATGATCATAAACAACCCAATATCCCAGCCAGTCTTCCTTCTTCCTTGCTAAATCCTTCCCTGTGGCATGGGGGTAGGGAGGGCTTTCATTTCAAAAAACCACACCAGCAAACCGCATGGAGCAGGTTCTGACCAAAGGAAGGGAGAGGTCTCTACCTTTCTGGGTCACAGACCAGTAAAGTATAAAAGTGTATTTCTCCTCATATCTTTGAATAGAGCAGTAGTAGATGGGGCAGTGAGTGGCCTGCCCATTCCCTTTGGCTCTGCACCAATGCAAGCTATTACCGGCTTCTGACTGCGAGCACCTATGACTCTGCACGGAGGGCTTTCTCTGGTTTCTAATAGAGGGCGGGGCCTGCCCGAAATGCTGAGGGAGTTCATCCCTCCCAGAGTAGCATGCCATTAGTAACAGAGAAGAATAAATACCCGTCTTCCCCACCCCTTGGGTGGGACACTTCTGATGTAAGTCGCTTACAGTCTCCCAGAGTTTGGCAGAGGACTGAGCCCGAGAGTCCACTGCACGCACATTAGCTTCCTTCCTTCCCTTTCCTGTCTCACACCTTCATTCCGCTATTGGTGTTTCCTGAGATCATCTCCCAGATAAACTAATTATACTTAAATCCTTGTCTCGGGGCCTGTTTCTGGGGGACCCAACCTAAGACAGAGACTAAAGGACTTGTGTGAAAACATACTGAGTGTGCACAGGGCACGGCCCCTCATCCCCAGCAGTGCCGTTCGTTTTGGTGCACTGTGAAAACTACCTGCAAGTCCTCCCACCTCTACACCCCAACTCTGTGGTCAGGGAGAAATTTGGGGAGCCGTCTTACCCCCAACACACATGCATAGTTGATGCTTGAACAATGCGGGTTTGAACTGCACAGGTCCACTTATCCATGCTTTTATTTTTTCAAGAGTAAATACTATAGTACTACACGATCTGAGGTTGGTTGAATCCCCGGATGTGGAACCATTGGTGTTGGGGGAGGACTATAAGTGATACGGGCATTTTTTTTTTTTTTTTTGCATCTTTATTGGAGTATAATTGCTTTACAATGGTGTGTTAGTTTCTGCTTTATAACAAAGTGAATCAGTTATACATATACATATGTTCCCATATCTCTTCCCTTTTGCGTCTCCCTCCCTCCAACCCTCCCTATCCCACCCCTCCAGGCTGTCACAAAGCACCGAGCTGATCTCCCTGTGCTATGCGGCTGCTTCCCACTAGCTATCTACCTTACGTTTGGTAGTGTATATATGTCCATGCCTCTCTCTCGCTTTGTCACAGCTTACCGTTCCCACTCCCCATATCCTCAAGTCCATTCTCTAGTAGGTTTGTGTCTTTACTCCTGTCTTACCCCTAGGTTCTTCATGACATTTTTTTTTCTTAAATTCCATATATATGTGTTAGCATACGGTATTTGTCTTTCTCTTTCTGAGAAAGAGTCTGTATGACAGACTCTAGGTCTATCCACCTCATTACAAATAGCTCAATTTCGTTTCTTTTTATGGCTGAGTAATATTCCATTGTATATATGTGCCACATCTTCTTTATCCATTCATCTGTTGATGGACACTTAGGTTGTTTCCATCTCTGGGCTACTGTAAATAGAGCTGCAATGAACATTTTGGTACATGACTCTTTTTGAATTATGGTATACAGGCATTTTTGACTAAGCGGGAGGGTTAGTGCCCTTGACTCCCATGTTGTTCAAGGGTCAACTTGTATACATATGTCCATGAGTTAATTTTCAAAGAGGCTGAGTTTCACCTGAGAAAGAAGAGATTTAGATTTGGTGCCATCCATGCCAATGAATGTAAGGAATGTAGTGCAGGGGAACATAGAAAGCCAGGATCATTCTCAAGAAACAATGTCAAAGGTCTGTTAATAAGGAGGAATGGGAATCTGTACCAAAGATTAGGTACAAGGTCTTCCAAAGGACAGCTTCCTGGGAAGAAGTAGAGGGGGAGCATGTTTTCTGTAGCTCCAGTGGGCTCTAGTTGAGAGTGCATTCGGTGGACCAGCAAAAAGCCGATAGGAGGAAAAAAGCCACAACATCTAGTGGATACATGAGGCCCACATTGTGGACTTTTCCAGACCCAAGGAGAGAATACAGCAGCTCCATTATTCTGGTGAGGGTGTTGAATTTCTGGGAGAACTTGTGGGAGTAGGAAGGGAATAGGGATGGTGCTGGGAACTCACGTGGGAAAGGACTTTAAAGGGGTGAGAGGGGAGAAGAGGGAGAATTAGCGAGCAAGAGAGCATCCACTTGGCACACCCTCAAGGCCAAGGTAGGGAGTCAGAAGCCATGCAATCTCCCCACATTCACCCCCTTACTATATGGTTTGAGCGCAAGCATGTGAGCTCTTCAATAAAGAACTGATGGGAACAGTCACCAGCATGCTCTATTCTCCTTGAAGCCAGCTGAGGCGGACACACGGAGAAGAGGATCTACCTCTGACAACCAGCCAGCCTAAGAAACAACTGCCGGCCAGAAAGAACCAGACACCCTGACAGTGTGAGAGGAAGGGCCTCACCACCTGATTGACTCCAGCCTTTCCTACTCTGAATTCCTACACTGCTCAAGGATTTCAGGAGGAGAACTTTACTATCCAATTGCCTCTCCATCATGCCCCACCACACACATGGATATTCATTTCCATGAGTGAATTTTCAAAGAGGCTGGAGTTTCAACTGAAGGAGGCACTGTGGGGTTAGTAGCGTTGCTGTGGTTGTATATATGAGGGGTGCTGAGGAGGAAGGAGGGATGGAGGGGATGGCACAGTATCCTTCCATTCTCCCAACCGCTCTCCTCTCCACCACCAGTCTGATAGGCAGCCGTCTTGGACACAAAGGGAGGAAGACGTTAGGATGTACAGAGCTGAATGTTATAAGATTCTGAACCCAAGTTATTCTACTGTGGAGTCCAGGTGACAAAGTACAACACAGAGCAGGGGAGAAGGCCTTTCTTATCTCTTCTCTTGGGTCTCCAGCCCCATGACACCCCCCCCCCATAATGGTGCAGCTCAGTCTCCCAAAAGGCTCTTGGGACCATTCCCAGACAAATGTTGTGCCCAGGAAGAGTCTTCTTTCTAAGGACACTGCAAGGCTGGTAAAGCACCTTGCAAAGAACTTGACAGACTGAATCCTAAGTGAATGTATCCCAGGGTGGGCTTACATACATGATTAGTGAATCAAGTGGGAGAGGGACTGAGATTCTCAAATGAGCAACTGGGGGCTCTGAGCTAGTAAAGTTCAGGTAGTAAAGTTTATGAGACATCATTTATAATATCTTGGTCTTCAGATTACACAAGTAGTTAGGCATCCAGATATGTGGTACATGAGTAGATGTAACAGAGCTCAGTGCTGGCTCCACATTAGTGAAGGTGATTCTGCAAAGCTCTTTTGGGAACAGATAAACTGTAGGGAACAGATGTTGCCACCTTTGAAACATTTTCTAACTTTTAGAGACCTAGGAGAATAAAATGTTTCTACCAGAGAAAAACAATTTGGGGATGGAGTAGGAAATGCTTTGGGGTGTTTTAAAACTTACTATTAAAGAGGAAGCTTCACCAACTCTTCAGTAGGCAAAATGCATAATTCTAAGAGCAAATAGGAAAAGAAAATCTAAAGTTGCTTTGTATTGACTTCACCTGTCATTCTGGTGGTTGCTCAAACATCCCCTTAATTCCCAGAGAAGGCCTTTTGAACTATTGGACTGTGCCCTTGAGTTTGGTGTCTATCTATTGTTAGGCCTTGTGTAAATGCACCACTGAAGGAAAAACGAATAGAGGAAACAAATCACTGTGGAAGGAAAAGAAACGTGACGGCTCACCCAGAGCCATCCTTTGGAATAAGACAAAGTTGACAACTAGCCACAATTATGCATCCTGTAAATCCTGAGGAATGAAAACCATCTCTTTCCGTCAAATTGAATGCCCATGGCCATAACCACTGCCTCCCATTCATCCAGAACAGCAGTGGAAGGGGCATCACTGAAACTCTTTTTTCTGATCTGTTTGTATCTGGAAGACTATTGGAATGACCACTGGCCCGAACTGTGAGTGCTTTCATCAGACGATTAGCCAAACAGCCAATTTAAGAATCCCTTCGCCATCAACAACTCATCCCTCCTTCCCCTGCCAAGGAATGAATTGACTGAATAACTGGATTGTTTACATGGATCAGTTGTTTTATGAACAAGTAGTCTTTGCCTTCAGACTTGTATCCACAAATATTAGATTATGTTTTATTCTATGAGATATAAAAAGCACAATACTTGGAATTAGGAGTCCAAGGCTCTTATCCTACTTAGTAACTGAGGAGCAGTGTGACCATTTTATGTTTTTCGGTTTCCTCATCTGCAAAATGGGCTCAGCAGTGAGTTTGGTGCTCTCCAAGGTGCTGTTGGGCCTAACATTCTCTGACATTTGATTCTGGTAACAAAGTACAGAAATGCTTTTGGAAACTGCCACTACACATATTTTGCACCTTCAGAGAGAGTTTTATGAGGTGTGAGGCCTTCTTATGACAAAATTTACTACTCGATAGGGCAAAGATTAGTTAATGGATTCCTCAGTCATCTTTACTTTCATTTACTCTTTAAATCAAGAAAAAATTGACACATAGCAGTATATTAGTTTCAGGTGTACAACATAATGATTTGATGTAGGTATATACTGTGAAATAATCAAGGCCAAGAAAAGTTATTATGTTAAGAGTTCTGTAACATATATTTGATGTAAAATTACACTGAGGAAAGTTCCTTTGTGGGGTTCTGACATGGTATAACAGAGAAAGCTGGCATTTGGGGGCTTTGACCAAGAAAGCACACTACAGAAAAGACTAAGGTCAAGAAACTTCTGAATCCACAGCTACTATGCATCACAGAGACATGAGCTGTTTGGCTCAGCATGGGTCTGTGGTGACCGCATGTTTGCTCACATTGTCTCATTAATCCTCACCAATACCTAAATAAATAATCCTACGAGGTGGTTATCAATATTATCTCCATTTTACAGATGAGGAAGACTCAGACTAAGTGTCAAAGCCAGGGCTTAAATCCAGGCATGTCTTGACACCAAAATCTATGATTGCTGCCTCTACTCAATCCTTCTGGACACGTTAAGCTGCCTTGATTTTGGAGATACAAGTCCAGACTGAGTGGTAGGAACACACATTGCCTCATAAAATCTCTTCTGGCCACATCTGATGCCAATCAGATGGCTCAAGATTACTAGGTCATGCTGAGGCTGTCAGCAGAAGTTGAGTTTAAGGTAAAAGGGGGATTAAAATCAAAGAGCATGTCTTTCAGATTGATTCAAGTCCTGGGACACCCCCCTCCCTTCCTTCCAGGCAAGACTTGAAGAAGTGTGCAACTGAGTACAGAAAATATTGAAAGGGAAATATATCAGAAAAATAACTTGAAAAGGGATTCAACAAGAAGCACCTAATCTTGTATCACCAGACACCACTCCACACATCCGCGGCTCTAGTCTTCATCACAGCCATCTCTTAACTGCAGAGGCAGAAATGAGATCTGCCCACTCTGCCTCACCAGAATGCTGTAAAAGTCAATGAAAATGCATGAAAAGTGTTTAAATCGCATTGAAATTGGTTAAATGAATTCAGGGTGCTCTCTTTATATATTATTACAAATTATCTTTGGTATCATATGTAGCAGCCATTCAAGAGAGCTCTACCCCCTCTCCATGCAGAAACTTATTTCTGCCACCCACAGAGTGGTTTTTGATAAAACTGTTCTTCCTCTTGTAAAGAAAACCAGCAACTGGCTTTAAACTGTTTTCTTAGGATTATATTTGAAACGACACAACTCCAACAATTTCCCACTCCATAATATACTCCTGAGTTCTTCTTCTTTAAACCCTCTGCATATTCTCATCTCTCTCCCAAGTGTGTGTGTGTGTGTGTGTGTGTGTGTGTGTGTGTTTAAAAGCCAGAGTCCTAGGACTGAGACAGAACAAATGAATGCATCCTCAGGAGAAATGCTCAATCAGTGACATGAAGGTGATGTAAAGATCCTGAGGGGCATCCAATATTATTTAGCTTAAAGCATAGCCCCGGCTTCTCCAAGGGAATAGAACCAGCTGAAACTACCATCCTCAAATTAAAAGGGAGAGAGAGAGAGAGAGAGAGAGCGAATGTTGTATTTACAACTCCCATGTTAACTCAAAAAGGGAGAGAAAGACATTTCCAGAGAGGAAATATTTTTTTTCTAGATTCATCGCGTAGGCGAATTCAGTGCTTTTCTGAAAAGCTCTGTGTAGGATGCTTTTTAACTCAATTTAGTCCTCACTTTAAATTCTGTTTCTTGGGGTAAGAGAGCTTACTTTAGAGCAGAGCCAGGTAATAGTCAGCCTCCTCGATAGTCTGAAGCTTATGAAAGTCATACTCTTGCCTTTCACCTCTCCATAAACCTGTATACTCTCCTGATTACCCCAAATTACAATGTTTGCTGCTACTTCCTTTAATCAGATTTGAGCAATTCTCTTTTGTTAAAAAAAAAAAAATCAGATGGCATTTCCCTTTCATAAGGTTTTACACTTCAAGAGGAGTGAATTCTGTTATCTTTCATTGCTCCCCATAAGAGATTTTTCTTTTAATGTTTTGAAGCCATGATTGTTGTGTATCGAGATGCTCAGTCTTGGCCCCATGGTGGTGGATTGGATTACTTTGCTGATTTCTTACCTGCAGTGTAAGACTCCCATGTAGATTAGGACATGGTTTAAGAGGACTTATCTCCTTCTTTTAATAGATCACATACTGAGTCTCAAGCTCTAAATTCAACAGAAAATCAAGCTAATTGTTCATTTCTTCCAGGATATCCCTGAAGGATAATTGACCTCTACAGAGCAACTTCTTCATAGGAAACTAAATAATTAAGTTGGAAGAAATACATTTCTTGTTCACAATTCCAATTGTAAAGGGTTTTTTGTATGTGTGATGAGATCATAACCCTGCATGCATTTTATACAAAGGATAAAATGCACCTTTTCCCCCAGCCTATTTTGAACTAGTTATTTTAAGCAGGACACACATTCAAATTACCGTCAGAGGTAAAAATCTTCACCTTTCAAGTTATTAAAATGAAATACTCTCTACCAAATTGAAGCTCTCCTCATCCAATAAATCAAATTCTTCTACACCCGTTGGGTTAATCCCTACATGAAAAAAAATGACCTGGAAACATACAATATAAACAGCTTTGAAAAATTATAGGTTTGGATGTTTTCCCCAATTGACACATGTATTCTTTATTATTTTAATCTACTATGTCTATGTGCCTCTCCTACAAATTTTAAGCAGTAACTATGATTCACACTCCCTAAATGATAAAAAAGAATGCTAACCCCAAACTCCTAACTCAGTAAGGACACAGATCAACAGCCTTGATGAGGCAGTTGTATTTCCTATGATGTTTAAAAGCATTTCAACCCAAAACATTATAAATATATAGTCTTCTCAAAATAAGAGCACACCAGAGGAGATCCTAACATAGGCCTCCGAACCCACTAGAAATTACCCTTAAATTAGAGGCCTTGACATTTCCTAGAATCAACCCCAATTTAAGTCAATTCAGTCAATGCAATTTTAACTTAACAATTATAACTTCCAAAAGGAGCTTTACCATGATATTTCAAGGTACTTGAGAAAAACGGAATAATGTTCGCCAACGTGGCCTGAGGCATGGGAAATCTTCCCTAGGAGAGGACAACTTTTTTAGCTCAGTGCACATCCTCACACACACACCCCCACCGCAAAGTCTCTAATTTGTAAATTGCTGAATCAGTTTGTGCACATTTGGAAAATTACTGCTTTCCTGCAATTTTCTGTAAAGCTATTGCTAAATTGTTCTGTTGAATGTTAGTGAAAAATTATATTTTTAAACTACCTCTGAATCCTAAAAGCCCATGGCACAGTATTCTGTTTATGTGAGCAATTTAGCTTTATTAAACAGCATGACATAGACTAAGGGAGCTAAGATAAGCTTGGATACTATGCGCTCCAGAATCATCAGCCAGAGAAGCCAATCAGTTTCCATCCCGATTACTGAAAACTGAATGGACACCCGGGAAGAAAGGGGGGCGCTGCTCCCCAGCTAGATTTGACTCCCTCTTTCACCCTGGATATTATTGGAGGAATTTTTCTGACAGTGCAAATTTGAAGAACACTTTCTAGAAAGTATTTATTTCTGAACTTCTCTACTTTCGGCATTTTACCAAACCACCCGTTATAGTTTGCTTTGCTCATCTTGGGCAGTATCATAGTATGATTCCCAAATAGAGTTTGACATGCTCTACTCCTAAGACAGAATTTGTTCATTCATTAAACAAATGGAATCAGGTAACCCAGCTATAACCCCAGAAGTAAGAAAGAATAGACACATTTTTAATTATTTGCTAACATACAAAGTAATGTTAGCTTTGCAGACCAAGGGAATAAAAATGGTTACTGAGATCTGTTAGTCCAACTGTGTCCTCCCGACTCAGCCTGACTGCAAGTATTAGAAAGGGTGGATTAAAAGGAAACATGCAGAAATTCAGCGAATCATCATATAATGTGTTCTCATGTTTCACTATGAGAAGTAATATTCTTGCTAAGCAGTTTGTTCCACTTTAAATCTTTAGATACTCAGCCTTTTCTAAGGTCATTGTATGAATTTAGACACACCATTCTGGAAACTAAATTAGCCTGCATTTGCTGGGAAGTTGAATGCAGCCAGACTAATGGTTGTGCAAGTGTAATTGGTTCCCAACATGTGTCACTGTGTATATACTTCTCAAGCCCTAGAAAAGATGCATTATGGGACTAATTTTTAAATGTTAATGGATATTGGACATTTGCCAGACACCCAGCTGTGCACAAAACACTGAGATGGTAAATAGCTCTTGATCTGTTTAGAAACAAATGATGATGGTTTTTAGGATTCCGCAGGACTGGCGGCATGGCAACCGACTCAGACTCGGAGACTGACCCCATTAACGACATTGAAGGGAAACGGTTTGATTTTTACCATCAAAATTAAGGAACAAGGGCACTGTGTTAATATTATTAATATTAAGGAAAGTCTAGTCCCTCACACCTATTAACCTTACCTGTGTCAGCACAGCTCTTCGACAAGCGTTTTGGGTTTGTTTGTCTGTTTTCTATGGGATCAGGTCAAAATGAAAATGTCTTCCTCAATTAGCTTGGGTGTAAAAGCTGCACTCTGCATGACCTGCTCACCTGTGCTTGCAGAGACAGCCTTGCTCTCCCACCAGGCACCAGCCTCAGGGTTGACAGAAAGGCAACAGGTTTCCTATCACTTGATCTGTTGCAGTTATAATTTTAATTGAAAGTCAAAGAATGGAGCATTTTCTGTACATTCTTCCTCCGAAAGGTCTTACTAATTGTGTGCACTTGGTCAGTCAAGCCTACTAGCAGTGACTTTTTTTTTTATTATTGGCGATGAGCTGCTTTTGATTAAAAAGCATTAGGAGGAAGTGTCATTTTTAGCATAAACATGGGAGAGAGATGGATGCAGGACACTGCAGCCTACTGTTCCTCTGGAAAGAGACCCACAGGGTGATGTATTCAGCATCTAAAATGCCGTCTACGGCTATCAGCACGGCTTAAATATTTCATCGGCCAAGGAGAATATGAACATGAGCCGAGCTGGTCTGACATCATTTCTGGAGATGTGTGAGAAGCACCAGGGGAGCTCTGGTTTGTTGGCAGCTCAACGGCTAGCAATTTGTGTAGGGAGAAAGCAAGAGAAAAAGACAGAGCGAGAGCGCTGCCATTTGAATCCAGTAATCATGAAATAAGAAAATTTTGAATTTTCAAGACTTCGCGCAATGGTATTGACCTATTAAGACATAATCGGGAGAACTCACTTTAGGATGTGTTTTCACTTTTGATAACTTTGTGGAGGGAACTTTTACATAGCCAGGTTTCTTGCTTACCTCTTAGGTTGTTTTGTACTCCTTAGCGGTAAGGACGTTCAAGCTGTAGTTTTGGTCCACTTTCTTCAGAGGCAACTTGTAAAAGCAGACTGATGTCTGAAAGACACAGACTCAAGCCTTGGCTCTGCCACTGAACCAAAAACAGTGATTTGAAGCATAGTACAGTGTCTCTAAACTGTTTCTTTAACTCTAAAGAGAATTATGACTAAGGTATTTAAAAGTGACTAGGGCACAATAGACACTCAGTAAGTACCAACAAGTAAAAATTTTATTATTTCATATAACAAGCAATAAAATTATGAAATTTTAATATTTTGTTCCTTATTATAAGTTTCAAGCATGTATTGATGAGTGATACCCTCCTTTTATTATACGTTTCTTTGAAAAATTGTCCTTTTTGATAAAAGCTCATTAAGAGATGAAGAGTAGCAACTGATCTGTGAATTTTCTCAGATCTTTCTCTCTTCTGAATCTTATCGTTGCATCCTTAGGAGTGAGAACTTAGGACAAAGGACACAGAAAGCACTAAAAAAAGGCAGGAGTTATCTTTCAGAAAACCCAGTTTCCCCAAGTCATCAGACAATGTCTGATTTCCATACTTGCTAAAATAGAGAATTAAAAGGCTCAGAAGGAGCCTGAAATGGACCCTCTCTTTTCTTTCAAACCAAAGCTGTAATTTGGAGTGTCCCATAATCTGGTTTGAAAAGTTGAAACCACAGATTCAAATATTACTTCTTTTTTTAACAGCTTTTTTACACTATAGTTCATGTCATTTAGTCATTTAAAGTATACAGTTTTAGCATATTCACAGATATGTGCAGACATCGTCACCATCAATTTTAGAACATTTTCATCACCTCAAAAAGAAATTAGCTTTCATTCTCTTAGCCCCCCAACCCCTCTGCCAGCTCTAGACAATCACTAATCTATCTTTTGTCTCTATAGATTTCCTTATCCTGTCCTGTCATATGAATGGAATTGTACAATATGTGGTCTTTTGTGACTGGTTTATTTCATGTAGCATAATCTTTTCAAGGTTTGTCCATGTTGTAACATGTATCAGTACTTCATTCCTTTTTATGGCCAATAAAATAATATTCCATTTATTTTATCTGATTGTCAGTTGATGGACATTTGGATTGTTTCCCCCTTTTCTCTATTATGAATAATGCTTCTATAAACATTCATGGACGACTTTTTGTATGCATATATGTTTTCATTTCTCTTGTGTATATACCTAGAAGCGGAATTGTTGGGTCATATGGTAAATGTACGTTTAATCATTTGAGGAACTGTCATACTGTTTTCCAAAGCAGCTTCACAATTTACATTCTCACCAGCAGTATATTAGGGTTCTACAGAGACAGGTGAAGTAAAACTCTAATTGCTAGCAAGTTCTTTCTTATATTGAGCAAGATATGCCTCCCTAATCCTCCCCATTGACCCTGGTCCTGTCTACACAGAAACACCAAATAGAAATATGAGTTTCTCTCTCTTCTAAAATTCAGGCCATGTACTATTTACAATTGTCAAATCTCACTCTCCCTTCCCCAAGGTTTCTCTTCTTCTTATGGATAAACTCTTGAAGTTCCCTAGGTACTCTTTATGTTTACCCACATGGACTAAACAAAATGCACAACCTAAAAGTTGAGAATTACGTTTTTTCCGGTGGACTTGCTGAGGACTTAAGCCCAGAAGATGGCCTCTCAGACAGCTCTGAGAGACAGCTCTGAAGAGGTAAGGGAGGAGCCAGGATATATAGGAGTTTCTGCAACAAAAAAATCAGGTAGTCGGAGCATCAAAACATTACCGTTAATTAAAGAAAACCAGACATCTCAGGTTAATGAATTTAGTGCTTTTCTATGTATGGGAAGATACAAAAGTCTGGACTTATTGACGTCATTCCTTTGATATTCACCTTAGCTATCTAGGACCAGTATCCTGCTTTCCTCCATCCTGAATCCCCTCAGGGTGCACAGTTGGGGCAGCTGCAGTGGCTGAAGGCTTGATAACCGCAACATCCTTTGTTGACTGATATGGCAGGTGACATTTTTCATCCGCACCCATATCCTCTTTCTTATTTTACTTGCTAGAATACAAGCTCCCTCAGGATAGAGACTTTTTCTACCTTATTTAACATTTCGCCATTCTGTCCTCAGCACCGACAAAAAAGAGCTGGCCTGTAGAGTGCAAGAAATATTTGTTGAATAAATATGTTGAATGATTGGGTCCCAGTTGCCCTCCGAGAGATGTACTGCTTGTATCCAGAATTGTATAATGTACTCCAGGGGAGGTTGACTAGGGTTGAGTGCAATGAGATCATTTTTCCCCTTGTAGAAGCTTAGAAAACTAATTTCATAACCTAATGCCTCTGTATATACAACTCTACAAACTAGGAGTGAGAGACTTCCTTGCTTCAAAGTGCTCTAATGAAATCAGTACAAGAGAATTTTGTAAATATAAATACAGACTGATAACAGCCAGATTGATACAAAACCCTTCACAGTTTCTTTTACAAGTATCATGCACACTTTTCCAAGTATACTGTGGTAACTAAAGATAAATACCCATCTGGTTTAAAGAATTTTAGGAGACTCCAGTGAGGTCAGGATATCTAGCTAGACAACATGGGAGCTAGGGCAATAGACATCTCAAGTTTGCCCCTGAAATTGGACATTGTGAAGAAATCTTATATGGGAAATATTTTATAATGCCAATATTTTATAATTCCACTCAAATTTTACCTCTACCAATATAACAGTGGGCAATGGGTGCAATGCTCTCAAAATGCCTTCTGAGTTGAAATTCTTTATTGGTGAATTGGATTCTCTCTTTAAACCTCAATGACCAGTGGGAATGATCTCTGCAAGGGAAATGAAGGATGTAAGAAGTCCTGATCAGAAAGGAAGAGAAAGTAAAATAAAAGCCCAACCTTGCCAGCTCTGAGCAATGGCAGGAAGGAAAGAAAGAGAGGAAGGGATGCATATGCCTTTTCCTTTGCATACAATACCCCTCCCCTGCCCCACCCATCCTGAGGTCACAGCCCAAGAGGGGACGAGAATTAAAAACTTAACAGTTCTAGTGGAATTTAGGAACACTGCAGCTAGTGCCTGCCTGCTTTTCCAGGCTCCAGATCTCTAGGACATCCCTAAACTTTGGGACCAAGCCAAGTCCCCATGGTTTAGGAGCAGCAGCCCATAGGCAGTCCTGGGAGGAGGCCAGACAGATGAACCAGAGGCTGAAATGAGACTGTTTAAAGCAGAGGGGACTGATATCTTGTTTATTGGCAACTCAAAGCATCCAGGAGAGAGGGGACTCATAAAGAAGACTCAGATCAATTATAGAATATAAAGACACTACATTTTCCCAGCACGGCTGTGTATGGCTTGAGCAAATGTGTGACGCCACTACTAATCTATAGAGGGTATGGTGGATGGGAAAAACCATGTCAGAAGAGGGAGAAATCAGCCTGTCACTTCAACTGTCATCATTTACCTGGACACTTGAGTCCTGGGAGTTCTAACTTCTCTGTGTGGCTCTCCCTACTCTGTAATATTCTGCTCAGTATCTTGGTACCAAGGTCTTTGTCCCCGTGTCAGTATTAATCCAACAGATCAGGTCAATGCCCAGATCTATAGAGATCCTAAATGTCAACTGGGTGGGTGGGCAGGAAGCATTCTGGGACAAAGCCAGTGCAAGTTTACTGGGGAGCCGTGTGTGAAGCAGGCCAGAGGTTTGCCTCTGAGTTCCTCCAGGAAGGCCTTGGACTTCTCATCTTTCCCTGCTTCTCAAATGGGGATTCCAGAATCTCTCCTCAGTGTCAAGTGAAGCCACACTCATAGTTTGGTGTTGAGTTTGTATTTGTAATTTTGGAAGAAAGAGTACTCAGCTTTCTGGCTAAAAAGTTTTGATCATTCTCTCCAGTATTTACAAGACTGTGTGTGTTGATACTGAATAAACAGCTGCAGGAGTGAGGGTCTAAGAGGAAAGTACATGTGGTAACTGTTTGCTTTGGAAAAACAATTTCCACTATAAATTCATTTCCATCAATTTCATCAATTCACTTAAGCCGCCTAATCCAAATGATATGCCACATATTAAAGCAGAAATGGGAGTGATTTCAAATCTCTTCTAGTCCTTCATATTTCTGCACTAAAAAACCCAGGGCCAGAGGGCTGCAGACTTAACTCCATTGTCATAGCTCTTGCTTGGGATTCACGAGTTTATTGTGTCACTGAGCTGTATGGGAAGGGGAATAAACCCATGTTCTTCCCTTCAAGCTGCCTGTAGTCATTATGTGATCTGATGTCTCACCCAGTTGTATGCCGCACTGAGGTTGCTAACAGGAAAACAAGGGATGGTTTTCTGTATGCCGCTAGATTTGGCGAATATTCTCAATCAGAAAAAAGAGCAGGGGGTATGCAGGATAGAAAGAAAATACACGATTCCATTTCCTGACAGATTGATACCCAAAGCAGGTTTCACAGATATACTAATTTTAACAAATCCATCTTTGGAAATTTTTTATTTACAGAACTCATTGCTGCCTCCTTTTAATGTAATGAGATTTCATAATGAAGTCCAAATACAATCTGGTAGAGGAAGAGGGCATGTAACACTGATTCTAATAAGCTTGGCTAAAATCAATAATGTTGTTAGTTTCCCTGAAACCCGCCTGCACTGCTTACAGAGCCATGTTCTGCCTAGAGTGCAGTATTAGTGGTTTATGTTATGTCGGGTAGATTTCCTCCATAGGGGGAAAATGATAGAAACTTAAAGAAATTAAGAAATGTTATTAGAGCTTCCCTGGTGGCGCAGTGGTTGAGAGTCCGCCTGCCGATGCAGGGGACACGGGTTTGTGCTCCGGTTCGGGAAGATCCCACATGCCGCGGAGCGGCTGCGCCCGTGAGCCATGGCCGCTGAGCCTGCACGTCCGGAGCCTGTGCTCCGCAACGGGAGAGGCCACAACAGTGAGAGGCCCGCGTACAGCAAAAAAAAAAAAAAAAAAAAGCAATGTTATTAAATGTGTGTTTAGGCTTTAAATGACCACAAATTTGTTTGCTTCTCTCTTTAAACCAGTTCTTGGTTTCTGTGGAAATAGTCTGATAGCATCCGTTACTGCTCATTTCTCTGTGCCTACTTCTTTACCATTTATTTTGCTTTGCTTTCAAGGTATCACATGAGTAGGGGACTGCTTACAAGTGTATTTTGAGGAGGGCACCCAAGAGAGCCCTGAATCAGGAAACCACTGTTGATGTCTCATATCTCAGCAGTAGAGACATTCTTTAGACATTAAAGCATTGTCTGCTTATAATGCAAACACCCATGTCAGACTTAGTGGGGCTTGAAATAGAACAGTTAAATTTTCTTTTTTTATTGAAGTATAGTAGATCTACAATATTGTGTTGGTTTTGGATATACAGCATAGTGAGTCCATACTTTTGCTGATTATACTCCATTATAGGTTATTATAAGATAGTGCAATGATTCCCTGTACTATACAGTATATCCTTGGTGCTTATCTATTTTACGTATAGTAGTTTGTAACTGTTAATCCCATACTGCTAATTTGCCCCTCCCTACTTCCCTCTGCCCCTTGGTAACTACTTTGTTTTCTATGTCTGTGAGTCTGTCTCTGTTTTCCATAATTTTTAGATTCCACATATAAGTGGTAAAGTATTTGTCTTTCTCTATCTGGCTTATTTCACTTAGCATAATATTCTCTAGGTCCATCCACGTTGCTGCAAATGGCAGTATTTCATTTCACTGAGTAGTATTCCATTGTATATAGATGTCACATCTTCTAAATTCACTTGTCTGTTGATGGGCACTTGGGTTGCTTCCAGGCCTTGGCTATTATTGTAAATAGTGTTGCTATGTACACTGGGGTGCATGTATCTTTTCAATTTAGTGTTTTAATTTTTCCCGGATATACATCCAAAAGTGGAATTGCTGAATTACATGATATGGAACAGTTAAGTTTTGATTGTGGAAAGGCAAGAGGGAGGACTGGAGGCCCACACATACTTCAAGAGGGGCTTGGAGAGGGTTGCAAACATCCAGGGAGGGTATGCAGACACCAGGGCAGCTTAGCACTGACAGGAGAAATGTGTAAAGGGAGAAGAATGGAAAATGGGAGAATTAGAAAATGATTAGCCTTAATAACAATATTGAGTACTTTCTATCTGTCAAAAAACTTTCTAGTGCTTCCCTGGTGGTGCAGTGGTTGAGAGTCCGCCTACCGATGCAGGGGACACGGGTTCATGCTCCGGTCCGGGAAGATCCCACATGCCGCGGAGCGGCTGCGCCTGTGAGCCATGGCCGCTGAGCCTGCGCGTCCGGAGCCTGTGCTCCACAACGGGAGAGGCCACAACAGTGAGAGGCTCGCGTACAGCAAAAAAAAAAAAAAAAAACTTTCTAATGCTTTGCATCTGTTAACTTTGCAATATCCTGTGGGATGGATATACTATTATGGTCTTCTTTTTACAAATGAGACATCCAGGGACAATTTTGGTTAGAATCAACCCTAGTGAGCAATCCTCTGGGCTCTATCTCTGGCTATCTCCTCTGTAATTTCTTGCCTATATAGCGTACCTATCTGGTGTCAGTAGTCATCTCCTGTTCTTGACTTCCAAATCGACACCTCTATTCCTGATCCAAGCTTCAGAGGCTCTGGCTGAAAGAAAAAACAACAGATCAGAGAACTCTTGCTATCAAGTCCACTGTGCCTACACTGCTGATAAGGCAAGGGAAATTAGGTTGAATTAGAAACCATACTAAATAAGTCATAAAAGAGGCTGTGTGGCTTGGTGGGCTCTGTGCTGGGGATGAGGTCTGCATTTATTGGCTGACTGTTTGGATAGATCCTGCAACCTTTTTCTCTTAGTTAAATCTTCCTAAATAAAAACATCCTCCTTTGGCCCTCAAGGCTGCCTCTCTGAATCATTCTCCCACTGCACAGAGTTCACAGCCCTAAGCAATTGGCCCAGTTTTCCAGGCCCGAGGTATGTCTCTGAGGCCTATTCAGTTCCAATCCCTCCAAGATGGTGCAGCTGCAGATATCCGAGAAAACTCATGTTCATAAAATTTGAATAGACCTTCTCCATCAGAGTTATTATTCTGCTCCCCTGTCGCCAGTTCTCCTGCCAAAGGCCAGCTCACATCTTATGTCTGCCTGTTTGTGTACTGAGCCACCCAGGGAGCCTGATTATTTGATGCATATATAACCTTAAAACCGTTAGTCAACCCTTTACATGTATTTGACATGTTTCTCCAAATATATTGCAAGCTCCTTGATGAAGAGCACCTTTTACGTACTTCAGAGCAGGTAGAATGGAGTATTAGTGGGGTTACTCAAAAGGCATTGTAGATTAATTGGCTGATTAATTACAGAAAGTGAAGCTAGCATCCTAGAGAAGCAGAATGAGTTCAGAGTCTGATTATCTCCATCTACGTTGATATCAGTACAAAATTAAACACAAAAGAAAAGATATCTGGGTCCTGGACATTTCTCACAGTTGAGTCTGGTTCAAATTCAATTAAATTTATCACAGGGAAATGCCAGAGAGAGAGCAAAGCCAAATAGCCTGAGGGAACTTCGTTTTAATTTCATTTTTAAACCTAAAATCAAATCAACTGATGCTGATTGAGAGCCTACTATGTACAAAGAAGTGAATATCCTGTACAAATAAACAGATATCTGAAAGGGCTGTCTTCTTTTAACCCAAACACCTTCCAGGACAGACTTAGAGACAGAACAATGGGTACTGTGTTCCATATATGCTCCTGGATCCTGGAATAAACTACTTAACTCTCTGAGGCCAAGGTCTTTGTTTCTGTTTTTCTTTTATGATGTGCTTGAACCCGAGAGACAGGAGCAAATGGAGCCATTCTGCTTCCCTGTGGAGCTTGGGAATTAAGCCACCACTGAGCTCAGAGGTAAAACAGTACAATTTGATGCATCAGACTTTGCTATCTTTAAGAAACTGTGCTAGATCTTGTGTTGTTTGACAATGTGAACTCTGACTCCTGGAGCTGTGGCAGCCATTTTATGACCATGAAGACACAAGCTGAGTGTGAATCCAGTGTGCTCTGAGAACAGCAGAGCAGAAAGACCATGGCAGACGTTCAGTCCTTGAAGACATCATTCTGCCCTGGAACCACTCTACACTGAAGTTTCTTGTTGTGTGAGGTAATATTTTCCCTTGTGTTTAGGACATTTTGATTTGACCGGTCCCTGCTCAGAGAACAGAAAAAAGAATTCTCCTACCTAGAGTATTTCTCCTCTTCTTTACTTAAAATACACATATATACAAATATGTATATAGAATTTTTAACAGGAGGTAATAATTATATATTCTCAAAGGGATGGTATGAGAATCAGTGAGATAAAGATGCAAAAAAAACACTATAGAAGTACTAATAATTTCCTTTATCACCTTCATTCTCCCACCACCAGGCTTCTCTCCTCTGCTCTCTTCCCAGCAACACTCATTGCCTCAGATCTGCCTATTGTCAGCGCCTTGGTGTCGGGGAGGCGGCGCAACAGCGCTTCCCTTCAAAACTGAGACAGCAGGGGTGGAGAGAGCTACGTGCTGTCAGTTACATTGTCGAGCGAGGAATAAGCGGGTTAGCTGCTTCCTTCGCGATTTTGGAACCCTGTAGCTATTCACCCTGTTTATGTAACAGATGCTAAAAAGAAAAGAGATGTCAGCTTTGAAAGCAGAAACCCCCACTAACCAACTCTGAAGTGAGAACTCTAATGAAAGCCAAAAATAACAAACTCCTCTTCTCCGTGACAAGAAAGCGGTATTAAAAATGCAGGCAACCTGAAACAATCCATTCAAAATGGTATAAATCTTCCTATAAGCTTTTACCATATGCTAGCATGTAACCTTTTCTGCACTCAACCAGGCACAACTGTGATGGAAAGCAAAATGGACACTACTCATAAACAGGTGATAAGAAATATGAATAACAAAATTCAAAACTCTGATCGATCAACCAGTGCTACAGTCTATATTTTCAGTGAAAGCCGTAAAAGGTATCATTTTATAGTAAAGTGTGTCATTTCAATGATGTGCAGTGTACAGTCATGTTTTTATTTACTTTTTTAATTACCACACATATTCATAAGGTCTAGGTCTCCCTGCCAAAACAGGAGAATCGCAAAGATCCAAAGTTATACACATGTGTACATATGGGGATATAAAAAGACATTAATTTTAAAATGTCATAACATTTCTTTTTAATAAGAATATGCATAGACTTTATATTTAGATAACTATCATTCAATAATAATATTTTTAGATTGCTACTGCACAAAAATAGTGCAGGAAACTCTTGCCAGTGATTTGAAGGTGTTTGCTATTGTGTTTTATAGATAAGTTTACTGAGGAACAGTTAAGATATACAAAGTTCTATGGTTTCTTCCTTTTATACATCTGGTCCAGGGTGACGAAAAGGGCCAAATTTCTTTAGTTAAAGTTTGCGAATGATATTTTGGTTATCAAAATATCATTGGTTGGAAATATCTGTCACTCTCCAAGGAATTCTTCAGTAACAGTCAGCAGGCTGCCCAATTAGTGTTTAAATACGGAATAAGATGGTTAAATAAATAATATCTAAACATGTAAGGAGATGGCTAATTAAAATTTTTGGAATCTGTCTGTGAAATCAAGATTTGTTGAACCTTGACTGTGTTTCCTCAGTGAAAAGTTCCTACTGGGGCAGCAGAGACACAGTTCTTAAAAGTTCTGAAGCACCGTTTCTATCCATTCAAAGATCTCCAGCGTTTAGAATTGTTGCCCTTTTGCTTTGGAATCCTGCTTAAATGAATAGAAGTGTTAGTGTGAGAAAAAGTCAGGAAAGTTCCTTTTATTCAGACATGTGAAAACATCTGTGTGGATTTGTTTTAATAGACCAATTCTGGACATTGAGAGAGTATTCTGAATACGGCACTGATATTTTAATTGAAGCTATAGAAGTTGGAAATGTTCACTGGGATAAATAAAAGATATTATGTCATGATAACAAGAACAAAAATAATAACTGGTTCTTCTCATTACTGTGGTTTGTAATGTATTGAAAATATGGTTATTCATCATGGGAAATACCGTGAATGTGTTACTGGTGTGCACTAGTTACTAGTGCCCTCTGCTGGACAGAATGAGCATTTCACGTACCACTAGGGCTATGGCTGAGCTGGTTCTCCCATGTTATAAGCAATGAGGATGGATCTATATTTCCTCCATTTCAGATACTGTTGTTGTAGAACACACAATGCACAGCATCACCCACCAAAAGAAAAATATCTTTCCAAATTGAAGTTACAAAGACTCATACCTACTATGTGATTCTGTTAGGAATAATGGTTTGCTCTTAGCTTAGCCTCTGAAGGATTCCTTCTTGACGAATCCTTCCTGCCTTCTTTCTTCTTTTAAACAAACTACATAGTTAAATTCCTCACACTTACGTTTATTCCATGGTAACCTTTCCCTCTCACTTTTTCCCTTTCTATCTTAGACATATTACCTAAAACATTCCTTTTAAATATCATGTATTTCATATTGGTTTTAGTTGTAAAATGCATCAATGTAGTGTCATTTCAAATGTAGACAGCAGCCATGACATTGCTCACCTCAAAAGGCTCCAGTTTATCATAAATGATCAGTAGCAGAGAGTGGGAAATCAAAGTTAGAGAAACATGAAAGACCTCCTCCTGGTGGCAAATCCTTTAAGGCCAGTTTGGACCAGCAGTCCAGCAGTAGGAGACCCAGCAGTGGAGGTGTGCTGGGGCTCGTGTGAACAGTTCACCGTTATTCACACCCCCTGAGTTGGACTGTTGAATAGAAAGTTCAAACATATTTCCTCAACTCAAAGCAACACTAACCTGAAAACATAAATTGGTCCATTTGGGCTTCAAACTTGACCCAAATGGACAAAAAGGGGTTCACAAACTTCAGGGAACCTGATTCAACCTTTTAGTTTGTTAAGAAACCCAGAAGAGAGGGTCTTTATAGTGATCAAAGGCCTGAACATTACCTCGCCAACGGAAGTGTGCTGTTAATAAAAGCCATTCCCCAACATGTCAGGGGCACCAACCCACTGTGCCTCAGAAGTCCCCAAATGTTCTTGCATGGCCCAACCTTTTCGTTAGGCTACATTTATACTCTCTCCAGTTAAACTCTGATGAGCGGAGTGCCGGTTACTTCAGTTAAACAAATAGCTGATGCTGGAAATAAAGCAAGCCTGACGATGTGTGGTAGAGATAAAGAAATTGAATATATGAAGGTATCATGTCATTGACCAGTTTATAATAACAACTTAAAAAATTACAGCAAGGACGCTAAAATATTTTACATTAGCCTTGTCCTTTTTCTTGGAATATTTTTAAATGTTTGAAAATGACCTACAGTCCTGAGATATCTGCTAAATTGTCTCATAAGTGTCAGCGCCTTCAATGTCATTTGGCTTCTGTAAATAGTGAATGTGCCTGAAGCTTCTCAAACATCACTTACATTTTTCCTGGGGGTTTGTTTCCCCTCTACGTAGGGACAGAATTTTTAAAATGTGTAATGTGTAAGCAATCCTAATACCATTGTTCTCTTTCTCATTCTTGGATCATTCCCTGCCTTTTGCCATATCTGCTATTGCTTTAATATGCAAAAATCAGGCAAAATGTCAAAACAAGAAGAAAGCACCAGCAGAGATTTAGTATAAATGGAAATATTTCATATCTATAGTAAAAGAAAACTTTAATTTTAAAAATGCCAGAAATGGTTCAGTGTGAAAATGAAGATGTCATGACTAAATAGGAATTTTCAGTCCCCCAGCTGTCAATAATTAATAGATTATTTACACTGGCACACTCACATTTCCCAGCTTTCAGGATTCCATTTACACTGTGATCCTTTGCTCAGCAGCAAATTTAACATCAGTGTGACCTTCCTCTGCCCAACACCATTCGCCCATCAGACAGGGAGCGAGCATCATCTGATATGTGCATTTATTAAGGCAGCAAGCTCCAAATATTGGAAAAATGACAAATGCCAGTGTCTCCTATAATAAACTGGAAGAGAAACAGATTGTTCATAAGGAAAAATCAATTAGCAAACCTTCTCTACGATGCCTTTCTTAGGAGCCAAGATGTTTGCACCCTATGGTGAGGTATAGCTCTTCAAAGATTGTTTCCAATTTAAATCCTCCAGAATTTGTAGCAAGTTTGCAATGGTTATGTAATGCTTGTAGGCATACAGAAGAAACGTTAATATTAAAGATTCAGTGTCTTGCTTAATTGCATTGCAAACAATAGCGTAAAATAATTGAAGTATCATTAACATCATGATGCTAGAAAACCCTGAATTGTATTAAAAATTGCACATTTAATGAAGATTTAAGAAAAGAAAATGAGAACTAAAAAATTATGACCCCAAAATCATATAATGAAAGTCCACATATATTAGTATGGAAAAAATCAACTCAAAACCATTGAATCTTAAAACTGTGTAGTAATCAATGTGATAATATTTGGTGGCGATGTACAAGACTGTTAATGTGGAAAATCATTTTGAAGCTGATTTGTCCTTTGATGTTGGTTCAGGTTTGCATATTAAAAGATTTTGAACTAGGCCAAAATGATGTGGCACTCCAATAAGCAGCAAAGATACAAAGAACAGTGAAAAATACAAACTGTAGCTGCTATGCAAACAAGATGTCAAGTGTTATTTGTGGATTTCCTTCCTAGAAAATGGTTGTGCAGATAATGTGTCAACATTTGCATTAATGATAACATTATTAATAATGAAACTGTGCAGGATGAAGCTCTTGGTGCCATGTTTCAGCTTGGAATATGTGTGTGTGTGATGGTGGGGGGCATATATTATACCTCTAAAAACGAAAGCAGCAATATTATCAATATATCGCAGGGAGAGTATTCATTATGAGTAAGCAAACACCGTGCTTCCTTCCCGTGGCCTCTTTTTAAGCTGTATTGATTCTGACTCACGAAGGGAACAAGGGTTTTGGGGAGGGGGGGTATAA
Source organism: Monodon monoceros (assembly GCF_005190385.1). Taxonomy (NCBI): domain Eukaryota; kingdom Metazoa; phylum Chordata; class Mammalia; order Artiodactyla; family Monodontidae; genus Monodon; species Monodon monoceros. The sequence continues at coordinate 96,159,561 of NW_021703774.1, forward strand.
CGTTATATGAGATTGAAGTGACACCTGTACTGCTTTTGTGCTGATTTGGAAATTCTAAGCTCTTTTCAACTGTTCCCCATCACGAGCAGGCTAATGCTGCTTTCACTTGCCTTGAAAAGCTCTATAGAGAGAGTCTTTTTCTCAGCCCTTTTCTCTCAGACCTGGTTTTATTATTACCCCTTCACTCTTTAGCATCTAACCAACAGTTAAGATAATAAAAATGATAGCTAGAATGTATGGAGGGCTTTTATTTCAATGCAAGTATTTTTATATTTTTTATTATTAAATCATGAAAACTTAGGTCTTGAAAGGAATTCAAGGAGTTCTCTGGACTATTGCCCATCCAAAGGTTCGCTCTCATCTGATTTGATGCTAAAGAGCTGAAAACATATTTCACCTGAGAAATGAATGGTAATAAACCATTAATAAACCATCTCCAAGGCCCCCTTTATCACTGTGATTTTTTTAATTCGATGATTATTCTTATATAAACTTCCCAACAAGATACCTCCAAAAAGTCCTCTGAGAAACCCCTCTGGGTAGTTGAACAGATTGCACTACCAGGAAGGTCTTCCATTAATCTAACATTGATGCCCAGTCCAGAGTTACCTAAATGTGTTTAATCACTATATTAGTTACAAAGCCAAGTGTGAATGTCTACAACATTCCAGATCACAAAAAATAGTTTCTTCCAAATAGGTAGAAACATGAGACTACTACCCTATCTCCTTTATCTTTATCTCCAAAGCTGTGTACTTACTTGTCCGCTCTTGTGACAATGACTCACAGAGGTCAGAAGAACAGAGTAAGTTTTTCTAGTCTAAGCTTTTTATTTTTTCTTTTCTGCTGAGAGCACATATTTTTATTCATGTGGTGGGTACTCAAGAGTCCCGGCAGATTACATTCTTCATGCACTACCCAAGCACAGCATTTTCCTTTGCAAAATTCTTTGGCAGGAAACACCACCAAATGCTAACCTAGTCCCAGAAATAACCGCATATTGGACTATGTGAAATGTACTACACAATATACCTTAACTGTGCTTAAAGAAATGGTGATGTCACGGAAATCACAAAGTATGAATGAAATTTGAAGTTTAGGTAACTTTCTACTGCAAGTTTCCATCCACATACCAATAATCTTGGTGGGAAAATTACCACTGCGTTTTTAAAAAGACATTCAACTGCTATCTCTCTGGAAGATATTCTTTCCCTTGGAGGCAGCAAGATGAATGGCTAGTAATATTCTTTCTTATTAACCTGTTTCACAACACCAAATTATCTTTTTATCAGTGATCTATGTATTATACAGGATTCTACTCTAATGCAAGAAACCCTTAGTGTTTCAAGATGACTAAAGATAAAGAGAAGAAAAATATTACATAAAATTGATTTATTACCAGGCAACCCTACAATATTTAGACAACTAAAATAAACCTAGGAAGCATTCCATTTGTGATATGGGCCAACAGAAAGGTAAGGAATTTCCACCAGAAGTGAATTTTCAGCTTGAGCTCTGACCTCTGAAGAAATGAGATTTGTAAAGTAAATGCTAATAGAGCCTCTTCCATGGCAGCTGAACACACTGCTATGAAAACACAGAATAACAAGCATCTTTTGACTTCTTCAGTTTAGTTTTAATTACTGCAGAACAGCCTTTTGCTTTTCCAGTCTTGCCTCTGTCAACACTCCTCTCTAAACCAGGGTTCTCTGAAGCTTATGGGTTTGCAGTGTAAGTTCACTCTCGAAAGCCTTTGTTTTGTGAGGTTTTTAAAAATCTCTATTTTCAGCTGGTTGAGTGTAATTCCCTCCTACCATTTCCCACTGACTCCTTCTTTAAATTCTACCCAGAGAAATAGATATTGGTGTGTTTGAAACACTCAGGTCAAAAATTGCAGCCAGGAAAATGATTGCCTCAGGAGTCTCACACCCTTATCCTGAACAATACAGTATTAAAATTGGTGGGCTTCCCTGGTGGCGCAGTGGTTGAGAGTCCGCCTGCCGATGCAGGGGACACGGGTTAGTGCCCCGGTCCGGGAAGATCCCACATGCCGTGGAGGGGCTGGGCCTGTGAGCCATGGCCGCTGAGCCTGCGCGTCCGGAGCCTGTGCTCCGCAATGGGAGAGGCCACAACAGTGAGAGGCCCAGGTGCCGAAAAAGAAAAAAAAAAAAAAATTGGTGTATTGGACATCTAAGAAGTCTACAGTATTTCCTTGCACTTGAAACACACCTAGGTACACACTAATACTTTTATTAGTTAGCTTCTCTCCCTGAAAAGCTCTTTTCCCCAAACCTCTCAACTTGCCTCCATATTTATTTCAACTTTCCTCCATAGAGGAAGCTAATTTCTCTTTGTACCTTCTACCTCAATGACTCTCAAATTGTGGAATGCAGAATGTCAGGGGTCCCTAAGATCTTTCAGGGCAACTTCAAGGTCAAAACTACTTTCATAATAATACTAAGACATTATTTGCCTTTATCATTGTGTTGATGGTTTGCATTAATGGTGCAAAAGGAATGGTGGATAGGACTTCTGATGTCTTTGCAAAATCAAGGCAGTGACCTCCAGCTATACAATATAATCGTATTTTTCAACTGCCATGCAATTACAGTTTTAAAAAATGCCGGTTTCCCTTAAGAATGTCCTTTATGAAACAATAAAATTAATTTTATTAAAACTACTCTTGAATACACTATTTAATAATCAAGATGATGAAATGGGAAGTAGATATGAAGTGCTTTGGTTGCATAGAGAAGCACAAGATTTGTCTCAAGGAGAAACACTTCTGTGATTGTGTTGTGAGCTGAAAAAGTCACTTTGTGGAAAAGCATTTTTACTTGAAAGAATGATGGACAAACTATGATTATTCAATCTTGTATATTTAGGAGACATTTTCTCAGAAACAAATGAAGTGAACCTATCGCTTCAAGAAAAGCAACTGACGTTTGTTGTCATTGATAAAATTAAATTTCATTCACGTGAAAATTGAAATTTTGGAAATCTTGTATCCATAATGATGAGTTTGACAGCTTCCCAAAGTTAAAGATTTTGGGGTGAGATTGATGGTGATATTAGTGAATGCAATTTTTTAATGCTGTATAATGAAATGTGTCAAGAAGATCTGCAAAACTCAGTGAATTTACATTTCCAAATAACACTGCAAAAGTTTATAAAAATCATGCAGGAGCAAAAGATCCACTCAAATGCAAAAAAAAAACTAGTGGACTTTCAAGTAACAGTACAAAAAGTTCGTTAATATGGTTTCAAGTTTGACATTTCAAATAACTTTTAAGAAACAACCACTTGCCAAGTTTTGGTGGAATATCAAAGAAGAACGTCCACAATGATCTCATGAAACTATTCAAGGTACTCCTCCCTTTCCCACCACATATCTATGTGAGAGAGATTTTTCTTCATATGCTCAACCAAAATAACATATCCCAACAGGTTAAAAGCAGCAGCAGACTTGAGAATCCAGCTATCTTCTATGGAGCCAGACATTAAAAAGATTTACAGAAATGTAAACTAATACCACTTGCGTTGCTAATTTTGTGATTTGGAAATCATAGTTATGTTCTATAACACATTTATGTAAGCACATAATGGGGGTTGTTGCAATTTTTGAATTAGTAGGCAATATTTTTAAATTTCTCAGTTCTAATTTCTCACATAAGGGTAGATTGATATAATCCACATAAACCAGAAACTTGGGGTGAGGGTTTTTCAATAATTTAAAAATTTAAAAAGTCAATAATTTTTAAAGATGTAGAGAGGTCCCTCAGGACCAGAAAGTTTAAGAACCACTGATCTGTACTCATGGCCATTATATACTAGTAGGCTTATTACTCATCCAACTTGCTGTCCTTCAGACCAGGGGTCCCTAACCTGGGGTCCTAAGTGGTTTTAGAGAGTTCACAAACACCTTGAAATTTCACAGAATTCCACATAGGTGTATTTTTTCCCCTGGGTCAAGGTCATGGATTTTATAAAATTCTCTACAGATCAACAGGAACCACTACTTTCAGTTAAAACCAGGGTACATGTCTTCTCTAAACTCTCCCCAGACACTGTGGCACCCAAGATCACCAACATGGAAGTCCCTGGTGTTGAGAAAGAGTGACTTAATTCAACCAATTAAACATTAAACTGATCTACTTATTCAACTTCTCTGTGCAGAATCCCACGCCAGGAGCTAGAGGATAAGGAAAGGACCAAGCAAATAGGATGCAGTCCAGTCATGGGGATCTCTTCCTTTAGCTTTCCTTCAGTTTCCTGCTCCCATTCCTCCAGATGAGTTAGATGCCCTTCCAATTGCTTCTCTAATTCCCTCTCTACATGCCTGTCTCTCCCTTCCCACAATGCAGTCTAATTTCATGTATATCTCCCCTGCTAGACTGTGAGCCCCTGGACAGCAGGAGCTATATTTACTCATCTGTGCATCCACCCAGACTGGCACAGTGCCTGGGATATAACAAATGCTCGATTATTATCATTTTTAGAGCAGGGAGTTTACACTCTAAAAGAAGGAAGTAGAGCTTAAGTAACTGTCATAGTAATACATATAAACAACATGACATTGAGACTAAGAGAGTAGACTCTGGATTCAGACTTCCTGTATTCAAAGTCAAGGCTTTACCACTTAGTATTTCAGTGACCTTGGGCAAGATACTCATTCTCTCTGTGGTTCAGTTTTCTCATCTGTAAAATAGGAATAATAATAGTGTCTACCTCATAGTATTGTTATGGGCTGATTGTTAGGAGATTAAATGAGGTAAGTCATGTAAAATTCTTAGACTAGTGCCTGCACATAAGCAGGGTGCTCTAGATAAAGAAGATGAAGTCATCCATATCTGACTAAATAGGGGGAAAGCTTTAATGGGGGGCAGCATTTGAGTAAAGTGCATTTTATTCCAATATCATGTTAATTATCATTAACATCCTTGCACTTGTTTGAGGGTAAATTTATAGAACTCAGTACCAAGGTAGCAATCAGGGGTTCATCAACTTTTCATTTTATACCCAGTTAATCTCTGATAACTTTTCTCTTCGAGTGACACACTGTAGCATCGTAAGGCATTGTGCAGCATCACACGTTATGCACAAATAGGTACCTAATGGTGGGTTTAAGGATGTTGCCGCAGTCCAAGTTCTTTCATTTTCCTGATTATAACTGCATTTGCATAATGTATGAATTCAAACATTATTGCTGTTAAATAATGCATAAATATTCTCCCATGCCGAAATATGTCTATTTCCTCTTCATGAATCCTGTTGAGTGAATCGTTCAGTTGTTGTTCTATTTAAAATGTACTTAGAGATCTGCATACATCAGAACCATGACTGGGGGAAATGTCGTAGCCAGAAGAACGAAGCTCCTCGGAACTGTAAATGAAGTATACGTTATTAAATGAGCCAGGTTTTCCCCTCTTCAGGGTGCATTATATTCAGAATCTAATGTTTAGTATTTTAGAAATGACAAATACTTCCTTGATCACCTGATAATCAGAAGGAATTTACATGTAGAATAAGACTCCTGGAAGCTCTTCGAAAGAAAAAGATTTTTTTCTTTGTTTTGTTTTTTCGAACCTAAATATAAATATGAACATGATCATATACTTTAGAGATTTTCTTGCATGCTAGGAAATACTATCTAAATTATTAGAGGCAATGATAATTGGTATGGATTCCCATTTCAACTTTACAGCTTTAAATATTCCATTTAATGCACTCTCAATGGTTCTCTTATGGAAAACACAGCTGCTTCTTTGTTTTATAAAATATATGTTTAAAACAAAATATGACTGTTTATTTCTAACTATGTTGTCTCCTTTTCTTTTCCAAATGGATGACTTGCCTTTTAAATTCCCTTTCACTTATAAAAGAGATATAACCTAGGACTTAATTTAGAATCTAATGTAGTAGATTCACTTGTCTTAGCCTATTTTCTATTTTCTGCTAGTGTGAATAATCAAGTGACCAAAACAGACCACATTTTAAAAATTGTATTTTATTTTCTGATTTGCCATTATGATGCCAAAAGATGTCTATACTTGCATTACGATTACTTAATGTTACACACATGCAATCACATACACATATGAAGAGAGCCTATTTTCTCTGCCAAATGGATTTTCTGTCACTTCCCTACTTTATCCTCTACTTACTACTGCTGATAAAATCGTGTGATGCATTCAAATGTCTAATAAAAAAAAGATGTGCCTTTAAAAGAATGCATTTTTAATTCTAAGTGTTTCATTATAAGTAAAAGCTAGCTCTAAACTGCATCACATGAACTTCAATGGGAAATACAAAAATACTTTTGTTCTAAAATTGAATATACCAGTGCAAAAAAGAAAATAAAATGAACTGTGACACTGCATGTCAGTTTCACACATGAAACTCCCAAACTAATATTTGCTAAGAAAATCAATTTCATGTACCGCAAGGCTATTCATTAAATCTTTTCCAGTTTGCCATGGGATATATGCAAGGGAGCCACCAAAGCATGAGGTAAGGGCTGCAGAGCCCTAGTGCTAGGCAGTTCAGGTTTAGAGAGTGTAAATTTTCAGCACAAAAACTTGAACCAAATTTGCTTCTTTTCAACTTCCTTAATGAGCAATTCTAAAGCCCCATGGTGCAATTGATTTAGAAAACAAAAATCAATAGAAAGCACACCACTGGGCATGGACATCCAAGGATCATCCAGTGGAGAATCATGGATACAATTTGGGAACTTGAGGCCCTGGCTCATTTCTCTTCACAGTTTACACCTATGGGATGTTACCTACCTCAGTCTTAGAAAGTGGCAGGAGCTGATAAAGAAACATGCCCAATCATTACATGATCTCCAATGGAAAGAAACTTTATAAGAACTTCAATCCAAATTCCAATTTTTTTAATCCAACTGCTGTCAATTTTTCAAAGTATTAAAATGAGAAATAAAAGACCCCAGAGTGAATGCCATATAGAAGGAAATTTGAGAAGATGCTCAGAGGTAGGAAGCCACCATTACAGCAAAATAAGAGGCAGCAGAGACTGCCCAGCCAAGTCCCTCCCAGGCACCCTCCACCTGGGGAACTCTAAGGCTTAAACTCTGCTCTTACCCAGCAGAAGAGCAGACCCAAGGCCACCATCCCTTCACTCCACCCAGCACCTCCACGCCTTATGTTGCCAAAAGAGTTCTGCCTTGGAACCACAGTTTTTACTCTTATCAACTAAGACCTTGATTCAACAAACCAAATGGCATATGATTTTTGATGGCATGCTTGTTTGTATCGAAGTACATTAAGTAGGATAAATAAAGTTGAAACTCAAATTGTATCTGTGAGAATGCTATGGCAACACTGGGGAATTTTGCAATTTTTATCAATCTTCTATGTTGGGTATTTCCAGAACCTTTAGATTGTTTTGTAGGTGTCCCCATATCCATTCAATGTGCTGTCCTTTCTTTATCTTGCACATTCCCTCAACCAAAAGAGCTTATTAGTGGAGAGCTTATTAGTGGAGAATTCAGTGTCTTTGGAAAGACACTGAGTTTCATCAAGGTACTAGAAATCCACACATTACATGGGGTCTATTGAACGCAGAATTACTCTGTAAGGTCTGAAAATTATGTCTGGCCCTAACGTTGTCCCAGTTGCCTGCACTGACAAGGATTACTGACTCAAGGTCTTGGGAAAGTCAAAGCTCAGGTGACATTTGGACTCAATGGTGTTTCCCTCTAGCCCCGACTGTAGGTCCCATCCCCAGCCCCTACTCATTTAGGCAGTTTCTCTATGGCTGAGACAAAGGAATGTTTAATCAGAAAATGTATTAACTAATTGGTAAAGCCTCTTATAAAAATCCCCCTAATTACTCTGTGGTGTCAAGAAAAAGGGCCTGTCAGGAGGGTATCAGCATTACAACAGTGACAGCAAAAAGCAACATTTGGAAGTCCTCCTCCCCTGGGCCTTTTCTTTGATTTCTGCCTTTAATACTGATAAGAAGTGACAGTAGTTGGATAAAACAATCAAAACTTGAGTTGAAGAGCTTATAAACCTTCTGACACATCAATAAACCAAAAGCCAATATGAAAGTAGCAAAACGGTTTTATTTTAACTCTGGCTAGCCACACACTGCAGACATGACAGCCATTTGTGGAGCTCCAAGCTATCTCCTTGATATAATATTTTACTAACTCATTTCACATCTTTTAAATAAGAAATAAATGCTAAATTCTACCAAGAGAAATAAAATCTTTTATAATCTTTTAGACAGTTGTTGTCATCCCTCAGGAGAGCTTTATGCCTGCTGCTAAATGTCTACAAATCAATATTTAATATTTTGAAACATGAAGTCTTAATTATCCATCTCCCCTTTAAGCGTGAAACCCTTACTGAGTGAAAATAAAACCATTTGTTGGCTGATGGATTGATTGCCACTTATTAGCACTTTTTTGATCTGCAGGTCAGATTACAGGGTTCCATTCCAAACACATACGATGCCTTATCGTTTATGCCTGGATGTATGAGTGAGTAGAAAAGAATTTGTTAACTCGGGACTGTGTGAAGATCTTTTTCACTTCAGTTCATTGGACTAACACTGATAAATTAAAAATGAAAAAAAGAAATGATCAAGTCATAACTATTATTTACACTCCAGACAAACATTTTTACTCTTACGTACAATAACAACATTCTAATGCTCTATGTACAAACTTAAACATGAAAGAGAGCTGTGTATCAAGGAGACAAAAGGAAATTATATGATTTTGGTGAATTCTGAACTATCACAAAACTCCCAAATACAAAATGGAAAAAAATCCTTGTGCTTCTGTAGACTTTTAAGTTGTCTATATTTGGTCAGAAGCCTTAACCACAGCAAGAGAGCTGAACACTGACCAGGGAGGTCTTCTGCCTCTGGAAGCAAAGAGATCAAAACCAGATTGGTAATACCTTGGGTTTTCTCTGGATGTTCATCCAGAACACAAGAGGAGCTTCCTGAAATGGAACAAGTGGTAAAGTGGGAAAAAGATGTGCCCATGCTCTCGAACCTGTGAATCCGACCTTATTGGAAAAAGGATCTTTGCATTTAAATTGAGGATCTATAGGTGAGATCTTCCTGGATTATCCAGTCCTAAACCCAAGGACATGTGTCCTATAAGAGACACGCTGAGAAGAGACACACTGAGTAAAGAAGAAGAGACCATGTAAAATGGAGGCAGAGAATGGAGTTATGCAGCCACAAGCCAAGGAAGGCCTGGAGCCACCAGTGGAAGAGGCAAATAAAGATGCTCCTCACAGGGCCTTTGGAGGGAACACGGACCAGCTGACAACTTGATTTCTTGTGGCCTCCAGAATCTTGACAGAATAAATTTCTACTGTTGAGTTTGTGACTATTTGTTACGGAAACCCTAGGAAACTAATATGCACGGCACGGATACGAGGTGGCTGAACGGGTTGCTGGTGAATTACATAGGGAGAATGACATATAGATTTTGTGGGTTTGTCCTAAATTCAGTCAGAATGAGAGGTTCAGAAATATTGAAAGGCCTTCCTCAAATCACATCTTTCTTGTTTATCTTGCTTTGTCTACTGTTAACCCTTTCCAGTTGTTTCTCTATTTAAATATACTACATGCCTAGGACTGTGGAAGGTTGGGCTGTATAGCTGTGGTTTGCACATCAGCTTTGCCACTTACCTTAATCATCTCTTAATCACTCTGAGCCTGCATTCTATTATTGAAAATAAGGAGATAATAATACTTCCTGACAGGTGTGCTGTGAGAGTAGAGATTTATTTGTAAAGTATTTATTATGGTGCTTGGAATACTGTCAGTACCCAATAAAGAGTAGCAATTATTACCTCACCAGGTGTTGTGAGGATTAAATAACAACACAGAAACCTCCTGACACCAAGGAAGCATTTAATAAATGCTACTATAGCTGGTATCATTACATAGTTTTGCTTCCTGGAGTTTCCATCATCACAAATTGGCAGTCACAGGCTGAAATCCTTTGGTGGCTGCCCTTGCACTGGGATTAAAATCTCAAACCTCTGACGCAGTCCACCAGCCCTCCACAGTCAGGTCTACATACTAGCCCAGTGCATTATGACACCCGTGCCACACCCTTGTGTTCACCCTAATTCAGCCCCCCCCCCACCACCACTAGCTTCCATTTGGTTCCTCAGAGGAGCGTCCTTCCTCCTTTTTGCCTTGGCACTCCTGAAACACTCTCCCCCTGCTCCCTGCTAAATCCTACTCTTCCTTCAAGTCCCAGCTGAAATCTTTCTTAGAGAGGAATTCCCTACTGCCACCCATTTCCATCTCAATAGGTCCTATATTTGCTTTCATCACACTTACTCCTCTTCATAATTACTTATTCACTTGTGTGATTATATGTTAAAGCTTGTCTCCTCCACTAAAGACATGTAGCAAGGATAATACTTTGAGGATATTAAACTAATGCATTTTCATGCTAGTTTCACTGTTACAATTTATTCCATGACTACCATAAGAACAGTCATGCCTGATAGACTCAAATCATGGATTTTTTTTTTTTTTTATTAGTGTAGGGAGAGTTACCCTTTCTTCCATCACGGGTGTATTATGAAGCTTGGTACCTAGGAGGATTAAAATAGGAAAGTATTATGCACAGGAAATGGGAAGTTCAACTTTCCTGCTCCAGTAAATCATAGAAAGGGAAGAGAGAGGAAAGAGCCAAGAAGTCATAAGGATAAGTCTTCAACTTTCTGCTTTGGGAGTTGTGTTATTCGGCTTGGGCTGCCATAAGAAGATATCGTAGACTGGGTGGCTTAAACAGAAATTCATTTTCTCACCATTCTGAAGGCTAGTAGTCCAAGATTAAAATGTTGGCAGCTTTAGTTTCTTCTGAGGCCTCTCTCCTTGGCTCACAGATGGCCACCTTCTCGCTGTGTCTTCACATGGTCTTTCCTTTGTGTGCATAACCCTGGTGTCTCTCTGTGTGTTCAGCTTTACTTGTCTTATAAAGATACCAGGCAATTTGGATTAAGGTCCACTCATATGACCTCATTTAACCTTAATTAAAGGCCCTATCTCTAAATACATTTACATTCCGAGAAATTGGAGGTTAGAGCTTCAACGTATGAATTAGGGTGAGGGAGATAATTCAGACTGAAACAGGGCTAAAGTCTTCAGGATGTGGGGAGTTTTAGAAACATGTGGGTAAGTCTGAGAAAGCCCATGTGGGTAAGTCTGAGAAAGCCCACTGATACCATGTGGAAGAGAAGAGGGTCGGTTGCATGTTTCTTCTCAGGCATCACATAGGAAGGCTGAGAACAACAGTGCAACAATGGTCTGGGAAGGCAGCTAGAGAGATGGAGACAGTTCTCCTGGTGCCACAGAGCCCATGTGGGACATGGAGGGGTTCTGTGTGCCCTGGTGAGCATGCATGCATTTGTTGCTAGGGGAGGTGAACCAACAGGGCCTGTGTCAGGACACGGAAGACAACAGAATCAGAGACAAATGGTTTAACTGTGGATTCCAGGGTTTAACTGTGGAATGTGAATATCATTCCAAATATTCAGATAGCTCTGGTTGTGCCTTATCAGCTCAGATCACCAGTATCTGAAAGACACCGCGGGAATACTTACATTCTTTTCCATGACCTCAGGGTCAATGAAACAAGCTTTCCACAGCTAGATGCCACTGTGGAAAAGAGCAGGAAGAAGAACAAAAAAATCTGAAAGACTAAAGATTTGCCTAAAAGATTGAACCATGTGAAAGAGACAATCTAAATTAGCCCTAAGGGGGAATTGAAAATTCTGGATTTACTAAAGATTTAACCCACAGAGACTGTTAAATGATTGAGATTGATGAGATGGAATATTATTAATTTTCTTACAGTGGGATAAGAATGAGGAGGAAGATTAGACAAGTTGTACAAAAAGAAGCTACTTTTTCTCTACACCAAGGTAGTAGTGTGTATTAAATGTGGACATCATTCAAATTATTTAAAAAGAGGCAACAGGCCCCAAATGGAGTCACTTGTGCTAAGCCCCATGTCAGCAAACCAAGACTTAATACCTAACCTAACTGCAGTTTCACCCTCTGCCAGGAATGTAACCTTTAACCAGTCAATCTGGAATAATCTTGTCAGCACTAATGAAGTAATCTGCTCAATAAAACCCTTCCATCCCCCAAAGGAAGTTGACCTTGCCTTAAACAAGCTGCTCCTTCCTTGTCCCCCCCCACTTTCTGCCTATAAAGCCTTCTATTTTGTACAGCTCCTCAGAGCTCCTTTCTTTCTGCTAGATGCTGCCCTGTTCATGAATCATTGAATAAAGCCAATAGGATCTTTAAAATTTACTCAGTTAAATTTTGCTTTTTAACACAACTATAAACTCCAGGAGGATAGGGAGCTTGTCCATTGGGTGTATCTAGCACAGTGGTGGTACTGATAAATGTTTTTTAAATGAATGATGTCACCAAGTTTGCAGCAACTTCTATGCTAAATTATATTCCTCTCCACCTTTAAAAAGTTTGCCTCTACTATTGCACAATTTGTTCAACTCTCATCTTCCCAAATAATTCCATTAGGCAAGTCTCCAACCTTACAAAATAGTGGTGGAGGTAGAGCTTACCTCCAAATCTAAATTCATTCATCCAATAAACCATATGCCATCTCCAATTTAGAAACCTATAATGGGTTCCACATTAATTCCAGCTCTGTCTAGCTTTCTTGGCCTATTTGCCTACTTTGTTTTAGCTTCTGTAATTCCAAATCAAGAAAAATTAGCCCCCATTAAGCAGATCCTTTCACTGCCTCCCTGACTCCAACCTCTATCTTGGCTCAAGCTCTTTGTCACAACCAATTGTTTTGTTCCTCCCATCTATGCACCTGAACGTCCAAATCAAGTTGTCTCTCATGCCTCTATTCATATTAATTTTTCTTAAAAATTCTCCTTTACAATATCTGTATTGCATATTGCATAACTGACAGTTTTTTATATGCCAGTACCTCACAATTTAACATTTAGTCTTATCTATATGTGATATGCATATACTATTAATTCAAGACCTGTTGCTAATATAATTCTACAGATAGATGATATATAGGCAGATACATAGATGCATAGATAGATACATATATAGATAAACACATAGGTATAGACAGACATACACACATGTGTGTGCAGCTTGTCCTGGTAATCATATGTACTCTCTTTAGAAGCAGTCCATATCTTTAAAACTCACTAATTTTGTACTCCATAGTTCATAACAGATATTTAGTAGGCCCTCAACAAATGCTCTTTGATTGATTCTAGGCCAAAGATGATTTTATTGTTTAGGAAACATACCAAGAAGCACGAAAAATTGATTTGTGTTTGCTTAATTTTTAAAAATCACTTTTCCGTCTTTAGTACTTTATGAGTTGCTTTCATCTAGCAAGTAAGAGAATTTTCCAGAGCCAGCCCATCTGCTCCTCCTCTTGATTTTGAAGTGGTCGGCAGGCTAAATTGGTAACATCTTTCATCCGGTGGCAACGCCCTGTGTTGTCACAGGCATGCAATTCTGATTTCATTGCCTTATTGAGCCAAGGCAAAGAGAGGCAACAAGAGATAAATCCCTTCAAAAACTCAATAAGTTTAATAATAGCTAACAGACGCAGAACACTACCCACCATAGAAATGCTTAATTGCTCTTTGTCATTAAGTTGGCTCTAATGATAAAGGCTCTTTGTGAAGTTTCCTTCCCTTTGGTATTAGACTCTGAAGGATTGGACTGGAAGGGGCTTTGGATACATACCCTCCACCACTGCCTCCACCACCACACTTCAGCTACCACTGCACTGAGTATAATATAAACAGGAAGGAAGCCAGTCTCTTCAGAAAATTCTCAAGGGAAGATATTTTCACAGTCATTCTAGATAATACATCACAGTGTTTCAAAAATCTTCATCTGAGCCTCTGTCTTCCAAACCACTCCTGTTACACTTTGAATGCAATTCATCTTAGTCTTCCCGCTATGGAAACCAAAAACAAATTAATAATAGGTGTGAATCTAAAATTAATAGAAGAGGAGCCCATTGCTTCTCTCAGGCATGTTAAATTTATTCTTACATTTCATTTACAATAGTCAAGGTTAAAATCCAAGTGAATTTACGGGAAGGATTCACTTGTGCTGTGGTCATTACAGTCGATTTTTAAAAAGCTCTTTTTCCTACAAAAGAAATTCACTAACTGAACATAAGGACAGCAAATGATTTCTACCAAGTTGAAAAGTGGGGAAAAAAATAGAGAAATTTAAAGTAGAACACACTGGTGTGAACATAAAATACAGAAGACACATTTATGTTTAGCCACGAATCCACTTGCACTAACTTTCTCTTGCTTCATTATTTTCCTCTAGAAAGTCAAAGGTCACACCTACAACAGCAGTATGCCTATGAATTATGAGAAGACTGAGGCAAATTGTGGGACAAAGCCCAGCCCTAGACAAAGCTACAAAGCTATAAAAATGTTGTTTCTGGTGTCCCTCTTTCCTCCCTCTACCACCTCAGTCTTTCTACTCAACATCCCCATTACTCCTTTTGAGAAATAAGTAAGATTGAGAGTTTAAAACTCAGACAAAATGCCAGGCCTTTACCACTCAATAAGTACTATTTTTTGGAAATTATTTATCTGAATCTTCAAGCCTACTAAATGAGATAGGTGCTATGGTTAGCCCAGTTTTCTAGTGAGGAAAACGTGGCTCGGAGAGATTAAGCAACTTGCCTAAGTCACCAAGCTGATTACTGTTTTAATCATGGCACTGCGTGGACGCTGTAGGAGAGGGCCAGAATATCCTAAGCTTGCATCCTTCTCCTGTATCTTCGGTGGATCCAGTCCTATGAGTGCTATAACCTTCATTCAGCAACTCCACATTCATAACTGGTTGGTGGAAACTGAGGTAGATAGAGATCAGCTCCAACCCTGAAGGAATATAAAGTCCTTCCCTCCCTGCCTCATCGACATTGCTGCTTTAGCACCACAGCCCTAAAAGCCCATCAACAGAGTCTGGTAAACCAACCACTTTGCCAGATTCATCAAACCCCTGAAATTGTGGGCCTTCAGACAATGACTTGAATTCACAGAATTCATAGAGTGTTAGAACTAAGAAGCATCTCAGAGGGGATATAATTGAATTTGCTCATTTTACAGATAAGAAGACTAAGGCATATATTGCTTAAATGAATTTTCCACCATCCCAGCGCCAATATGTGGCAGGGTCAGGTCTTGGACTTATGTCTTTGGACATGACTCAGAAGATGGACTTCTACTCTATCACATGGGTAGTAGCTCTGGCTTTGCTTTTTCATCATTACTCACTACCACCTGAGACATCAAATGATCACGGCTTCCACCTGCAAAATTCCTTCCACTTCTTCCTGGGCTGAGTCTGATTAAGCCAAACATCATGATATTTTTCTAGAGTTTTAATTCTTTGTAAACACATGTGGGTTTCTACTGCATATGTTCATTATATATATATTTTTTAACATTTTAAAAGTCTTATTAGTATATAAGATCTTAGAGATGGACGATATAGTGTGTTTAATTACTTTTCCTGACTCCATAATATCATAATCTACCCCAGTTCTCTCATGAATCCAGCAGCCTATTCAAATACACCCTGAACGGCAAGATTCTTCTTTTTGAATATGGGATCTGAGATTTCTTATGTAAAAAAATACAGTTTTCCATGATTAGAGAAAGCATTCCTTTCTGTGGACACAGACAAGACAGCTAATTTTTCCAAGGGCGACTTACATCACGCATCACAGTCGTCATTGTCACCATTGATTAATAGTTTGGGCATAGGCTGGCATAAGGCTCTACATTAGGCCTGCAGACACCATTGCTGTCAGCTCTACAGGATCCCAAGCCCCATAATCAGTCTCATCACCTCTTAAATAAAATTTGATTCTGCTTTAATCAGGAGAGAAATATGGGCTCCACAATTACCTTCAAGGCCATTTTCCCACCAAACGTGCACAACAGTTTTGGCCAAATACTGCTGTGCAAGGCAGCTTACAAATGAGTGTGAACTTGCTTAAATGCCAAGGGTTTGGTTGAATTTCAGACACGCGCCCTGGGCTGGGGAAAATAACAGCGATTTTGTACTCTGAGAGCAGTAAAGTCATGCCAGAGCTGATTCTTTTGCTATAGGGCAAATAAATCATTAACGATTATCAATACACGATCATTATCAATAAAATCCTTCTTTCCAGTAGGGTTGAGTTTTTATATAAACATCTCCAGAAAATCAAATTCTGAGCAATGTCATTCAGTATTTATAGGCAGCTTCCGATTACCTTCTCTCCAAATTGTGCCTCACCTGACACCAAAATGATCTTCCTACAAAAAAAAAAAAAACAAAAACAAGCATGTCACTCTCATGTTTCAAAACCTTCAGACTCTACTACCTTCAGAATATAATACGACCACTTTAGAAAAATCACACTAAGCCCTTCCGCATCAGAGACCAACTCTCCTTTCCATCTCCATCCCTCTATCTCTCTTTCATGCCCAACCTGTTTTTCCTCTGCCTCCTCTTGGTGTTGCACACTCCTTTCTAGCAATGAAGACCTGGTTCAAAAGTCATCTTCTCGCCTAAGTAGACATTTCGTCAAAGAAGATATACAGATGGGCAACAAACACATGAAAGGATGCTCAACATCACTAATCATTAGAGAAATGCAAATCAAAACCACAATGAGGTATCACCTCACACTGGTCAGAAAGGCCATCATCAAAAAATCTATAAGCAATAAATGCTGGAGAGGGCGTGAAGAAAAGGGAACCCTCTTGCACTGCTGGTGGGAATGTAAATTGATACAGCCACAATGGAGAACAGTATGGAGATTCCTTAAAAAACTAAAAATAGAACTACCATACGACCCAGCAATCCCACTACTGGGCCTATACCCTGAGAAAACCATAATTCACAAAGAGTCATGTACCACAATGTTCACTGCAGCACTATTTACAATAGCCAGGACATGGAAACAATCTAAGTGTCCATCGACAGATGAATGGATAAAGAAGATGTGGCACATATATACAATGGAATATTACTCATCCATAAAAAGAAACAAAATTGAGTTATTTGTAGTGAGGTGGATGGAGCTAGAGTCTGTCATACAGACTGAAGTAAGTCAGAAAGAGAAAAACAAATACTGTATGCTAACACATATATATGGAATCTAAAGGAAAAAAAAGGCTCTGAAGAACCTAGGGTCAGGATAGGAATAAAGATGCAGACGTAGAGAATGGACTTGAGGACACGGGGAGGGGGAAGGGTAAGCTGGGACGAAGTGAAAGAGTGACATGGACTTATATATACTACCAAATGTAAAATTGGTAGTATATAGAAGCTAAAGTTCAGTGCTTTGTGACCACCTAGAGGGGTGGGATAGGGAGGGTGGGAGGGAGACGCAAGAGGGAGGAGCTATGGGGATATACGTATATGTATAGCTGATTCACTTTGTTATACAGCAGAAACTAACACAACACTGTAAAGCAATTATGCTCCAATAAAGATGCTAAAAAAAAAAGTCTCTTTCTCTAAGTATTCTAGGAACTTAATCACTCTTCCTTCTGTAAATACCCAATATTTTTGTTGATACACAACTTGGCAGTGTCCTCTCACCAGGCTGAACTCCTCAAGGGCAGGCGTCAGTTCTTATTCATCTTTATATGCTCCTCCTGACCTAGCACCTGACCAGGCACATGATAGAACATCAATAAATATTAGTTAAAAAAATGGATGAACGAAGAAATAAATGCCTCGCTTTAAAGCTATAGGAGCTACAGCTTTCAGGCAAGAGGGAAATGTCTTCAACCATTACAGTTTAGTTTATTTTGACTACAGCATTAGCTCAGAATTTCTCCCAAGCACTTGCATGGCATAATAAAGTAAGATTAAGTAGCTTGTTGTCTGTGTGACCAGCCCTTCTTCATGAGCAAGGTAAAGGTCATGCTTGTATAGGGTGGGCTGCTGTAATAAATAATCCCCAAACTTTAACCTTCAGAAATAAATGAATCCAAATTCTATCATCCAAAGCCTCAACCTGTGCATATGCTTCTGATACACA
Organism: Monodon monoceros; assembly: GCF_005190385.1. Classification (NCBI taxonomy): domain Eukaryota; kingdom Metazoa; phylum Chordata; class Mammalia; order Artiodactyla; family Monodontidae; genus Monodon; species Monodon monoceros. The sequence goes on from NW_021703774.1 coordinate 96,177,658, forward strand.
AAATCAGATTAGCAGGAGGGGTGCAACATTTAGCAACCAGGAAATCTATTTCAAATACAGTCATAAACAAAGGGTAGACACTCTTTGTAGTAAGAGGAGAAATGAATAATGGTTGGCTAACATGAGCATGTTTAATGCCTGTTTTGTTTCAGTTCTCATTACAAAGGCCACTATTGTCAGAGACATAATATAATTCCTACCAGAGGACTTAAGAAATAGGATTTAAAACAGGCCAGGGACTTAGTCACCCAGATCAGATTTGCCAAAATGTCCAAAAAAATTAATCAGTTCATCCTGCATTACAAGAAGAACACAAGGGCTAACTCATGAATTATGGAGCAGTTGGTCTGACTCTCAAACCTGAAAGTTTCTGGGGCAATTCATTGAGAAAAAGATCAATTTGTAAAACCCTGGAGGTTATTAAGTTGTTTAAAAGCAGCTCACAAAATTTGTCATGTCAAACCAATCCCACTTTCTTCCTCAGCCAGGAGGAGGTGAGAGGGGGCATGAAAGAAATAAAGGAGATGGCTTACTCTGGTCTTAATAAGTTTTTTTTGATAAATCAACATATTGACCATCAACTAATATGTTGTTTGGTTAAATTTAGATACAACCAAACCACAGAAAGTGATGCGGTAACAAAATAAGAGAATCAATCCTTCACCCAGTATTTATTGAGCTTCTGAATGTGTAAGGCACCCTGCTAGGCAATGTGGGGCAACCAGAGAAAATCAAACAGCTGCTCTACACTCAAGAAGGCTAAAGGAGGAAAGGAAGCTGCCATCAACATCTTTAACATTAGATATAAAGCACTGACAATACTTAGGCGTTACAGAATAAGGGTTGAAAACATGGACCCTAGAACCAGACTGTCTAGGGTTGAATCCTTGATCTGTTATATACTAGGAGCATGAAATCAAGAAAGTCATGCGATTGTTATGCCTTAATTTTCTCATCTGTAAAATAGTGGTGATTATAAGGCTATGTACATCATAGGGTTATGGTTAGTATTGAATGAGTTAGCACATGCAAAGTACGTAGAATAGTGTGGGAAGTTCAAGGAGAGAGAATTACTCCCCAGGGTGGATAGGTTTGAAAGGGAAGGGGGTGAGAGGGATGAGGGAAACAAGAGGAATCAGAAATATATAGCATTTAAGCAGAGTCAAGTAAGTTGGCCTTGGCCATATAGAGATTAAAATAGGAAAGGCTGTGGTTTACATGGGAAACACTGTATTAGTTCAGTAGTAACTAATACACTAACCATGTGGGGAATAGATTTCTGTCATACTGTGGATAGTCCAATTTTATCAAGCATAATGCGCATAAAAGCCAGAAACGAGAAAAAAGGTTGGGATTCATTTACTTTGACATCATTATTACTGCAAATCACATAAAATTACAAAGGGAAAGAGGGTAGAGAAAAGAGAAGGGTCCATTGAGCAGCTCAAAAAATATGAGAATCAAGAAAAATATACACATACAAGGCAGGAAGATGGAAATTAGAAAAGGAAGGATTATTTCTACTTCAATTTAATACTTATTCATCTTCCTTTGTTGTACGTCTGGTCTCCCTCAAAAAATTACAGATATCCATGCAAACTAGCTTAAGCCAGAAAAGGGAGCTGATTCTAAGACACAGTTGTATTGCAATGAATTCAAAGGCAAGAAGTCCTGCCAGGCTACATGAGAAGGCAGAGAGCTGGAGGGTTTACTCTCTCAGTGATACTCCCCCCACCCCCTTCTCTCTCTCTTTCCCCAGGCAACATGGCGGTCTCCAGAGCAGGTGAATATGTGCTTGTCAGACACCCGCAAGGACTCTAGAATGTCTTTCCCTCTGCTGTCTCCGACCCGCATGGGCCAGTGCCTCATACAAAGTTGGACATCCGGGAAGAGTCAGGGAGTTGTTGCTGGATGAAACCCCTGCTTCTTTAGACCTCCCTGCTGGACCTAGCAATGAACTTGACACAAATTGCTTACTCCGTAAGTGTTGAGAAACTTACAATTATATGGAAGCCTCAGTTTACCCTCATTCCTGACATGCTATTTTCAAATGAGATCCTTTTTTCTTCAGTGTGAGAAATGTGTATGTTACAAGAGGTGGTTGACTTGATTTTGAGAGAAACCAATTCCTGTGTTATAGATCAGAGACAACCTAGTTTCTTTGATAATTGTGTCCCCATGTCAGCTGTACACTTAAGCTGCCATTCCCCCCCCCTTTTTTTTTTTTTTTGCGGTACGCGGGCCTCTCACTGCTGTGGCCTCTCCCTTTGCGGAGCACAGGCCCCGGACGCGCAGGCCCAGCGGCCATGGCTCACGGGCCCAGCCGCTCCGCGGCATGTGGGATCTTCCCGGACCGGGGCAAGAAACCGTGTGCCTTGCATCGGCAGGCGGGCTCTCAAACACTGCGCCACCAGGGAAGCCCTGCCTTTCCCTCTTTTTACTCCTCAAATGTACAATGTTTCAGCCCCTTACTCTTTTTACATGTTAGAAGCTATGAGGGATCTTGTCTCCACCTCTATCACAGATTCAGCGCTCAGATCTCAGAAAATCAGCCTCCACCCCAGCAGCACGTCACCTCCACAACCATAGTGACACACCTCCTCACCGCATCTGAGGACCTCTCTGAGGAAATACAGAGTGGTGGCTGCCATGACAGTCAGATGCCAGCTGTCACTGTACCCGCCCTCAGCCAAGCTCCTGCCTAAGGGTCTGCATGAACGGACTCCCTGCCCACAGCCCCACCTCGCCTCCACTGTGTAATCACAGCAGATAAATGCTGTTTAAATGTGTCTGATCTCCCTGCAGGTAGGGAGTGAATCTGTATCACCGAGCTTCAAAAGCAACATGAATGGCAAATTATCACAGAATGCACGAGGTTCCATCATGCAGCTCTTTATACAAACATTTAAGGTGCATGAGGTATCTGAGTGTGGACACCCTCCATTCCTGCATACTTTGCCCCTCAAGGTATTTCACCTGAACCGCCTCCAAATTCAAGCTAAGCTGAAACCCCACAGAGGGTTGTATCCTTCCTTGACTACTTTCTCTCCAACTTCAAATCCCAGGAGGGAGGCATATGCTGATGTGAGATATGACTTCAGCGAGTTGAAAACTCATCTGGAGTTCTTCTGAGCTTTGTCCTGCCCTTTGCAATAATCAGGCTTCCTGTTGACAGTTCTGCCTTCAACCATACACTGCAGCTAGTGAGACTCATTTCTCTATGTACTTTGCTGTCTGGAGCCCTATTAACTTCAGATTTATTAGCGTCTTTTGTCAACTACTTATACTGCCAGCCTCCCAAGAGGAGAACACATCACAAAGCAGGGAAACTCTAAGAGACACATACATAGAAAAATATCTCAAATAGCAAATATTTACTGAAAGCAGAAAGTCAGATGATAGCACTTGAATAACCCTTCTCCCCACAAGCACATCCTATAGATATACTCATGGAAGTTGTGCAAATAAATCTCATTATGCCACCAAAGTGCAGAATTATTGTCTCTCAGAATACTGAGATGAAGCTGAGAATCTTCACAGATTTACTGGGCTGGCTCCAGACACATACTAGATTATATTCATCAAAATGAATGGATTTTAAAGCAAGTCCCAAATAGATTCTTTCAAAAATCTAAGACTTTGCCTCAGAGGGACTTCGTTTTTTCCTTCTGTCCTCTCTCTGGCCTCCAGGGAGGAGAATAGAAGAGTATAGTTATTAAAACAAAGAGAAAAGGGTAATTTGACTTAAGTTACTGAGTCAGAGAGCTGCCAGATGTCAACTGAGCCAGCAGAGGTTACTGGCAGCTTGGGGCCAGAAATAGAAATTAGAGCAAATATATCTATAAAAAATGTCTGAAAAGTCCATTCAGCTCTAAATACAGAGCAATTTTAAGATCCCTAGATGGAACCTCTCTCGGCTGGCCAGGGTAGAGGTGGCTGTTTCTTTGGTTGGTTCCACAGACACTTTCCTCATGATTTTTATGAAGAAAAATCATGAAGAAGCTTTTGATTATTCCACTTTAATATATCAAACCTGATATATGTGGTTCAGTTTAACTATAAGACTAACCAAAAGGGACATAAATGAACATGATTTGCCACTGGATCCATTTTTTTATCCAGGTCATTTATAAGTTGTTTCCAAATACACACACACAGACACACACACACACACACACACAGACACACACACACACACACACACAGTGAAATACTGAGAGCTAACATTCTTGAATGCTTACTATGCACCTTCCACTGTTTGATCTTATTTAACTTACCTAAGACCTTTGTCTTAGAATAAGAGAATAAGAACCTTGTCTAAAGTCACACAGTAGATTATAGAGGCAGTATAGGAAAACAGCCAATCTAGCTCAGAGCTTGGCTTCTTAACCATTGCTATCCCTCCCTAAAACAGTGCTTAGACTGAGAAATGTGCTGGATAATGCAATATGTGTCTTAAGAAGGTAAATTTTCGAAGTTATCTTATTAGCTTCCATGCATTTATAGAAGGACAAAATATATATTCAACTACAAGTTAATTTTTAATATACTTGTCTTTTATCCTCCAGATTTGTACTATTCAATATGACAGCTATTAGACACATGTGGCTATGGGGCACTTGAAATGTGCTAATCAAAGCTGAGATGTGCTGTAAGCGTAAAATACATAATGGATTTCAAAGACTCAGTACCAAAGACAAGACTATAAAATATCTCATAATTTTTATATTGATTATATGTTGAAATAATATTTTTGGATATATTGAGTTAAACGAAATATAACATAAAATTAATTGTAACCATTTCTGTTTACTTTTTTTGAATTTTATTTTTTTTATACAGCAGGTTCTTATTAGTTATCTGTTTTATACATATTAGTATATATATGTCAATCCCAATCTCCCAGTTCATCCCACCATCACCAGCCCCACCCCATGACACTTTCCCCCCTTGGTGTCCATACATTTGTTCTGTACATCTGGGTCTCTATTTCTGCCTTGTAAACCGGTTCATCTGAACCATTTTTCTAGATTCCACATATATGCATTAATATATGATATTTGTTTTTCTCTTTGTGACTTACTTCACTCTGTATGACAGTCTCTAAGTCCATCCACATCTCTACAAATGACCCAATTTCGTTCCCTTTTATGGCTGAGTAACATTACATTGTACATATGTACCACATCTTCTTTATCCATTCATCTGTCGATGGGCATTTAGGTTGCTTCCATGACCTGGCTATTGTACATAGTGCTGCAATGAACATTGGGGTGCATGTGTCTTTTTGAGTTATGGTTTTCTCTGGGTATATGCCCAGTAGTGGGATTGCCAACAAGCTTTTTAAAATACAAATCACAAAGTTAATTCTTACATTTATGTGGAAAGAGCCTACAATATCTAAAATGACTTTGAATAAGGAAGAAAAAATCTGGGCTCACAATGCCTAATTTCAAAATTTATTATAAATAGTATGGTATTACATAAAGATTAAAAAATAGATCAATGAAACAGAACGTAGAGTTCAGAAATATTCCAGAAACATATATGGTCGATTGACTTTTGACAAATGCCCCAAGACAATTCAATAGGGAAAAAAATAGTCTTTTCAAAAAATAATGCAGGATTACTGGATAAATACATGGAGCAAAAATAAATCTCAACCTCTACCTCACAGAAAAATTAACTTGAAATGGGTCATAGACCTAAAACCAAAAGTTAAAACTTTAAAGCTTCCAGAGGAAAACATAGAATATTTTTGTGACTCTTGAAGAGGAAAATTTTTTTAAAGATGAGACAAAAATCACTGACCATAAAAGAAAAAAGTGTCAAACTGACTTCAAATATTTTAAAAATATTACTCATCAAAAGACATGGTTAAAAAATGAAAATGCAAGCTACAGCTTGGGAGAAAATATTCACAGTACATATATCCAACAGCAGACTTATATGAAAAAGGATTATGCCAGATTGTTTAAGTAACAGATTGTATTCATAAGAACCTAAAACTGGAAACAACCCGAATGTCCATCAACATTTGAATGAATAGACAAATTGTGGTATAGTCATACAATGAAATCATACTCAGCAATAACAAGGAACGTACTACTGACACAACAACATGAATGAATCTCAGAAAATTTATGCTGAGTGAAAGATGTAAGACACGATAGTGCATACTCTATAATTCTATTTAATAAAATCTAAGAAAAAGAAGAAGCAATCTTTGGTTGTCAAAATCAGAACAGTCATTCCTGATGTGGTGTATGGGTACTTTAGGAAAGAGCATGAGAAAACTTTCTGGAGAGATGGAAATGTCTTATACTTTGACTGCAGTTATAAACCCAGGTGTATATATTCATCAAAACTTGTCAGACTGTTTACTTCTTACCTGTATATTACACTCTATATAAATTTTACTTAAATGAAAAGCCAGTTATATTGCTCAATCTTATACACAATTGTCATTAAATATTTCATTGCAATGTTGTAATTAAAGTCATCATGGAATTAGTGTTCCACAAAAGCAGGGATTTTTGTTTGATTTGTTTATGGCTAAATCCCCAATCCCTGGCCCTTAGTAGGCATTCAATAAATATTTGTCAGGGAATGAGTCATGGGGTACATTACTAATGCCAGCTAAGGATCTTAACTTCAGTTATATACATCATTCTGTGTCTAGTTTGTGTATGTATAGATACATTATTTATAACCCAACTCAGTAGAGCCTCTCGGACGGTAGTATGCCTAACTGATAGAAAATAGGGATTAGGGAGTAAGGCATTCATTCATTGGTCACTTGGTTATAAATTTAACTTTACCAGCTTAATAACTAATAGCTATAACTGTCATGCCAAATGCTGCAAGCATTTCATCTTTCACGCAGGCACTCAACAGGTAACTAGATTTTAACATTAAGCATGATGAAAACAAGTCTACACAGATTAAAAAATTAAATTTTTTGAGAGATTTATGACCAATTTTAAAGGTTCAGGATATAGTTACATACACGGTTCACATAATTCTTCCCCTGCAAAGCATTAGGATAGAATTACATTTTTCTATTGAGTTAATATTTGTCCTTTGAGAAGTGATCAGAACTAGTCAAACATCATTAAGAATCATGTAGAGGGCTTCCCTGGTGGCGCAGTGGTTGAGAGTCCGCCTGCCGATGCAGGGGACACGGGTTCGTGCCCCGGTCCGGGAGGATCCCGCGTGCCGCGGAGCGGCTGGGCCCATGAGCCATGGCCGCTGGGCATGCGCGTCCGGAACCTGTGCTCCGCAACGGGAGAGGCCACAACAGCGAGAGGCCCACGTACCACAAAAAAAAAAGAATCATATAGAGATACTAAGTAAGGAAGGTCAAGATCTTTGACTATTTTACCCTTCTAGTTTTAATGTGAAAGTTTAATTTATTCTTATGTTTTAGCAAGTATTCCAAAAATGAACAGGGTTTGTATGTGATAGGCTATTATAACAGATTTTTAAAGATATGTGTCACCACCACTTCCAAAACACCTCCACTTTTATACAGTAGCATGAAATTATTTCCAACATATTAAAATATGAAAGGAAACTAGTAGAATCTTAAAGTGGGTACACAAACATTTATTGTCATTGAGGAGTATTATTTCCAGGTGAATTATTATTTAACTCCATGAACTGAATGAGTAAACTTGGACTTGTACCACACAACAGCTGTCTCTCATGGGATCATGCCCAAGAAGAGCCCACATACATTTTATTTCACATCAAATTGGGATTTTCTGATTAGTCTTGAGCATTATTATCTTAGGGAAATATTTCATAAAGAAATATTTTAAAAGAAATACCACATGAAAGTAGGTTGTGTTGGTTAGATAGTTCTGTATACGTACATTGTAAGATTTTCTACATGGTTAGTCCTGAGAGAAGAGAAAGTGAGAGAGAGAGTGAGAGAAAGAGAGAATGAGGAGGAATGTTTACAAAGTAAGGAAGGAGGCTCTCCCCTGAAGAAAAAAATAAAAGTTATCTAACCAATGCAAGTAATTTATCATTTTGCTATTTCCCAAGTACCCTAAGAGATCTTTTTATGCTCTCTCCTATTCTTTATAAGAGAATCTAGCTTCAGCAGGTTTGAAAAGTAATGGCTATGAATATTCTATTCTATGCAGACCTATTTTTGAATACCAAATAAAACACACACATACACACACAAAAAAACTGTGCATGTAACTTGACTTCCATAGTTTTATGTGAGAGTCAATTTCTGATTGGGTGACTCTGCCTCAGTGGTTGCTAGGTAATGAGCTTTTAGGATAAATGCATTTCCTACCTCCAAATCAATAATCGTACAATGTTAATTTAGAATATGATCTCCATGTTCACCAACAATTACCATGAGAATTTGCTTTTCATGAAACAACATGTGCACAAAACTTGTCCCTGCCAATGGACAGGGACAAGTTTGAGTACTTACTTGAGTACTTACTATTATTTGACATTGGCAGCTGTACTACCACGGCTTGCTCTTTTCCTTTTGGATCTATTGATTGAAATGCCATTCATTTTGTGCAGATAAAAAAAATATGGCTTAGCTGGCTTCTGTTTATTAAGACGTTGCCAAGTAGAAATTTCATTTAACTTTAAGAAGCCCTGATATTTTTCTTCCATATTTGCTTCTCACAAAAAGTATTTGAAATTCAGGGAAGAATTATAAGCCCTTCACCTGTGGTTTGGTAAAAAAGTCTTCAGCTTCTAGTTAGTCCTCTATGATTAGCTTTTATTTACACCACAATGCACTTGTGCTATGAAAGCAAACTGTCTCATAGATGTACTTTTAAAAGAAAACATCTACCCTACATGAGAACAAAAATGCTTGATGGGTGAAAGAAAGAAAATGGGTCGACACAGAGTATTGCAAATCAACTAGTAACAGACCACTTGTTTGAAAGTTTTCCCCAGTTAAACAGAATGATTTTACAAAAGAAAATGTGAGGGAAGAGAATTATTTGAAGGTAATGAAGATATATCAAAATGGGTGAGTATCTGTATTAGTTTGCAAGGGCTGACAACAAATTACGAACTACAAACTGGGTGGTTTAAAACATCAGAAGGTTATTGTCTCATAGTTCAGGAGGCTAGAACTCTGAAATCAAGGTGTGGGCAGGGCTATGCTCTCTCTGTATCCTTCTAGCTTCTGGTGACTGTCAGCCATCCTTGGCATTACTTGGGGCAGCATAACTCTAACCTATGCCTTCGTCTTCACATGGCTGCCTTCCTTCTATTTGTGTCTGTGTTCAAATAACCCTCCTCCTATAAGGATGCCACAGTGTGATCTCATCTTAACTTATTACATTTGCAAAGATCCTATTTCCAAATAAGGTCACACTCTGAGGTTTGGTAAACCGCATTCTGAGGTAGACATGAATTTTAAGGGGACACAATTCAACCCAATACCATTGGTTATGTTGGAAGATCAGATTATGTGTTACATGAGATCAAGGACCATTACTGACTAATCTCCATATTCTACGTACCTAGTATGAAGTCTAGTACCACGTAGATACATAATAAATGTTAGTTTAATAAGGTAGATGGATGCATAAATAACAGGCTAGATAATGACCCTTAGCAATGAAAAACAAATTGCAAATGGAAAATATAAGTAAATAATACCTTTGTATTGAATTATATTTTCTGCTGTTTGTGTTTCTGTTTGGGAATTATCCAGTTAGAATTCAAGATTCCCATTGTAACCTAGACCAGAAAGCACTATCAGGCCCATCAACCTCTCTTTGAACCAGTTCTGCAATAAAACAACAATGTTAAAGCACCAGTGAAGATTTTTCTAGTTTAATCAAACTCCCCTGATCTTCTTTGAAGTTCATGAAAATAAAATAGAGCTTCTTATAAAACAGCATTTCCAATTAAGGAAAAAAGACAGAATAGTAAGCTGTCTTCATTTCATGTCAGGCTCTCTTGGTTCTTTATATACTATTTTTCCAGAAGTCTAGAAAAATGTGTCAGAAGTTTTCTCAGAATTTTCTTGCTTTAGCAGAGCTATGACAGATTATAAGGTTAGCTCTGCCACTTAAGAGAGAGAGACATCTCCTTTGTCTTTATTAAATGGTAGGGCTGACTAGAGTTAGCATCTTGTGTTATGAGGACACCACTGTGCTCTCATTTTCCAAAGATGTCTAAGTTTAGCATTGTAATAATGGGCCAAAGGGCTAAAAAAAGAAAATATGGGAATCTTTGTGGTACTTATTATTCACTTAGGTGAAGAACCCTGGAAATGAATCACAGCTTTAAAAGATAACCATAGGACAGCAACAAAGAAGACTTACAAACATGCTACCCCCTTAAACCTTTCCTTGTTCCTATTCTTTTCTTGTTCTGGAGCTAAGTGGCACACTCACCCAGACATTAATGAATAACCTCTGTTGGAAGTAAATATCTAAAATCACAACTGCTTATTTATAAAGGTCCAAATTCATGCATCCATTGATGACAATATACTGTTATTTGAGGAACAACAGTTGTGCTCATTCTCCGATAACATTTCCTCACCAACCTTATTACTGAAATCTGAAGTTCTACTATTCAGTCATCAGGTATCGGGTAATGGTTTCTCCTACTGTTGAAAATGCAAATGTTCCCAGAGAGTGGATGACATTAAAGGCTTCATAATACTTTGTTATGATCCAGAAAGAGAAAATATCTTTACAAATTTTAAAAATATTACAGCACCAATGATTATGATTCAGTTTCAATCTCTTATCCCTGGGAGAGCTAGAGAAAAACACAGAACAATGCTGAAATTCACCACCAGCATCCTACCACATCTGCCTAGTATATTCTCACCCCTAATGTCCTAGGTGACCCCTCTTCTCTTTCCTCAAACTCTTCACAGCTCCTCCGTTCTTTTCACTCTCTCCTGATGACCTTGCATTTTACTTCACTGAGACATTAGAAGTTCTCAGAAGCAATGAGAACATCTACCAAACTACCAATCTATCTGTATCTGGACCTGCATTCTCCACCTTCCCGCTCTTGTCATTTTCCATAGTTCTGTGTAAGTCCGGTGCTTCCCTGAGCTGCATCCCCTCATCCTGTTACCTACTTATTTTGGCAATTGTCCTGACTCCTGAGTCATCAATTTCTCCTATTAGTTCATTCCTATAAGCCTACAAATATACTATAATTTCTACCATTAAAAAAAAAAAAACAACTTCCCTTGTACACCTTAAATTTACACAGTTATATATCAAATATATTTCAATTAAAAATAAAATTTCAAAAATAGAAAAATAAAAAAACCTCTCTTGAATCATGATCCTCTCCACTACTGTTCAATTTTACTGCTCCTCTTCACAGAAATCATCTTTAAAGGGTGTCTATACTTGCTGTCTCTTTCTTTCACCCTGTCACTCTGGAGCTCACTCCAATCAGTCTCATCTTTACTATGTTACTGTAAACACTCCTGTCAAGGTTATCAAATTCCTCTCTACATTGCTACATCCAACAGGCAAATTTCAATTTTATATTTTTCCCCCTACTAGCTGCATTTTAAAAAATTAATTAATTTATTTATTTTTGGTTGTGTTGGGTCTTCGTTGCTGCGAGCAGGGTTTCATTGCAGCAAGCCGGGGCTACTCTTCGTTGCTGTGCGCAGGCTTCTCATTGCGGTGGCTTCTCTTGTTGCAGAGCACGGGCTCTAGGCAAGCAGGCTTCAGCAGTTGTGGCACACGGGCTCAGTAGTTGTGGCTCACAGGCTCTAGAGCACAGGCTCAGTAGTCGTGGTGCATGGGCTTAGTTGCTCTGTGGCATGTGGGATCTTCCCAGACCAGGGCTCGAACCCGTGTCCCCTGCATTGGCAGGCAGATTCTTAACCACTGCGCCACCAGGGAAGTCCCTACTAGCTGCATTTTTACTCTCCTTCTGGAAACACTTTCTTCACTTGACTCTGAGGTTGTTACTCTATTTAGATTCTCTTCCTATCTCACTGGCCCTTCCTAAGCTTTTTACGAATTTCCACCTCTTTTCACCAGGAAATAAGACTTAAGATGACTTGCAACTTATATATCCAGTTTTAAAGTCCACACTTACATATCCAACTGCTTATTTGACATCGCAACTTGAGTATCCAATAGGAAATTCAATCTTAACATGTCCAAAACCACAATCCGTGTTTTCTTCTCCAAACCTACCCTGTCCCTGGATTTATTCATCAAAGTAAATATCAACTCCGTCTCTCAGTTGCTCAATTAAATTCCTTGGCTTTATTTTTTTGTTTGTTTTTTGTTTGTTTGTTTTGTTTTGCGGTACGCGGGCCTCTCACTGCTGTGGCCTCTCCCGCTGCGGAGCACAGGCTCCGGACATGCAGGCTCAGCGGCCATGGCTCACGGGCCCAGCCGCTCCGCGGCGTGTGGGATCCTCTCGGACCGCGGCACGAACCCGCGTCCCCCTCATGGACAGGCGAACCCTCAACCACTGCGCCACCAGGGAAGCCCGCTTGGCTTTATCTTTGACTCCTCCCTTTCCCTCCCACCACACTTCCCCTTCATTAGCAATCTTTACAGATTTACCTTCAAAATATACTCACAATCTGGCCCCTTCTCCACCTCAGTGGCTACCATCATCCCTCAGTAGGATGATTTTCATGGCCTCCTGACTGGTCTCTCTTCCCCTTATTCCCTTTCTCACCCTCAGCAGTCAGAGTGATCTTTTCAAAACTGAAGTCAGATCTCACTTCTCTGTTCCAAAAACCCCGTGGATCCTCATCTCACTCCGAATAAAAACAAATTTCTCAAATATTAGGCTATAGTCTTGTCCCCACCACTTCTTTGAACTCATTTCCTATTTCTGTCTGGTTTTCTCCCTCTGCTTCACTTACAATAATTTCTTCCCAGCAGTTCTACTTCTGGATGTATACACAAAGAAAATGAACACAAGATATAAAAGAGATATCTGCATTCTCATATTTATTGCAGCATTACTCACAATAGCCAAGATATGGAAACAACCTAAGGGTCCATCAACGGTTGAATGGATAAAGAGATGTGGTATATATACACATATATATATATGTGTGTGTGTGTGTGTGTGTATACACACACACATACATAATGAAATATTATTCAGCTATTAGAAATAAGGACATCCTGTCATTTGTGACAACATGGATGGATATTGAGGGCATTATGCTAGGTGAAATAAGTCAGATAAAAAAAGACAAATACTGTATGATATCACTTACATGTGGAATCTAAAAAAGCCAAACTCATAAAAGCAGAGAGTAGAGTGGTGGTTACCAGGGGTTGGGAGATGAGGGAAATGGGGAGATGTTGGTTAAAAGGTACAAACTTCCAGTTAGAAGATGAATAAGTTCTGGAAGGGCCTCCCTGGTGGCGCAGTGGTTGAGAGTCCGCCTGCCGATGCATGGGACACGGGTTCATGCCCCGGTCTGGGAAGATCCCACATGCCGCGGAGAGGCTGGGCCCGTGAGCCATGGCCGCTGAGCCTGCACGTCCGGAGCCTGTGCTCCGCAACGGGAGAGGCCACAACAGTGAGAGGCCCACGTACCGCAAAAAAAAAAGAAGATGAATAAGTTCTAGGGATCTAATATATAGCATGGTGATTATAGTTAATAAGACTGTATTTTACACTTGAAAGTTGCTAAGAGTAAATCTTAAATGTTCTCACCAAAAATAAAGAGAAATGGTAATGATGTGACATGATGCATGTATTAGCTAAGGTTATGGTGGTAATCGTTTTGCAATATAAGTTCATCAAATCAACACATTATATACCTTAAACTCACACAACGATATATGTCAATTGTACCTCAATAATGCTGGGAAAATTGAATAAAATAATTTCTTTGCTCTTCTTCCAATATGCCAAGAATATTCCCACCTCAGGACATTCAGACTTTCTATTCCCTCTGTCTGAAACCCTTGTACCCGTATATTCACATGGCTCGTCTCTTACTTCCTTTTGGTCTCCGTTCACAATAGTAACTTATCAGGGGGGTCTTCTTTGGCCAACCTGTAGAAAATAGCAACCATCACCCTGACTGGCTCTTCTCAGACTTCCCAGCACTTACCACTGCTAAATATTACATATGTACTTGTTAATTTGTTCATTATCTATCTCTTCTTCTAGAAATTGCTGTCTAAGCTCCCTAGACAGGGATTCTTGGCTATTTTATTCATTACTGTTTTGCCTAGAGCCTAGAACAGTGCCTAGCCTATGGTAAGTGTTCCATATGGCTTTTCAATGAATAAATGCCTTCCTTTTACCAACTTCAGTCTTACTTCTCCTAACGATGTCTATTTATTCTCATTTTCCTTTTATTGATGAGATTAACCAGCTCCAAGACCGGCCATCTGCAAATAATACTCAGAATCCTCCCACAGAGTTCCTTGAAAACTAAACTAAAAAATAATAGAAAGCTGTGGGAAATTTTAATGCATTTATTTTAGGTTAAAATTATAATTTTTACTAGGCCTACACAGTATAATTTATTTTGGGGAAAAAGGAAACCATTTGTGAAACAAGGCAGGATAAAAAGAAAAAGAAAGCAAAAAAAGCAGGGCGGGAGGAGGGTTAATTAACCATCAGATTTAACCTAGTTACCTCACAGGTGATCTATGGGCATCAGATGTGTGCGAAAACACTCTAAAGTACACAGTACTATGCAAATCCAGTTGTTTTATTAAAAATTCTTATTTTTGAGGCTCTTCATTATTAATCAAGTTATTTTTGTTTACATATTTATTTTTGAAAGTCTTTCAAAAACATCCTGGTGACATATTCTACCTGAGTAAATGTAGTACTTCATACCAAACCTCACTGAATCTTCCTTTCTGTGAAAAGAAAAAGAACAGTGTAGTAGGCAGAGTAATGTCCTCCAAAGATGTTCACGTCCGTTGAGTATGTTAAGTTACAGAGCGAAGGGAAATTAAAGTTGCAGATGGAATTAATATTGTTACTCAGCAGACCTGTAAAGTAGGGAGAATCCTCTAGATTATCCAGGTGTGCTCAATGTAATTACAAGCATTCTTAACAGCGGATGTTGGCGAGGCCCTACAGAGAGAGCAGCGCGAGGGAGTGTTGCTGGCTTTAAAAATGGAAGGAGGCCGGGAGCCAACGAATGTGGCCGGATTCTCAAAGTTGGAGAAGGCAAAGAAGTTGATTCTCCCCTAGAGCCTCCAGAAGGGATGCAACTCTGCCAACACCTTACTTTAGCCCAGTGAGACTCATGTTGAACTTCTGACCTCTGGAACGGTAAGATAAAACTTTGTGTTGTTTTAAACCACTGAGTCTTTGGTAATTGTTACAAGAGCGATAGAAAACTAACACAAACAGCTTTGGGGCATGAGCGGGCTCCAGTGTCAAAAAGACCTGAGTCTCCATTCCAGACCCATCAACTTCTCTAAACCTTAGTTCCTCATCAGAGAAACGAAGATAGCAATAGTGTTTTCTCCATAGGAATATTGTGAGCATGGAATAAGATAGTTTACGTAAAGACTCAAAACGGCCCACAACATGGTAACTTCTCAGTAATCGTTAGTTGTTAACTCATCATTTTTCTGTGAACTTCAAGTGTGAATTATTTGTAAAATCAAAGGACTAGTAAAATAAGCTGTACATGTGTTGGGATGAAGACAGAATTTGGAGTCAGAAGAAAGGAGCTAAAGTGCAGGCTCTCCTAGCAGTGTGATCTTGGGTAAATCATTTAATGGCCTTCATCTGGAAACTAAGAAAATTACAGTTGCCTAATCACTACCAAATTAGATACTCAATGTGAGAGCATTTTGGAAATCAAAGTCATGCAGCTGGAATTATTGCACATCTCATAAATCCTTCCCATTAGCTTCTTTGTTGACATTTATTTTTCTAAATGTGGAATAATAAAGAAAAACTCTTTGGTTATAGCTATTGGAATCTAGCTAGTTGGATTTGCGTTATGATAAATTTTATAGTAGGTAATGAGGTAGCAGAGAGAGAGAACAACAATATTACCCAAACAGGATTTCTTTTTTAATGAAATGTGGGTCATAACCATGTTCTAGAGAGAATCAGAGCAATTTTTCTGAAATCATCATAAAGAACTTGACATTTCTTTCTCTGTACTAACGCTTCTTGCTTATCTCGAGCTCAGCTCACATTCATCCTGATTCTTTTGAACAGGCTGTATGTCTAAAGACTAGATTGCCTCTAGTAGGAAACCTAAAATCACTTACTCACAGTAATCCAGAAAGCCTATTCCCTTACTCTCTTTTTCTTCTCCCTAAATTTGATATTCATGTGAAAAGTCCTTGATCAGCTTGGTTGGGTTTCTGATCTAACACCATCTTGGTTCTGGATCTCTCTCTGCCCTCTAGTAGCTTCACTTTCCTCTTTTTCTCACCTATTTTCTGAAATTCAACTTCTTTCTCCTCTTAGGTCTTCGGTAATACAGATGAATAAAGGCCCACAGTAATAGAACTAAAGTAACAGGATAGAAAATGTAATGCAGGTAAAGTGAGTTAACACAGTATTCCCCAAAGTGTGTAATACAGATCTCTAGCTCTGCAGACTGTTAGTAAGTTATTGTAAAGAATTACCTACTTTCATAAATTTGGAGAACGCTGGGTTAAATTTCAACATATTTCATTATTTCAGGTTTTTCCGGCCTTTAACAAGTTAATATGCATGGGGCTATAGCACACAGCTTTTCAGGTTTACCTGGCCAGGAGCTCTTTTTTGAATGTAGAACATTTGGGGGACTGGAATGTTTGGTAAACTTAGGTAAAATCCTGGTTAAATGCCTGCCCTTTATATATATATATATATATATATTGTCCACAGAAGACCATGTAGGGCTGTAGGGGGAGGAAAAAACCCAGGAAGTACATTTACCAAAGGAATAAGGTATATTTCAAAGAAGATAAGGAAGCTCCAAAATTATTGTTAGATGTCTCAGGCTAATACAATATTATGCTTGTATGTAAAGAAACAATTCCCATTCTAACTCTCCTTGTCTTGGTTGGGAAAGGCCCACTCAATTTCCTCCTGTCCTCTCATACTTTTCCTTTATCCTCCTCAACCCTAAAAACATTATCTTTGCCCAGTTTTCCTCCTTTATCTATTTTCTTCTCTACTACCCTCCCACCCAAGTCAAGAAATAGTGATAATTCTACAAAGCATCTGGGTGTTTATTTTTTTCTCTCTCTCTCAGTGGAGAGATGAATAAGCTATAGCAGAATGCTTTATTGATATCTCATAACTAAAATGTTTCAAAATCCAGGAATTAATTGCCATTCAGATTTTTCTGGCTTGAGTTTTCCCCACTTTTTTAAAGCCTAACAACTTACTATCATCACACCTTAATTATTCTTACCAGCCAATAATCATGTACTTGAATTTTACTATGATCCTACATCCCTGGAGTTGGAATTGGAATTTCAGAAGAGACCTGAAATTCCAATTCTGTCTCTTTGATTCTCACATACTACTTAGTAACTAGGCATTCCTCATTCATTGAAAGAAGACTTATCAAGTGCTGGTATATGCAAGACTTTGTGCATGGTACTAAGGATTCAAAGAGGTAGCTTACAGTTACTGGTGGTAGCAACAGTGGTGGTAGTGATAATGTGGTCTCCCATAAAAGATTTTCCTCCGTTATATAAAGAGCAGGTGAAGCGGAAGTCCCCACCATTCTAAATGGATGAGCATGGCACCATCCTACAGACAGAGGGTAATTATTATTGTTGGTGAGTGGCTTATTGGACAAATCACTTGTTCTGGATCAGTGGTTCTAAATTCAAGCTGCACAGCAGAGATCTAAAATATTGATGCCTGGGTCCCACGACAAATCAACTGAAGTGTAATCTCTGAAAGAGATGGGTTCTTGGGCATGGTTATTTTATTAAAGGTCCATTGGTGAGTGTAATATGTATCCAGTGTTAAGAACCGTTGTTATAGATAGGAGGAGTAAGAAGGAAATTGGGTGCAGTAAGGATATCTACCTCAATAGTAACTGAATTAAGAGGAAGGCCAAGGGAGGAATTATCAACTCTACATAAATTAACTAAAGAGCTCAGAAGTTGAGCGTGCCACTGAATTGTGACCCAGGGTCATGGCACCTACAAAATTACATAAGCCAGATCTCTGATCTCCCAAGAACTCCATCCTCTTAGAGCATGTGGAGGAGGACTGCTACAAAAGGAATCCCAAATTTCTAGGGAACTCGGCTCACAGGTTACATTTATCAGAGTTAAAATTATAAATATTGCACATGGTCTCAGTACCCAGAGGTAAACATTTACATAACAGATCTTATTAGCAGACAATTGTGAAACCAAATAATGATTTTTCTGCCGAGTTGCACATGTAAGAACAAACACAAATTAAAAGTAAGAGGCTTAATTCTCCCTGTTGAAAATGGGGGAAGAGATTTCCCTCCCCTCCCTTTTCACAGAGCATTTGCTTTATAAAACTTATCATTGTAAGTACTTCCTCACTTCTTTGAAATACATATAAATCCTTTTGAAGACTAGATAGGTCTTTTGTCACCTGGCCTCCTGTCATCTTTCTGACCTGGAATGTCTTTCTGAAGAACTGGGGAACTATCTCTTTGAAATGCAAACATCAAGGGAGATAGTACCCCTATCTTCCAGGTTCTGTGGCAGATAGGAATCTAACTTCAGTGGACACTTTGCTCTAAGTTGCAAAATTGCCTCCTGCTATAAAGAAATGAGGTTTGTTTTTTCTCTAGATAAAACCAATTAGCTAATACATATTGTCTCCCCAATTACCAGGTAAAGTTAGGATGAACTATGTGCGACAAATGATGTTGAGTCCTTTACTTATTTACTTATTATTCATCTTGAAACATGTATGTAGTAGGTTAGTTGGCATGGCTATATAAAGGGATGAGATTTCTTTCTCTCTTTGAAATCTGTTTTTAATTGAAGTATAGTTGATTTACAATATTGTGTTAGTTTCATGTATTAGTTTCAATTCAGTTTTTTGCAGATTATATTCTGTCATAAATTATTACAAGATAGTGGGTATAATTCTCTCTTCTGTACAGCAAATCCTTCTTGCTTATCTATTTTATATCTAGTACTTTGTATCTGTTCGTCCCATACTCTTAATTTGTCTTCGCCCCCCCTTTCATGTTTGGTAACCATAAGTTTGTTTTCTATGTCTGTGAATCTGTTTCTGTTTTGTATATACATTCATTTGTATTGTTTTTTAAGATTCCACATATGAATGATATCATACAGTATTTGTCTTCCTCTGTTGGACTTATTTCACTAAGCATAATATTCTCTAGGTTCATCCATGATGATGCAAATGGCAATATGTCATCCCTTTTTTATGGCTGAGTAATATTCCATTGTATATTCCATTGTGTGTGTATGTATATATGCGTGTGTGTGTGTGTGTGTGTGTGTGTATATATACACACACACACACATACATACATACACACATACCACATCTTCTTAAGCCAGTCATCTGTTTACGAGCACTTGGGTTGCTTCCATGTCTTGGTTACTGTAAATAGTGCTGCTATGAACACTGGGGTCCATGTATCTTTTTGACTGTGTTCTAATTTTTTTCTAGATAATACCCAGGTGTGGAATTGCTGGCTCATATATTAGTTCTATTTTCAGTTTTTTTTCTTTTTTTTTTTTTTAGGAGACTCCATACTGTTTTTCATAGTAGCTGCACCAATTTGCATTCCCACCAACAGTGTACAAGAGTTCCCTTTCTCCACATCCTCTCCAGTATTTATTTGTAGGCTTTTTGATGATAGCCATTCTGAGAGTTGCGAGGTGATACCTCATTGTGGTTTTGATTTGCATTTCTCTAATAATTAGTGATGTTAAGCATCTTTTCCTATGCCTGTTAACCATCTGTATGTCTTCTTTGGAAAGATGTCTATTCTTCTGTCCACTTTTTGATTGGATTGTTTGTTTTTTTGATATTGAATTGTATGAGCTCTTTATATGTTTTGGGTATTAACCTCTTGTTGGTTGCATCCTCTGCAAATATTTTCTCCCATTCCATAGGTTGTCTTTTTGTTTGTTGATGGTGTCCTTTGCTGTGCAAAAGCTTTTAAGTTTAATTAGGTCCCATTTGTTTATTTTTACTTTTTATTTTGCCTTGGGAGACTGATCTGATAAAATATTGCTACAATTTATGTCAAAGAGTCTTTTGCCTATGTTCTCTTCTAGGAGTTTTATGGTGTCTTGTCCTACATTTAAATCTCTAAACCATTTTTAGTTTAGTTTTTTTTTTTTTTAATATGGTGTAAGGGAATGTTCTAATTTCACTGTTTTACAAGTAGCTGT
The DNA here is from genome assembly GCF_005190385.1 of Monodon monoceros. Taxonomy (NCBI): domain Eukaryota; kingdom Metazoa; phylum Chordata; class Mammalia; order Artiodactyla; family Monodontidae; genus Monodon; species Monodon monoceros. The sequence continues at coordinate 96,197,994 of NW_021703774.1, forward strand.
CCAACTCCCAGAACCAATTGTTGAAGAAACTGTCTTTTCCCCATTGTATATCCTCGCCTCCTTTGTCAAAGAATAATTGACTATAGGTGTATGGGCTCTCTATTCTGTTCCATTGATCCATGTATCTGTTTGTGTGCCAATACAATGCTTTCCTTAGTGTAGCTTTGTAGTAGAGTCTGAAGTCTGGAGGGTAATATCTCCAACTTTGTTTTTTCTCAGGATTCTTTGGCAATTCAGGGGTTTTTATGGTTCCATATAAATTTTAGGATTATTCTTATTCTGTGAAAAATGTCCTGGATATTTTGATAGGGATTGCTTTAAACCTAAAGATGGCTTTGGGTAGTACAGCCATTTTAATAATATTGATTCTTCCAATCCAAGAGCATGGGCTATCTTTCCATTTCTTTGAATCATCTTCAATTTTATCAATGTTTTGTAGTTTTCAGTGTATAAGTCTTTCATCCCTTTGGTTAAGTTTATTACTAGATTTTTTTTTTGATGAGATTTTAAATGATATTTTTTTTACTTTCTCCTTCTGATATTTCTTTATTAGTATATAGAAATGAGACAGATTTCTGTACATTAATCTTGTATCCTGCTGCCTTGCTGAATTCATTTACTAGCTCTAATAGTTTTTGGGTGGAGACTTTAGGATTCTTTATATAGAGTATCATGTCATCTGCAAATAGTGACAGTTTTACCTCTTCTCTTCCAACTTAGATACATTTAATTTTCTGATTGTTGTGGCTAGGATTTATAATACTGTGTTAAATAGAAGCAGCCAGAGTGGACATCCTTATCTTGTTCCTTGATCTAGCAGGAAGGCTCTCAGCTTCTCACCATTGTGTATTTCATTGGCTGTGGATTGACATAAATGGCCTTTATTATGTTGAGATATGTTCCCTCTCTACACATATTGAGAGTCTTTATCATGAATGGATGTTGAATTTTTGTCAAATCCTTTGTTTTGCATATATTGAGATGATCAAGTGGTTTTTGTTTTTCCTTTTGTTAATATGATGTATCACATTGATTTGCGTATATTGAACCATCATGTGACCCTGGAATAAATCCAACTTGATCATGGTGTATGGTCCTTCTTATGTATTGTTGGATTCGGTTTGCTAATATTTTGCTGAGGATTTTTTTTTTTTTTTTTTTTTTTGCGGTACGCGGGCCTCTCACTGTTGTGGCCTCTCCTGTTGCGGAGCACAGGCTCCGGACACGCAGGCTCAGCGGCCATGGCTCATGGGCCCAGTCACTCCGCAGCATGTGTGATCCTCCCGGACCGGGGCACGAACCCGTGTCCCCCGCATAGGCAGGCGGACTCTCAACCGCTGCGCCACCAGGGAAGCCCTGTTGAGGATTTTTGAATCTATATTCATCAAAGATATTGGCCTATAATTTTCTTTTTTTGTAATGTCTTTATCTGGTTTTGATGTCAAGGTAATTGTGGCCTCATAGAATGAATTTGAATTTGGGAATAGTTTGAGAAGAATAGGTACAAGTTCTTTATATGTTTGGCATAATTTCCCAGTAAAGCCATTGGTCCTAGACTTTTGTTGCAGGGAGCTTTTTGAATTACGGATTCTATTTCACTTCTGGTGATCAGTCTGCTCAAATTATCTGTTTCTTTTTGACTCAGTCTTGGCAGGCTGTGTGTTTCTAGAAATGTGTCCATTCCTCCTAGGTTGTCCAATTTGTTGGCATATAACTGTTCATACTATTTTCTTATAATTTTTTGTATCTCTGTTGTATTGGTTGTTTCTCCTCTTCATTTTGAATTTTATCTGGGTCCTCTCTCTTTTCTTCTTTGTGAGCCTGGCTAGAAGTTTGTCGATTTTTATTTATCTTTTTAAAAAAACCCAGCTTCTGGCTTCATTGATCTTCTCTATTGTTTTTTCAATCTCTGTTCTTTTTCCTGTCTGATCTTTGTTATTTTATTCTGCTGAGTTTTGGCTTTATTTTTTCTAATTTGTTTAGGTGGTAGCTTATGTTGTTTTGAGATTTTTCTTGTTTCTTGAGGAAGGTCTGTATCACTATGAACTTCCACCTTACAAATGCTTTTGCTGCATCCCATAGATCTTGTAAAGTTGTGCTGTCATGTTTGTTTGTCTCGGCATATTCTGATTTCTTCTTTGATTCTATTGTTGATCCATTGTTTTTTTTAGTCACCATGTGTTTGTTTTTTTCTCATTTTTCTTTCTGTAGTTGACTTCTAGTTTTATACCACTGTGGTTGGAAAAGATCCTTGATATAATTTCTAGCCTCTTAAACTTGTTGAGGCTTTATGACCTAGTATGTGGGCCATCCTGGAGAATGTTCCATGTGTGCTTGAAAGTAATGTATAATCTGCTTTTTGGGGGATGTAGCGTCCTTTAATTAGATAACATTTAAATCCAATGGTTCTGCTGTATCTTTTAGGACCTTAGTTGCCTTACTGATTTTCTGTCTGGATGATCTCTTCACTGATGTCACTGGGGTGTTAAAAGGTCTCCAACTATTATTGTACTATTATCAGTTTCTCTTTTTCTGTCTTAGTATTTGCCTTATGTATTTAGGTACTCCTGTATCCAGGCATGTATGTTTTTTTTAATTGAAATATAGTTGACTTACAGTGTTGTGTTAATTTCTGCTATACAGCAAAGTGATTCAGTTATACAGATATATACATTCTTTTTTATATTCTTTTCTATTATATACTTTTCCATTATGGTTTATCACAGGATACTGAATATACTTCCCTGTGCTATACAGTAGGACCTTGCTGTTTATCCATTCTATAGGGAACAGTTTGTATCTGCTAACCCCAAACTCCCAGTCCATCACCCCCTACCCTCCCTCTCCTGTGGCAAACACAAGTCTGTTCTCTATGTCTGTGAGTCTGTTTCTGTTTTGTAGATAGGTTCATTTGTGTCATATTTTAGATTCCACATATAAGTGATATCATATGGTATTTGTCTTTCTCTTTCTGTCTTACTTCACTTAGTATGATAATCTCTAGTTCCATCCATGTTGCTGCAAATGGCATTATTTCATTCCTTTTTATGGCTGACTAGTACTCCATTGTATGTATGTACCACATCTTCTCTATCCATTCATCTGTTGGTAGACATTTAGGTTGTTTCCATGTCTTGGCTATTGTGAATAGTGCTGCTATGAACATAGGGGTGCATGTATCTTTTTGAATTATACTTTTGTCCAGATATACGCCCAGGAGTGGGATTGCTGGATTATAAGGTAATTCTATTTTTAGTTTTTTGAGGAACCTCCATACTGTTTTCCATAGTGGCTGCACCAATTTACATTCCCACCAGCATTGTAGGAGGGTTCCCTTTTCTCCACACCCTCTCTAGCATTTATTTGTAGACTTTTTATTGATGGCCATTCTGACTGGTGTGAGGTGGTACCTCATTGTAGTTTTGATTGGCATTTCTCTAATAATTAGCTATGTTGAGCATCTTTTCATGTGCCTATTGGCCATCTGTGTGTCTTCTTTGGAGAAATTTCTATTTACATCTTCTGCTTATTTTTCTATTGGGTTGTTTTTTTGTTGAGTTGTATGAGCTGTTTGTATATTTTGGAAATTAAGCCTTTGTCAAATCATTTGCAAATATTTTCTCCCATTCTGTAGGTTGTCTTTTCGTTTACAGTTTCCTTTGCAGTGCAAAAACTTGTAACTTTGATTAGGTCCCATTTGTTTTATTTTTGTTCTTATTTCTATTGTCTTGGAGGACTGACCTAAGAAAACATTGGTATGATTTATGTCAAAAAATGGTTTACCTGTGATCTCTTCTAGTAGTTTTATGGTGTCATGCCTTATGTTTACATCTTTAAGGCCTTTTTGAGTTTACTTTGTGTATGGTGTGAGGGTGTGTTCTAACTTCATTGATTGACATAACAGCTGCCCAACTTTCCCAGCACCACTTGCTGAAGAGACTGTCTCTTTCCCATTGTATGTTCTTGTTGAGTGTGTATGCTAACAAGTATAATATCCTCTTCCTGTATTGATCCCTTTGTCATTATATAATGCCTTTCTTTGTCTTTTTTTATAGCATTTGTTTTGAAGTCCATTTTGTCTGATATGCGTATTGCTACCCCCTGCTTTCTTGTCATTTCCGTTTGCATGAGACCTTTTCCATCTCCTCACTTTGTCTGTGTGTCTTTCACCCTTGTAGGCATCATATTAAAGGTTTTTTTTAATTTATCCAATTGGCCACTCTGTCTTTTGATCAGAGCATTTAGTCCATTGAAATTTGAAGTAATTATTGATAGGTATGTACTTATTGCGATTTTATTCCTTGTTTTCCAGTTGTTTTTGTAGTTCTTCTTTGTTCATTTCTTTTCGTTTTTATATTGTGGTTTGATTTTCTTTAATAGTATGCTTAAGTTCCTTTCTTTATGGTTTTTGTAAATCTGTTGTAGGTTTTTGATTTGTGGTTACCCTGGTGTTCATGGATGTTGACCCATAACTACATCTACTTGCTGTAAACTGATAATCATTTAAGTTCAAACACATTCTAAAAGATCTATGGTTTTTACTCCCCTCCCCCACATTTTGTGTTTTTTGATGTCCTATATTTCATCTTCATGTCTGTCCTTTTAATATTTACTATAGTTGCTTTAACAATTTTTGTTTGTTTTTTAATCTACCTACTGGCTTACCTAAATGATCTTTAATCCTTACTATATATTTACCTTTTCTATTGGGATCTTTCCCTTTCCTATAAATTCTTCTTTTCAATTTAGAGAAAACCCTTCAACATTTCTTTTAGAATAGGTTTTAATATTCTTAATTCTCTTTGTTTTTGCTTGCCTGAGAAATTCTTTCTCTCTCCTTCTATTCTAAATGATGGTCTTGCTGGGTAGACTATCCTAGGTTGTAGGCTTTTCCCCTTCAGGACTTTTCAAGCCAGAAAGGAGTGACATGATGTATTTAAACTTTCTGCAGAGAAATCAGCTGACAACCTTATGGGGGTTCCCTTGTAACTAACCCTTTTTTTCTCTTGCTGCATTTAGAATCCTTTCTTTATCTTTAACTTTTGCCATCTTAATTATGCTATGTCTTGGTGTGGTTCTGTTTGAGTTCATTTTGTTTGGGACCCTCTGTGCTTCCCGTACCTGGATATCTGTTGCCTTCTTTAGGTTTGGGAAGTTTTCAGCCATAACTTCTTTAAACACATTTTTGATCCCCTTCTCTCTCTCTTCTCCTTCTGGAACATCTATTATGTGTAAATTGGCACATTTTATATTTTCCCATAGATCTTGTATGTTGCTTTCATTTTCTTTTCATTTGCTTTTCTGTGTGCTGTTCTAATTTGGTGATTTCCATTATTCTATCTTTCATTCGCTTATATGTTCTCCTGTATCATTTAGTCAGCTATTCATTGCTTCTAGATTGCTTTTTACCTCAGAAATTGAGTTATCTATTTTTGATTGGGTCATCTTTATAGTTTCTACTTCCTTGTTACAATGATCTACATTTATATCGATAATCTAATTCAATTAGCATTTTTATTATCTCCTTTTAAAACTCATTGTCTGGTAGACTGATCTGTTTCATTATTTAGACTTTCAGGGTTTTTCTCTTGCTCTTTAGTTGGGAGTAGTTCTTCCACCTTTTCACTTAACTTTCTCTGTCTCTATGAATTTAGAAGAAACACTTATCTATTGTGGTATTGAAAGGGTGTTTTTATGTGGGAGTGTCCCTAGGTAGACTGTGTGTATCCAGTGTCTTTGGTGTGAAGGCTTGTTTTGATGTGGATGACAGCCACATTTTTCCCCAGGTGTACTGACCACTATCACCTTGATAGGGAGTGCAGTTTGTTTTAGGGGATCTAACGCCTGCACAGAGTGTGAGGCAGGACTTCCTCTCTGCTCCTTGGACATCACCACCCTGTCAAGGTATCGGGTCTGCTCCACAGTTGCTGGAGCAGAAGCCCTGAGGGTTGAGCTTGAGCAAGCTCTGTTTCCCTTGAATGTGTTCTTTGCCCCAAAAGACAGGAGTGCTGAAGTGAGGCTCTTGCACTCACACAGGTCTGATGCACTGCCCATGTAGGAATTCATGGCTCTGCTCAGACATAGCACAAGGTGGCGTCTCTTCCCCTCTTGTGGTTGTCCCAAGGCTGTGGCACGGAGTGAGTTAGACCAGTGTGTCATCTAAGCTGGGGCTAGAGGTTGGAGCTTTATGGCTGCAGGAACTGAAGCAGCTGTGCTGCCATCATAAATCTGGGTTTCCCCTGTGGTGCTGATTTGAGCTAGTGCCAACACTGGCTGCTGCTGCCCCACCTGAACCACATCCCAGGCCCCCAACCCACCTGTGTCCCTAGACAGTCTTTTCCCCAGACCCAGCTCACCCAGATCTCATGCCAAGCTGTGGTGTGGAGTAAGCAGGTCCAGGGTGTTTGCCTCGCTCAGTTTGGGGAGTACAGTGAGGTAGCAGCTGCCAGTGCAGAGCTCCCTCTGCCCTGTTTGTTGGCAAGCCTGCACCCATGCACTCTTCATGAGTGGGTCTAGTTTCTCCAGCCCTTCTACCTGTCCCAGCAGTTCTCCCAGCAGCCAGGGGGACTTGTCTTCTCCATGTAGGACTCCAGGACTGGGGCACCCAGTGTATGGCTCAACCTGCTTGCTCCCCAGTGTGAAGGTGACCCATGCAGACCTTTTCTTCCTTTCAAAGCCCTCCCAGGGATAGAGGTCCCAACCCCATCCATTTTTTCCATCCTACCCAGTTACATGGAAATCTTTCTTACAGCTTTGGTTGCATAGGAGTCCTTTGGCCAGTTTCCAGTTTTCCTTGAGAATTGTTCCCCATGTAGATGTATTTTTGATGTGTCTGTGGTGGGGAGGTGAGCTCTGCATGCTCCTACTCTGCCATCTTGATCCCTCCTGTCTTTGCAATCTCTTATCAAATTGCCTGTGACGTGCATCATATTGTGGTTTAATGCTTGTGGTTTAATGCTTGTGGTTTAATCCACCATTGTGGAGAATTTTTCTGGGTTGGGAAATGATTTTGTTTTAATTAATAAAAATTTCCCCAACACACAAGAGAGTAAAAATTATTCTCAATTTGTTTTTTTATCTCAGACTATCATCAGATACAAATAATTGAGATATTAGTCAGATTTCAAATTCTCTCCAATGTTCACAGATCAGACTGAAAATTTTTTAAAATTTGAGTTATAATCTTGGTTTTTAATCTAAGAAAAACTGCAAGAATTTCCAAGAATTCTCAAAATAATATCTGCTGCTTTCTGGAAAAAAGAAGTGTCCATTTTGGCAACTTATAGAGCTCATATCGCTCTGAGTACTGGCAACCAACTGGTCAAGAAAATTAGAAATTTAGAAAAAATGTTGAAATTCGTTCCTGCCTAGTACCTACTTTTGCTCAAGGCATTCCAAGGCAAAGATAGTCACTGGCAGCACTGAAAAGCAAGTTGCTTCAGGGAAAACATCTTCTTTCTTCCCCTGCTAAATGCCTTCATCTCTAGTCCCGTTTCATTTAGACAATTTTGTGGCAGTGAAAGTGTCATTCAACAAGTGTAAAGTACTTCTTTCTGAAGAAAAGCTTACTTTGTTTAACAAGTACAGAAAACTAGAGGGAATCCATTGTTAGCTCATTATGATGAGGGTTTGGGGGAATCACAGGTCCCATTACGTCCTGTAGCAACAGAGCGACCACAACAGAAATGTACAATCTTCCTCCCAAAAGGAAAGGGCACCGCTGTTATCAGAGCACCATTTATGCAAGTAACCCTTGGGTCCCCAGGCTGATCAGAAGGATGGTTAACTAGAAGGAGGAGCGGGAAGACAGAGGACTAGTGCAAACAAACTCTCACAGGTGATCAAATCAAGGAAAACTGAACTAGTCCAGAAGACATTTTTCAGGGTCTGGGACCCGGTAGTTGTAGAACAGAAGTGAGGAGGGAGGTCAGGATGATGTTAGATGGTATCAGGCAGTAACTCAAATGAGCTGGAGCACATCCACTTAGCGCAGTTCCTGGGATGTAGAAAGTGTTTAATGAATATTAGTTGAGGAATTAAATTAATAAAGATGTCTTTCTTTCCTGTACAACTTGTACGGTGCATGGCAATCTTGTTTAAATTCATAAGGACAAAGTGAACACAAAATATTTGTATTAACTCAGTCTGTGGGGCGGCTCTTATTTGTCGCCCAACATCAGTGTAGACTTGAAACTTTCACTGAGTGCTAAAACTCACTTCCCCTACGTTCTTATCATAAGGGAAATTATCTTGTGTAGGTAAGATGTTCTCTGGAAATGTGATCCAACGATTATTTAAGGGAGCACGCATACCTTATCATTCACCTACTATCCACCAATGGATCCGAATTTAGCTCCAGTTTGCTGCTCCCTCCCAGCAGCTTTCAAAATCAGTCAGAAACAGTTATCCATTTTCTTTTATAAACTAATAGCTTCCTTGTCTCAAGAGTTAAATAAAAAGTGTAATATATTAAATGTTTAACAGAAATATTAGAAATGCTGCTTGATCTATATTTAAAGTGAAAGCATAAAAACTACACCTTTGATGCAGGTATTGATCATTAGAAAAAAGTTCTAAATTAAGAATATAGATCATGTCACCTTTTCCTAGATCTCATTCTGACTCAGAGTCTGAAGAAATTCTCCTACCATAGAATTCTCCATCTTTTAGAAGATAGAACCATACACAGGAAAAACTGACAGCAGCACCAACTGGTTCTGCAGCAAAATCATAGGAAGCTTGATTAATATGAACTAACCAGTTGATAACGGCTGAAAAAAATGTATGGGCATTGTGATATCTCATGAGATTAACTCAGTAATATCCTCTCCGAGTAGATCTGTACCTTTTTTGATATGTGTAGTTTTACATGGTAATGAAATCTCAGTATAAAAACGAACAGAGAAAAGATTAGCTTTGAAAAACAGCAATTCCAGGACAGCAGACAGGCTGCCGGCAGCAGCCGGTGTCATTGCCCCATCGTTCCTCAGAAGAACCTCGGGACCGTGCCAGTGAGAAAGCTGTTCCCTGACTCCTAATGGCCTCTGAAGCCCTCACATAAACCCTGGGTGGCTGCCTAGGCTTGCAGCCTGGGTGGAGACAGAGAGAGAGATTTTAGCAGAACGGGATCTGAAGAGTTTGATTCAGAAGCTTGCATCCCCACAGTGACTCACTGGTAAAGTTCTGAGGAATCACAATTCAAAAGGACTTTTTGATTGATTAAATTTACAGGGATGACTGAGCTCAAAATGCGTTTACTAAATAAATTTGGAAATTAGGAATGAGGCATTTAATTTGTGCCAGGATGAAAAGCCTTTGCATTTGACAAGTGGGAGTGGATATTTATTTTTTTAATATCTTGAACTCACTAGTATAGATATACAAATGCTCTGACAATGTTTTAAGAGTTAAAATTCACTTAACACCTATACCTCAAAAGTACTATGTATAATTTACCTGTCAAAAATAAATTTCCCCCAAATCTAGTCTTCATTCTTCTAGAGGAGAGAATAGAAACACCAGGGGTGCTTCCTCCTGGGGTGTGGGGTATGGGCTGGGGAACACCAAGGCAAAAGCAAAAGAATAGGTATCAAAATTTCTGCTTAATAATTCTTATGGTAAATATTTTTCCTATTAAAATGCTATTCAAAATCACACTAATAACACTACCACAGTCCACCAATTCACCCAACTAGATAATTATGTTATTGCAGTGTTTAATTTTTTTAGCAATGAGCAATGATAGTATTACATTCTGTACATAGCTATTCTAACACATACATGTCATTTCATCACCCTTATACTGCCAATAATGCAAGATCAAGCCCCCTACCCCTGATCCTTCAGTTTCCTATTACCTTAGGCAACCCAACAGAGGTGATATTATTTCAGGACATATCTGAAAATAACTTCTTTAAAAAAAATTTCTTTTATATAACCAACCACCTGCATGGCAGGAAAATCACAGGAAGCAAATAACCATCCCTGCATGAGTCACTGTTGCCAGCAATCTCACAAGGTAATGAAACCAATTCCACACTTTGCTGGTAGTCTGTAACTGGAGGGTAAAAACCAAAGGGTTTTGATCATCCTGAAAGTGAAGCCTAGAACAATTCCTGGATTTAAACAAAGAAAAAAGGCAGAGTTTCCCGAGTTCATTGTTCTCAGCTATTTAATTGTCCTCCTGATTCAGTGTTCATCTAAGTGCGTAAAACACTACTGGACTTCTAGAGACCAAACTGAGCTCAAATGAAGAAAATCATGACCAGAGAGAGAAAGTCTATAATCAGGGCTGCAGGAAGCTGCAACCTAGAAATTTGAATTTTGAGTTCTGACAAACAAGTTCTTCCAAAGGCCTAAAGGAGTCTCCTGATAATTCTTTCACTGAGTAAATCAGAGTTCTGTTCAACTGCTGGGATCTTGGAAAATTCAAACCCTGTCTACATAGATGTTAATCAGGCTGCAACACCTTGAAATACCAAGCAAGATACATAATTCTGGTGAGATTATCAATGGGATAAGAAATCTCTTCCCCCGATGGGCTGGGTAGACCAGGATACATCCAGACATAAACAAGTAGCCTAGTCAGTGCTTACATTCTGTTTTCCCAAAGCCAAATCCAATGAGAGAATTGGTAGAATGAAGTTTCTCTCTTGAAGTCAAGTTTAAGCATTTCAGACAAGATTCAATAAAAATTTTTAATCTAATTTTTGTCAGCAAAGCCATAGAAATCAGCACAAGCCCTGAAAAATTGAAGAGGCACTGTTTTTTATTGAATCCATAAATCTAAGAACTTAGCACTTAAAATTTTTAACTGTTTCTTTTAAAAAAAAAAAAAAAAAAGTAGTGTAATAACGGACAGGGAAATTGAGCCCAAGGGTCTAAGAGCCTTATTCAAATTCCAAAAACAAGAAGTATTTGGGAAAATAATGTTGCCTAAATAAACTTGACTAAAATATCTGAATCCAAACCTAACAATTGAATGTATCTTGTTTCAATGGGTTTTGGTTTGGATTTTGATTCCCTTATTATGTGTTCTAAAACCCCAGTGAGAGTCACAGCAAGAAGAAGGTGCTTTGAAATCCATTTATTTTTCAAGTGAAACCCTTAGAGACAGACTTGGAAATTTGGCAGGGAAGTTGGCAGAAAGGCACAAAGGGAGAATTTGGAGGTGGCAGCATTCAGAATTCTCTCCTCACCAACAAGTTTTTTGATCACTTTAATTTTTATTTATATAGAGTTGCCATCTGACTTCCAATTACAAACCAAGAAGAATATGTATCAATATATAGTTCTTCCTGTTCTATAAACCACAGCATCATGTGCCTTATTTTATTCCAGGAACAATGTCTTGTTTGCTTCCCAGGAAAGCTACCTGAAGTGTGATGTGGCAGAAAGCACATTGTGTTTTTAGTGGCGATTCAGGTTATAAAGTTTGTTCTGCCATCAACATCTATGTTCTTACAACTCCAAGTGTGGTCCACTGAGCATCAGAATTGAAACCACAGGCAAAATCTCAGGTTCCACTCAGACCCACTGAATCAGAATCTGCATTTTAACCAGCTCCCCAGGTATTCATATGTACATTAAAGTGTGGGAGACATTGTTCTATATAACTTAAGCACACTAATCCCTTCTGTATTTCATTTCCCCTATTGGTAAAATGAAAAAGACTTAAGTAGCCACTAAGGTGCTGTGCACAATTTGATTTACAGCACAGGCAAGCTGGAAAACCCCCTTTCTTGGATATCATTTTGAGTTCCTGTAGTTCTTCCAAGCAAACACCATCTACATACGGAGACTGAGATTTAATGAGCCTTTGCTGCCTCTAAGTTTACTTCTTTACTGAAGCTTTAAATCAAGCCAAATGTTTATCTTTATCTTAGCCCCAAATAGAACACATTAAAGAGTAAAGGGGAAAGAGAACGAGGGGTCTAACATATCTTGAACCTTAATAAACACTTTAAACTTACATCCACTTTAATTCTGTGAAGTAGGATTCTATAAAATGTTACAGATGAGAAAACAATCTCAGAAACCTTAGATAACTTGTTATGTGTCACAAAGTCAAATGACACAACCAGGATTCTAGCTGAAGCGTCTCTCATTCCAAACCCCCTGAAAAACAGAGTTGCATAGTAATGTGCAGACAAATTCAGTGCTATCAAAAGCTTTTATTATTTCTGGTTTCCTGTGTAACTAAGTCACACTGAGGTCATCTAAATCCTCAATAACAAAAATGACACCAAAATTACACACCTGCTTTGCTTCACCTTCCTCCAAACCACCTATTCTAATGATACATTGGTAAGTCTGGATTTCGAGCACAGTTTTAATATGCAATTGGATCACTCTTTTTCTGAGTGGATTAATGGATTAAATACTTGGTGTATTTAATCCATTAACATTTATTGTGATTACTGATTTATTTAGACTCATTTATATTATATTATTTTGTGTTTTCTTTTTTCCATATTTTATCTTTTGTCCCTTTCTTTTCCAGCCTATTGTTTGATAACATTTATTTGCCCTCATTCCCTCTTTTCCTCTCTGCCAGTTTAGAATTATAGCTTGTATTTCTATTCTTTTAGCATCAATATTAAAATTTTTAACAATCCTACTTAATTTCATATTTTTCTAACAAAGCCTAAAGTTTTCACTATTTCTCTTACTCCTAAAATATCTTAGCATGTTTTACCCTCCAAACACCAGCCCTCCCTTTTTCTAGGGTATTATAATTTCCATTAGTTCTAAGATAATTGGCAGCTCAGAATCACTGTTCTTGGAGTTAAAACTGATCAAGCGTCAAAGTTAGTATATGGCTTGAGCCATATCCAGCTTTCTTTGCTTCCTCCTGCCATGCTGCTGAGCAGCACACTATGGGATCCAGCCCCTGAGAATGATTTTGAATTTTTTTTCTTACTTCCTCTCCTGACTAGAGTATGGAAAGCTTAGGTCCTGTTTCCCCATAGAGATGGAGCTCTCAGCTGCCTCTGTGTTTTCATCCTGTAAGGTAGTAGATCTCCAGCTTCAGCCTCCCTAATTGCAATTTCTAAAAAAAAATTTTTGGTCCATAAGAGATGTTTATGTTCCAGAACAATGACTCTATAAATATTATTTATATTATATTTATATTATTTATAGATATTATTGCCATATATTTATAGCTGGGAGGAGACAGTTTTATACATAAACTTACAGCCCCATTTTGACAGAATACTACCTCTCTAGGAATCTGAGTTTTTATCCCAAGGAATGAAGTGGAACCACAATTAGAATCCATTGAGAATTAATTCATTTTTTATGTGATCAATCATATTTAAACAAAAAATTGTTTTTCAGAAATCTTGCAAATCAGAGCCACAGAGCATTAGTAGTCATTGCTAACAAAAATGCCCCCCAAGAAATAATTTATGTTGAGTTTGAGACAAACTAGACTGACTTTAAGTCAAATGATGAAGATAGCAAAGCTGATTGTCTTCTCCGACTAGCCTGTTCTGCCACTTTTCTTCACCTATCACCTCATGTCCACCACTCTCCCCAGCTCACGTGTCCCAAGTGATCACCTCCTCTTTGTCTCTTCCCCTTTGGAAAACTCGAAAGGATTTAAAATCTGTAATTTGAAATTCTCAACTTATTAATAGGGCATATTTTAATGAGTGAATTTCAGATATTGTATTAACTTATTTGAAGAGTGAACTTTTTGTAGCTAATAAGAAATAAAAGATTTTGTTTGGTCACCTACAAATTGGTACTTGTCATTGGCACTTGCCATCTACCTGTACAGGACTAAATCATGAGCCGCTGTAGCTGTCGACCTTCAACACCCACTGAAAGGAGTTCAGGGTGGAGATCAGGAATGAGGCACTCTTTGCTCTGGGAAAAACTGGCAGAACAAGTCTTCAGATAGTTACATATTTTCAGGAGAGGATTTTATGAGCCCAATTCTTGCATCTCCTCGTATCTAGAAAAGCACTAAAATCCTTCACGATGACATCTGTTCCTCATGATTAGCAGTAACTTTTACAAGATTAACAGAAACCTTCTGCAAAAAATATGTGCTCGATTGCATGTACTCCCCTTTCTCCAAAAGCACATATATACTGACCTTCCCCCCTACCTCTCTGAAGCAGTTTCTCAGAGCTATCTGAAATACTGTCTCCCAAGCTATAGTCCTCATTTTGCCCCAAATAAAACTTGACTCACAACTGTCACATTGTGCTTTCTTTTTTCAGTTGACAGTTTCCTGTTAAGGAGTTTGTTAGTAAACAAGCTAAGTTGTTATTTGTTCATTTGGAGCAGAAAGGCCTTAATTTCACGTTAAGCCAATTTATTGGGCAAGCCATGAAAACACAACAGAGTTGAGAGAGGACCAGAACGCATAGACTATGATCTGTGAGCCCCAAATCAGGACTTAGAAAATTATGCCTGCAGGCCAAACCCAGCCCAATGCCTGATTTTGTAGATAAAATTTAATTGTACCACTTACATATAGTCTATGGCTGTTTTCACAGGAGCAGAGTTGAGAATTTTCTACAGAGACTATATGGCCTGCAAAACTGAAAATAATTACTATAGGGCCCTTTATAGAAAAAGTTTGCTGACCCCTGCCCTAGATAGTCTCCCTACTTTCTTGAAGAAAAATTAGTAACTGCCTGGCCACCAAAGGGAGGTCTGAGAATCTTTCATAAAAGAAGAACTTAGGTCCATGATGTTACACCAGCTTCTGAAAGAGATGGGTCTCCCTTGCCCTAATTCTGCTCTCCCCAGTCATCCCTCTATATGTGTGCACACCCACTTCCCTGTCAAACTCTTTTTCTTCTTCCAGCTCAGCCCCTCTTTCCCTCTATACCAAAATCTTAGTGCCCAGTTGCACTGGGCACTATGTTATATCATCCTTTCATTTTCCCAACATTTAATCAGGTTGTACCATAACCTTTTTCATCTGCCATAACCCTTTGCTCCATGTGTAACCAGCCAGTCTCCCTCTGATATGTCTTGTACATCCTATATTTTTCTAGTTTCACAGCATTTTAGGTTCACTCATTCATCCAGTCTTTCAAACAAAACAACACGTTCTTGCAGCACCTACTATGTGTACCGTGGATACTGCAAAACACAGGGAGACGAAGGAGCACATGGTCCAGAAAGAGAAGCAAACAGATAAACCGAGCACATGCAATAAACTGTTACAATTGAGTTTCACTGGGGACAAGAAAGAATACGGAATCAATTCTCCCTTGGAGGAAATGAGGAAACCTGTGAGGCACAAAATCTGTGAGGAGGCTTCTTTTTGTTAATAAATATTACTGTGTATGTCCTAAAAGCCCTACGAAAGCTAAGATTTTTATGAATTTGGTGTATTAAAATTCCTTAAAAAATTAAAAGTTATTTTAAGAGAAGAATGTATCACAAATATGCTTTTCTCAAATGCTTTAAAGTAGTTAAAAAAGACAAGTGAGGCAACACGAAGTTAATATAAATAGAACATGATTGATCTCCTGCCCTTAGGAATTCATTAACTCTCCCTGATTGAATTTGAATAAATCAGAATATATAGTTACCTTCAGTGGAGTTGGTGCTGGAGTACAGGCTCCAAGAGCAACTGACAAAGGATTCTTCAGATAAAAAAAAAAAAAAATTCCCTAAAAGAAACAATGGGTCAAATAGAGAGGCAAGTAGTTGGATAGGAAATTTATATTGGTTTCTGATAACAAAGAGAAAAAGGAGGAGAAAGTAAGCAAGAGGAGGGAGGGAGAAATATCCTCCCCACTGATTTGGAAACTCTGCTGGAAGATCAGAATTTCTAAACATCAGTTCTCAATTTGACAAAAGAGACACAGTCAAACTGTCTTGATTTGGAAATTGATCAAGCCAACCAGACTAGACCATTTCCAATGTGTTCTGTCCAATGGGACAGGAGCCAAAGCTGCCCAGCCACTTATTCCTCTGGAGAAAGGTTGGCTTTCTCCTTGCAGGCTGCTCTAGTGGAGAATGGGTGATAAAATCTAGTTACAACACAGGTTTAAAAAAAAAAAAAAAAAAAGGATTAAAGCTGAGATTTGAAGAATGGGCTACTTTGAAAGAACCTAAATTCCAAGCTCAGAAAGTTTTTGAGTGCGACTAAAACTGTTCGGAATGTTGTATCATCCCTCCACCCCAACCCCCGAAGGGTGTCCGACCCTTGTATCTATAGGAAGGTTGAACTGCTTAACCTTTTGTGCTTATTGTAACTCTGAGGTTTTATCCAGTGGTTGCATTTTATGAGTCTATGAAAGCCTGTAAGCCAGAATCTAGCGCAGAAATGGTATTCAGTGTGGGTCTGTACAAAGAATAAGTGGAGTAATATGGATGAAGAGACAGGAGGAAGGAAGAAATAAGGAAGATGAAGAAAGGACCCAGTTTGTCATTTCAAGGCAGTCAAACAGATCTGCCTTGAATGGATATGCATTCACTAGTATGTAACTTTGAGGAAAATTACTTAACCTCCCTGAGTCTTGATTTCTCATTTGTAAGATTGGGACAATACCACTCTCATTGGGCTGATTTGAGGAATAAGTGAATTGCATGTAAAATGTATATCATACTTCATAGTAGATAGTAAGCATTCTATCGGTACCATTTCACTTCTTGACAATCTTGTTGTCATTCCTGTTATCCATATCAAAATGTGGTATTTGAAAGAATTCTAGAAATATAAAAGTATGGTAAACTGAATTCCATCCACCAGCATGAAAGCTATGAGGACACCTCTAAGTAGAAGTCAATGTAGAGGTGTAGACATCTAAGGAATTTTATTTTTCTGCAGTTAACTTTTATACTAAGAGCCTACATGGCCTCTTTCGTATTTTCCTATTTTAGCCACTGAGAGTTCTGAGATTTTAAGGTGACATAGATGCAGGGAAGCCTGTGATTTCTTTTGTTATTATTGGTATCTCTTCAGTCTGTTGGCAGCTAAGGAAGGCAGTAAGTCACTGTTCAGAGATGCCTGTGTGGGAAGATTTAAACCATATCAATTTCAAAGTGTGTCTATAGCAAGAAAATATTGCTTCTTTTAAAAAGACTAATGTAAATCAGATTAAGTGATTTAAATAGGAATAAACCTGTAAAGGTTACTACGGTGCTGATAAGCTTTTATAGCTGTTAGACAAAGAGGGCGTATCTTTTATATTTTAAAGGAGGCTTACAGAGCCAGCATTTATTAAGGTAAAGAACAGTAACCTAATGAAAAACCAAAAATCAAAAACACCCACAATCCTGGATGTTTCTTAGTTCCTGGAACACTTTCACTAGTTCCCTCCTTTCGTCAGCAATCAACAAGGAAAACACGATTTTCTCAAAGATATTTTAAACATCTGAATTGAAATGAATATGGGCATTTATCCACTGGACACCCACCCTCATTGGTTAAGGGCTGCCTCCGAGGCTGTCAACTACTCCCTCACTTCAAGGCTGACAGGGTCAGCAGAGTGCCATTGAGGTAGAAGGGAGGTTGCCGGCACAAGGAGGGTCTGGGTTCCCAAGCAACTGTCTGTCCGTCACAGCCATGACTGAAATCAGAGGTGGCCCAAGGGGATGTGACACTGGTCACAAAAGGTGTCGGCTACAGCGCCCTCTGTGGTAGGGTGACAAGGTTTCAGGAACAAAGCTTTCTGCACTGAGGGCATGCTGTACGTATGCCCAGGTGGAAAGCACTGGATGCAGGCTGCACCCATGGAACGTGACCTACCACATCTTGTGTAGCTTGTCGGGGGAGCGGAACAGAAGGGGAGGTGTGCTCCCCCAGCAACTGGAATGCTAGAACCAAAGCCAACCATATGGAGACCTTGCCTCTGTGCACATCCTTTGTGCGCTCTCTCCTCCTTAAATTTACCTAGCAAAATCCGACACCCCTCAAAATATTGCTCACATACCTCTTTCCAGACTGCTTCTAATCACTAAGATTTTCTGTGGCTCTTTGAGACCATATGTTTGTTCTAGGCTGTTGAAGGACACAGGGAACAAAAACTATCCACCTAACTGGGAAGACATCTCTAGACTGAAAAACGAGGCAGACAGCTCCATATAATCAACAGATCAGTTTATTATAGGGTAACATACTCGATGGGGTGGACAACAATTCCAAAGCATTAACAGCTACACTCCAGACTGCTCAGGCACCATTGGGACAATTTTATAGTTAACCTAGGGTATGAAGGTAGGTGCTTGGAAACAGGATGTGCATTTCAAAGTCAAGATTTATGAATGGGTGACTAGTGTCATAGGCCCCGGAAATATGTCAGGGGAGGTTGTCATCATCAACCTACCCTGACCAATACAGACACTTAACAGATATTTTTAACTGATGTTATTAACTCTAGTTGGAAGTAGTAATGCCATATTTCTTTGAATCTAAGACACCATCAAAGGTAAGACACATCATTATTTTATGTTCCATTAAGAAAGAATGAATGCTGCCAATCAAGCTATGACAACCCATTCCAATTTCAGGAGTTAAATTGTGCAAGATAGTGAATCTTAGAATCAATGAAATACCGTAACAATAACTCTCGTGTAAAATAATTCTACAATTTATGAAATGCTTTAGTGAATTATCCAACCCATTTTTGCAACTTGAATTCACTGGTCACTGTTTTTTGTTTGTTTAACATTACTCTTGGTCCTGAGTATAAGACATATACCTTCATGGGGTGAATAGTCTAGTAAGAGATACTCATAATTAAAAATAATTAAAATTCAGTTCAGTAAGCATAAGAATTGCTAATATATACGGTACATACTGTGTACTAGATGCTGTGAATTACACCTATTTCAGGCTTATGTCAATCCCTTAGGATCAGTAGTATTTTGCCTATTTTACTGCTGTGCTGCCCAGTAAGTACACTAACAGAGGTCAGTCTGCACAGTCCAGAAACAGCATTGTAAAGGGCGTGACTAAGTGTGTGATTGGAGTGGGCTGGGCAAGGGGATACAACAGAAGGGTCAAGGGCCATGTTACAGAGAAGACAAGGCTTTAACTATGCCTTGAAACTGAAAAGTGTCCGCAGGGGCATGGCAAACATTCCAGGTTGAGGGAAAGCACGTGCAGAGAGCAGAGAGGTAATGAATGTTTGCAAAATACTGGTGTACACCTTTTGAGGGGATGGGAGGTAAAGTAAGATGAGTTTGGAAAGAATGTGATAGATAGTTCACAAAGAGTTTCATGTGTGAGATTAAAGTGTTTGGACCAGTTCATTGGGACGATAGGAATTTCAGAGAGATTTTAGGGAGGAGTGGATGTGGGTCTGGATATTACCCAAATAAAGTCAAAATGGCAACTTAAAAAATTAATCCTTAAAATTTTCCACATTTATAGGCATTCAGTTCAAATTAGCAAAGAAATATGATCCTTTGTGTCTCAGTATCAGTCGACCAACAAGAATAAAAGATAAATAGGGAGATCCATTAAGATGGCAAAAACATCAAGAACATTTGTTACTGGAATTCATTTGAATTGATTTCATATTACACATGCATAAAAAGATAATTTTCTATTCCTTTTGCAGTTTTGTGAGTTATTACCTTAAGAAAACTTTATGGCAATCATTCACAAATCCATTCAGTTCACTTATTACCTCTGGAATATTTTCTCTTAAAAATATTGCTAGGAGCAATTTTCACCAGACCAAGTTCCAAGCTTTAAAAGGTGGCTATTTTACATACACAGTAAGTACTTTTTCTGAAAATTTTGTGTTATAAATTCATAATTCACAGTGGGCTACCCCTGTTAATATGCACTCACGGTTGCATGCAGCCCTAGGAACCATTATTATATTAAGAATAATGTAAAGACACTTAAATTTATTCTGTATCATCACGTTTATTACTACATGTTTGTCATTATGAATAGCAGTCACAGCGCACAGCATAATGGTATGTTAAAGACAACGTTGTGGGCTTCCCTGGTGGCGCAGTGGTTGAGAGCCCGCCTGCCGATGCAGGGGACACAGGTTCGTGCCCCGGTCTGGGAATATCCCACATGCCACGGAGCAGGTGGGCCCGTGAGCCATGGCCGCTGGGCCTGCACGTCCGGAGCCTGTGCTCCGCAACGGGAGAGACCACAACAGTGAGAGGCCCACGTATCGCAAAAAAAAAAAAAAAAAAAAAAAAGACGACATTGTGGTGTAAACTAAATGCACACTAAGAATACACAAAACTCTGCTGAATTTTAATCATCCTTATTCATAGGACACAGAGCCCTAATGATCCTCAAAATGCATGTGATTTAAATAAGCCATCTTTATTCCATTCCATTTAAACCCTTGGTGTGAGTTAATCAGCTTGAGTGGACTCATTCTTAGTGATGAAAGTGAAGAAAGCTTGGCTCATATGTAGAGAAATGTGTGGTACATAGTGAAAAAACAAAGTGAGCCATCTCTACTCCACCTCACTAAAGACACCCTACTCACTTCCGGGCCTGATCATAAAGTTGTATGAATTTAGAAGAAACTCACTGATTGAATCTCCCCTTCTGAAAGCTCATCTCCAAAGGACTTGCATATAAAAGAATTACAACTAAGTAAGAATGTTGCCAAAGTTACTCTCAAAGTGCAAAGGTGAGATCTTTACGGTTATTCTGATATTTAATTTAAGAAATAACATTAGTGATAACCATAACTAACAAAACACTATCAGTCGAACTCATCTCGGTCATTTCAGTACCTTTATTTCCTCTGATATGGTCAGTGTAGCATTGTAGAGGAAAATACCCGGCCTCTTACCAGGAATTGCATGATTACTCCCAGATTTCTTCCAAATATGGTTACAAGAATATGAATTTCCAATGAGTAGATACGAGGTCTTATGTTCTGATAAAGTGGAACACATGCGTGATCTTTCTGTTTTACATATTTAAAGCACTTGCTCTTGGTGATTTGCTTTCAGAGGAGTGAGAAAATACATGAGCAATGTTAATATGGACACGATATTAAATCCTTTAGAGGCCTCTAACCAGTCAGGGTAGACTGCTGTGGCTATGGTTTTGTCTGCTGCTTCTGATATATATCCACTTTCCTTTGGGAACCATTGCTTCCTGGTCCCCCTTGGGGTTGTTAATCCCAGTGTCCTGCCCTCACCTGGTCAATGGTGAGTCCAAACCTTGCCAAAGTAGCCTGGCATCGGGGCCTAGTCATTAATGAAGGGATAGAAATCTGACCCAAGCAGGGCAGAAAGTCTTCTCCAAGGGTTCTGGAGCTAATGGGAAAGACTATTATCTCCTGGAAATGCTGAAGTAGTCAAGTGTTTCCAGCTACATAACGAGTATGAGGTTTTCAGTTGCCAATTTTCCCACCTTGTGCAGAGGCCTAAATACTAAAATAACACCAAATAGAATGCAAGTGAAAGAGTCACGCCAACATCATTTGAGCTCCTGGCCACTGCCTTGAATGAGGCCAGCTGCACCTCTGGACTTCTCATGGAAGTGAACTCATGAAGATTCTTTTATCCTTAAGTTATTTTGAGCAGGGTTCATATAAGTTGAAAGAGAGCAAGAATCCTAAACACAGATGGCTTTTTTTAGTCATTCAGCATCTACTCACCATTTTTCCAATAAGCTCAAATTCCCCTGGAGCATCCTGTTTCCAATTCTTAGTCCTGGTGCTTCAGGTGGGCCTCCACCTTCAGCTACAAGCATGACCAACTAGAGCATCAAATTCCCTTGAACCACAGTGATTGGTTCAAGAATGGGAATATGCTCCAATCCGAGCCAATGAGGCAGAATGAGAATTTTATAAAATCTTTTTTCCACTGGATTTGAACATTGGAGAAACCAAGTACTGAGTTGACAGAGATTACCATGATGGGCCTAATTGTGAAGCCAGTAAACCAGAAAGTAGAGTGGAGAAATGGAGAGAGAGAGAAAGTACTAATATATCATTTGCAATGCTAAGACCCTAGATCTACCTGTATCAGAAGCTGTAGCTACTTCTCGATTTTTAATCAATTATTTTTCTTTTTTAGTTAAATCAGCTTGAAGTTTTGTTTTCAATTTTGTTTTGTTTTTAATTTTGATCACTTGTAATTGATCATTCTAATGCACTAACAATTATTTAATAAGTAGGTTACATAGTTTGTATAATGTATATAGATTTCCCTTGATTTTTATCTCTTCATTTCTGGAAGGAAATGGTTCTGTGGCCTTTTCTCTACTCTCAGAGATACCTGGGAATATGACCCTGCAAATCCTCCTGTAACAATAATGGAAGAAATTTTAGGAGTATGCCTGTACAAGATCCAAGATAAACAAGAATCCAGCCAAGGAATACGTACTAGACCAAGAATCTATACCTTATTGTCAAGATTATTTATCAAATAATGGATAACTTTTATTGGTGAGAATCAGCTGCACTAAAGAATAAAAGTTAGAATTATAATTCTGAGACGGTCTAAGTAACTAGCTAGTCATGAAAGCTGAAAGGTCCCAGAGGTTTCCCTAAACTGAGGTTGTCTACATCTACTCACTTTCATTTCATTCCAGGTGAAGAGTGAGAGGGACCTCAAAGTGTGCCTGGGAATCAAGGCACCTTTTCTCTGCTGATCTTATATCCTTTAGCCTTTCCTAAAGCTAAACAATGCTGGGTGAAGCCAACAGTGTCTTCCTAGTTTGTCAATCCAAACCCAAGATCAATGCTGCTGTAGAGAGGGCATGGCAATTACAGAACAGAATTGCCTCCTATGCTGGGAGACTAATAAACATAATTATGACAGGAGTGATCTATCTTTGAAAATATGTCATAAATTTTAAGGAAAAAATTTAAGTAAAATTTATGTATATAACTTGCAACCAACCCATAATTCTGTTGATTATTCCAAACATTCTCTTTTCCATAATGTTCTCCTTCACATAGTCTTCCTTATCAAATAATACTTTTGGTGGAATTTTATCTTACTCAAAAGTCTCAACTTCCATATTTTTTCCTCTGCCTCCTAAATTTATAACTCCAGCCCAAGATTCCTTCTGAACCCCAGATATGTGTTTCCACTGTACCTCTCCACCTGGATGTCCTTGTCAGCATCTAACCCAGCTCCTAAAGCAATGTAGTATAACAATGGCAAAAGATGCAGTATTCCAATTCAAGCAAACCTAGATATAAATCTTGCCTCCACCATTCAATAGCTGTGTGAACTTAACAAATAATTTAACCTCTCTGGGCCTCGTTTTGTGGTCTAGAAAATGGAGATAAAAATACCTATCTCACAGTATTGTTGCAAGTGTTGAAATGAGTACTATCAATACTAGAGCAAATGTTTATTTTCTACTCCTCTTATTTCCATAGATGTGAATAATTCCAATGCCTCTTCCAAGAATGAAAAAGAAAACCAAGGACCACTTCCTTCATCTCTCCACCCTTTACTCATTTCTCCCCGAAAGAGGAGAAGCACTCTGTTGAATTCAGAAGGACTTGAGGCTGCTCAGGTCAGTGCCTCCTAAGTTCTTTCTCCTTCAGAAGTGCCTGCCTTTTAAAAGGGTTTGTTCTTGATCTGTTCCCAGCTCTGTGATAAATGCCTACAATTGTCCAGTTTCACTAGTGGATAAATCTGTTTGATTCAGGCGAAAAATATGGACAAGCCCACCTGGCTAGAAACTTTGATCTGCATGTGACTAACTCCTGTGTCCTATTTTTCAGTGGTTTCCAAATTTGGAAGAGAAATAAGAATATTATTTCTTGACCCCCTAAACTCCAATAGTCATGGAAAGCACCCAGCACATGCTAGCACACACTAGGAGCTCAAAAATTGTCAAGGTCCTTTCTCCATAAGCACCTGCTGCTGCCCACATTCCCTAATTCAGATCCTCAAGCAAGAGATTCGGTTGACTTCCTAATCTTCTTCCTCTCCTTCGTTTCCATATCTAACTGTTCACCAAGTGGGTTTGTTCCACTGTACTGATTTGTCTTGAATCTATCCTGTTCCCTCTAACCTCACTTCCATTGTCTTGGTTCATAAACTAGTCACTTCACTCCTGAATTAGGTCAACAAATGGGGAGCTGAAATTGCTGCCTACCTTCTGTCTCCCCTCCTGCCAATGCATCCTTCATACTGCAAAGAGAGTGATCTAATATATGATACAAGCTATATCCCTTTCCCAAAGAGCTAAGTCTGTTCCAATTTTTCTTTTTAGTCTCATGTTCTATTATTTCCCATCATCTCAATACGCACATATACCCTATACTGTTCACATGCATACAACCCATGTTGGAATACTTGTCCCAGTTTATCACTGCCCGTGACCATGAGGGCAATTCAGGGTAATTCTGGGGATTGCTCATGTCAACTTAAATAAAGGAGTAAACTGAGGCAAGCTTGATTTGCCAGAAACTGAGTTTATTTGGGAATAGCAGAGGACTTGCAATTTGGAAACACATGCTGTAGCAAGCTATAGGTGAGTCCCTTGATGGTCTGAAGTGGGCTGTATTTATGTACACAGAGTGAAAAGAGGAGGGGATCCAACCGGAGTCCAAGCAGTAAGCTCATTGGCTTGGGGATGGGAAGGGAATATTGGCTGATGTTCATTGGTCAGGAGATAAGTCTCAGTCTTTTTTTTTTTTTTTTTTTTAGTCTCAGTCTTTTGTAAAGCAGGCAGTTACAGGAAATCAGTTTCTCAGTTCTTAAGTTCTGTTCTTTTGAGAGTGCATGTGTGAGATTCTCCATTTCATATTATCCTCCAGTTCCATTTTAGACTGAAATTCTTTTACATTCAGCAGAGCTACCCTAAGTTATATTCTCCAACTTGGCATATATCAGTAATAAAAATTATATTCAGTTCTCCATCTGCTGCTCCATTGTCTTATTTGACAATCTGTTCCAAACCCAAGGTAGAGAAGAGAGATGCTATGATTAGCCACTTTTCCAAACACTCCAAAACTCCTGTGCCCAAAATATGTACCTGTCTTCTACCTTTGACATCTCTGTCTTACCTTCAAAACCTAGTCCAAATAGCTCTGCCTCTGCAAAGCCTGTCCTGACAATCAAAGGTATTCAAGTTTAGGAGTGCTAATTACAGATCTTTCTTCCTTTGGATTCAAATCAATAGATAATAGACACATGAGTCAAAATAGGGATCAAAGTAGCCATGTTATTAATGGTAAAACTGGATTGGGGAATTCAACAGAATCTCATATAACCACCCACTGTGCAAACACACTCAAGCATATACACCAGTCACCAGTGAAAAGATAGAGACGAGTCAGCTCCCTCACCCTTGCCCAGAGCCCCATCCATTGAGGGGGGCTTTGGAAGCCTGTTGCTTCCAAAGACAACAGTCCTAGAAATCAAGCATCTGGATCATATATAAACAAAAACACATTTATCAATGCCCCATAAAAATATGATACCCAGTGAATGTCAGGGTCTTACCATTTCACCAATTAGTTAGTTCAGTTAAGGCGGTGGAGGAGGAAGAATCTACTTCCCCACAACTTCTTCAAGTTCAATTTAGAGGACATTCCTTCCTGTATGGGTAAAGATGGAAATTAGGGAGAGAAGAGTTGTCTAATATCCCTGTGATATTGTGATTTATAATAAGAAATCTATTATTTGGTCCTTGTTTCCATTCCTGGCTCAGAGTTCTAAAACTTTGGAATTTCCTGAAGGAGAACAGAAAAGGTGCCTTTTATGTTAATGAAGTGACTTTTGGAAAGCCCCTAGGTAACCTAGGGAATGGGGGCTTATTGCCAGGGGAACAAATCTTGTGATTAGAGGGTTGGAACTTTCAGTCCCACCCCTGACCTCCAGGGAAGGGAGGGGCTGGGGATTCAGTTCTGTCACCAATGGCCAATGATTTAATCAATCATGTCTATGTAATGAAGCCTCCATAAAACCCCAAAGGACAGTGTTCAAAGAGCTTCTGGGTTGGTGAACATTCAGGAAGAGTGGCACCCCATTCCTACATACCTTGCCTGATGCAGGTCTTCCACCTGGTTGTTTCTGAGTTATATCCTTTTATAATCTGATAAACATAAGTAAATATTTCTCTGAGTTCTCTAAGCCTTTCTAACAAATTAATCAAACTGAGGAGGGGGTCATGGGAACCAGTTGGTGGCTCTGAAGCAGGGGCAACAACCTGGACTTGCAACTGGCATCTGAAGGGGAGGTGGGGGAGGGCATTTTTGTAAGACTGAGCCCTTAACCTGTGGGATCTGGCATGAATTCCAGTTAGTATCAGAATTGAATTGAATTGTAGGATACCCAGCTGGTATGAGAGAATTGCTTGGTGGTGTAGAAAAAGCACACATTATAATTCCCCAATTTAATTTTCTTAACCCCCAACTCTCCTGAGCTCCCCAAGAAATTTATACATTCCTCTATTAATAGATTTATTTTGCTATATATGTATATGTCTATGTATATTCCTAAAATATTGTTTGTTTAAATACAAGTATTTGTCTGTGTTCCAATGCCTGGCACATGGAAGGTTCTCAGTATATTTATTGGCTGAATGGATGAAGTGGAATCATAGACTCTGATAAATAGAAAAGGATCTTAGAAGTCATCTACCTCAATTTCACATCCAAAGCCAAGAATACTACATCTACTCACTGTTTCAATACTTCTATGAACAGTAACTCAACTTTACAAGTTGTATCTAAACATAGAGAATATTAAAAAATAACCTCTATGCACTCGAAAGGACACAACATCATTACTTAGGTATTCTTGTCAGAAAGGCATAAGTTTATTCTAAACATGAGTAAACATCATATGAACACAAACTTGAGAGACATTCTACAAAATAAACGATCAGTATTTTTCAAAAGTGTCAAAGTCATGAAAGACAAAGGTGAAAAAATGTCACAAACTGGAGGAGACACAACAACTAAATGCAATGTGGGATTTTGGAACAGAATAAGGACATTAATGGAAAAATGGGTGAAGTTAAAATAAGGTATGAAGTATTAAATAAGGTATGACATTTAGTTAATAGTATTAAACCATGACAATTTCCTGGCTTTGACAATTGGAGGATGGTTATTTAAGGTGTTAACATTAGGGAAGAGAAGTAAGGGATATACAGGTACTCTGGGTACCATCTCTGCAACTTTTCCATAAATCTAAAATGAATTCAGCGTTCAAGATGGTGGAGTAGAAGGACGTACACTCACTCCCTCTTGCAACAGCACTGGAATCACAACTAACTGCTGAACAATCATCAACAGGAAGACAATGGAACCCACCAAAAAAGATACCCTACATCCAGAGACAAAGGAGAAACCCCAATGAGACGGTAGGAGGGGAACAATCACAATAAAATCAAATCTCATAACCGCTGGGTGGGTGACTCACAAACTGGAGAACAGTTATACCACAGAAGTCTACCTACTGGAGTGAAGGTTCCGAGCCCCATATCAGGCTTCCCAACTTGGGGGTCCAGCAACGGGAGGGGGAATTGCCAGGGAATCAGACTTTGAAAGCTGATGGGATTTGATTGCAGGACTTTGACAGGACTGGGGGAAACAGAGACTCCACTCTTGGAGGGCACACACAAAGTAGTGTGCGCATCAGCGCCCAGGGGAAGGAGCAGTGGCCCCATAGGGGACTGAACCAGACCTATCTGCTAGTGTTGGAGGGTCTTCTGCAGAGGCGAGGGTGTGGCTGTGGCTCACGGCAGGGATAAGGACAATGGCAGCAGAAGTGCTGGGAAGTACTCCTTGGCATGAGCCCTCCTGGAGTCTATCATTAGCCCCATCAGAGGAGCCTGTAGGCTCCACTGCTGGGTCACCTCAGACCAAATAACCAACAGGGAGGGAACTCAGACCCACCCATCAGCAGACAAGCAGATTAAAGTTTTACTGAGCTCTGCTCACCAGAGCAACACCCAGCTCTACCCACCACCAGTCTCTCCCATCAGGAAGCTTGCACAAGGCTCTTAGATAGCCTCATCCACCAGAGTGCAGACAGCAGAAGCATGAAGAACTACAGTCCCTCGGCCTGTGGGACGAAAACCTCATTCACAGAGAGATAGACAAAATGAAAAGGCAGAGGACTATGGACCAGATGAAGGAACAAGATAAAACCCCAGAAAAACAACTAAATGAAGTGGAGATAGGCAACTTCCAGAAAAAGAATTCAGAATAATGATAGTGAAGATGATCCAGGACCTCAGAAGAAGAATGGAGGCAAAGGTTGAGAAGATGCAAGAAAAGTTTAACAAAGACCTAAAAGAATTAAAGAACAAACAAACAGAGATGAACAATAATTGAAATGAAAAATACACTAGAAGGAATCAATAGCAGAATACCTGAGGCAGAAGAACAGATAAGTGACCTGGAACACAGAATGGTGGAATTCACTGCCACGGAACAGAATAAAGAAAAAAGAATGAAAAGAAATGGAGACAGACTAAGAGACTTCTGGCACAACATTAAATGCACCAACATTCGCATCAGGGGGTCCCAGAGGGAGAAGAGAGAGGCAAAGGACCCGAGAAAATATTTGAAGAGATTATAGTTGAAAATTTCCTTAACATGGGAAAGGAAATAGCCACCCAAGTCTAGGAAGTGCAGACAGTCCCAGGCAGGATAAACCCATGGAGAAACACACTGAGACACACAATAATAAAACTGACCAAAATTAAAGGCAAAGAAAAATTATTAAAAGCAAAAAGGGAAAAATGACAAATAACATACAAGGGAACTCCCATAAGGTTAACAGCTGATTTCTCAGCAGAAACTGCACAAGCCAGAAGGGAGTAGCACATTATACTTAAAGTGATGAAAGGGAAGAACCTACAACCAAGATTACTTTACCTGGCAAGGATCTCATTCAGATTCGATGGAGAAATCAAAAGCTTTACAGACAAGCAAAAGCTAAGAGAATTCAGCACCACCAAACCAGCTCTACAACAAATGCTAAAGGAACTTCTCTAAGTGGGAAAAACAAGAGAAGAAAAGGACTTACAAAAACAAACCCAAAACAATTAAGAAAATGGTAATAGGAACATACATATTGATAATTACCTAAAATGTGAATGGATTAAATGCTCCAACCAAAAGACCCAGGCTTGCTGAATGGATACAAAAACATGACGCATATATATGCTGTCTACAAGAGACCCATTTCAGACCTAGGGACACATACAGACTGAAAGTCAGGGGATGGAAGAAGGTATTCCATGCAAATGGAAAGCAAAAGAAAGCTGGAATAGCAATAGTCACATCAGATAAAACAGATGTTAAAATAAAGAATGTGACGAGAGACAAGGAAGGATACTACCTAATGATCAAGTGATCAATCCAAGAAGAAGATGTAACAATTAGAAATATATATGCACCCAACATAGGAGCACCTCAATACATAAGGCAAATGCTAACAGCTATAAAAGAGGAAATCAACAGTAACACAATAATAGTGGGGGACTTTAACACCTCACATACACCAATGGACAGAGCATCCAGACAGAAAATTAATAAGGAAACACAAGCTCTGAATGACACAATAGACCAGATAGATTTAAATGATATTTGTAGGACATTTCATCTGAAAACAGCAATTTACACTTTCTTGTCAAGTGTACAGGGAACATTCTCCAGGATCACATCTTGGGTCACAAATCAATCCTCAGTAAATTTAAGAAAATTGAAACCATATCAAGCATCTTTTCCAACCACAACGCTATGAGATTAGAAATAAATTACAAGGAAAAAAATGAAAAAACACAAAGACATGGAGGCTAAAAAATATGCTACTAAATAACCAAGAGATCACTGAAGAAATCAAAGAGGAAATCAAAAAATACCTAGAGACAAATGACAACGAAAATACGATGATCCAAAATCTATGGGATGCAACAAAAGCAGTTCTAAGAGGGAAGTTTATAGCAATACAACCCTGCCTCAAGAAACAAGAAAAATCTCAAATAAACAAGCTAACTTTACACCTAAAGCAACTAGAGAAAGAAGAACAAACAAAACCTAAAGTTAGTAGAAGGAAAGAAATCATAAAGATAGAGCAGAAATAAATGAAATAGAAACAAAGAGAACGATAGCAAAGATCAATAAAACTAAAAGCTGGTTCTTTGAGAAGATAAACAAGATCAATAAACCTTTAGCCAGACTCATCAAGAAAAAGAGGGAAAGGACTCAAATCAATAAAATTAGAAATGAAAAAGGAGAAGTTAAAATGGACATTGCATAAATACAAAGTATCATAAGAGACTACTACAAGCAACTCTATGCCAATAAAATGGACAACCTGTGTGCTTCCTTGGTGGCTCAGTGGTTGAGAGTCCTCCTGCCGATGCAGGGGACACGGGTTCGTGCCCCGGTCTGGGAGGATCCCACATGCCACAGAACGGCTGGGCCCGTGGGCCATGGCCGCTAAGCCTGCACGTCCAGAGCCTGTGTTCCGCAATGGGAGAGGTCACAGCAGTGAGAGGCCCGCATACCACAAAAAAAAAAAAAAAAAGGACAACCTGGAAGCAAAGGACAAATTCCTAGAAAGGCATAACCTTCCAAGACTGAACCAGGAAGAAATAGAAAATATGAACAGACCAATCACAAGCACCGAAATTGAAACTGTGATTAAAAATCTTCCGACAAACAAAACTCCAGGACTAGAAGACTTCACAGGTGAATTCTATTAAACATTTAGAGAAGAGTTAACACCCATCCTTTTCAAACTCTTCCAAAAAAATTACAGAGGAAGGAACACTCCCAAATTCATTCTATGAGTCCACCATCACCCTGATACCAAAACCAGACAAAGATACTACAAAAAAGGAAAATTACAGACCAATATCACTGATGAATATAGATGCAAAAATCCTCAACAAAATAACAAGGATGTCCACTCTCGCCACTATTATTCAAGATAGTTTTGGAAGTCCTAGCCACGTCAGTCAGAGAAGGAAAGAAAGAAAAGGAATACAAATTGAAAAAGAAGGAGTAAAACTGTCACTGTTTGCAGGTGACATGATACTATACATGGATAATCCTAAAGATGCCACCAGAAAACTAGAGCTAATTAATGAATTTGGTAAAGTTGCAGGATATAAAATTAATGCACAGAAATCTCTTGCATTCCTATACACTAACAACAAAAGATCAGAAAGAGAAATTAAGGAAACAATCCCATTCACCATTGCAACAAAAAAATAAAATACCTAGGAATAAACCTACCTAAGGAGGTAAAAGACCTGTATGCAGAAAACTATAAGACGCTGATGAAAGAAATCAAAGATGACACAAACAGATGGAGAGATATACCATGTTCTTGGATTGGAAGAATCAGTATTGTGAAAATGACTATACTACCCAAAGCAATCTACAGATTCAATGCAATCCCTATCAAATTACCAATGGCATTTTTTACAGAACTAGAACAAAAAATCTTAAAATTTCTATGGAGACACAAAAGGCCCTGAATAGCCAAAGCAGTCTTGAGTGAAAAAAACGGAGCTGGAGGAATCAGACTCCCTGACTTTAGACTATAATACAAAGCTACAGTAATCAAGACAATATGGTACTGGCACAAAAACAGAAATATAGATCAATGGGACAGGATAGAAAGCCCAGAGATAAACCCACTCACCTGTGGTCAACTAATCTATCACAAAGGAGGCAAGGATGTACAATGGAGAAAAGATAGTCTCTTCAGTAAGTGGTGCTCATTTCATTAGAGAATGAAATTAGAACACTCCCTAACACCATACACAAAAATAAACTCAGAATGGATTAAAGACCTAAATGTAAGAATGGACACTATAAAACTCTCAGAGGAAAACATAGGAAGAACACTCTTTGACATAAATCACAGCAAGATCTTTTTTGACCCACCTCCCAGAGTAGTAGAAATAGAAACAAAAATAAACAAATGGGACCTAATGAAATTTAAAAGCTTTTGCACAGCAAAGGAAACTGTAAACAAGATGAAAAGACAACCCTCAAAATGGGAGAAAATATTTACAAATGAATCACTGGACAAAGGATTAATCTCCAAAATCTATAAACAGCTCATGCAGCTCAATATTAAAAAAAACAACAACCCAATCACAAACTGGGCAGAAGACCTACATAGCCATTTCTCCAAAGAAGACATACAGATGACAAGGAAGCACATGAAAAGCTGCTCAACATCACTAATTATTAGAGAAATGTAAATCAAACCTACAGTGAGATATCAGAGAATCTACAAACACAAATGCTGGAGAGGGGAGTGGGTGTGGAGAAAAGGGAACCCTCTTGCACTGTTGGTGGGAATGTAGATTGATACAGCTACTATGGAGAACAGTATGGAGGTTCCTTAAAACACTAAAAATGGAACTACCATATGACCCAGAAGTCCCACTACTGGGCATATACCCAGATAAAACCATAATTTGAAAAGACACATGCACCCCAATATTCGTTGCAGCACTGTTTACAATAGCCAGGTCATGAAATCAACCTAAATGTCCATCAACAGATGAATGGGTAAAGAAG
Organism: Monodon monoceros; assembly: GCF_005190385.1. Classification (NCBI taxonomy): domain Eukaryota; kingdom Metazoa; phylum Chordata; class Mammalia; order Artiodactyla; family Monodontidae; genus Monodon; species Monodon monoceros. Next base: position 96,230,447 of record NW_021703774.1, read on the forward strand.
ATGTGGCACATATATACAATGGAATATTACTCAGCCATAAAAAGGAATGAAATTGGGTCATTTGTAGAGACATGGATGGACCTAGAGACTGTCATACAGAGTGAAGTTAAGTCAGAAACAGAAAAACAATATCATATATTAATGCACATATGTGGAGTCTAGAAAAATGGTACAGATGAACCAGTTTGCAAGGCAGAAATAGAAACACAGATGTAGAGAACAAACGTATGGACACCAAGGGGGGAAAGTGGGGCAGGGGTGGTGGTGGGATGAATTGGGAGATTGGGATTGACATATATACACTAATAAGTATAAAATAGATAACTAATAAGAACCTGATGTATAGAAAAGTAAATAAAATTCAAATCTCCCCCCAAAAATAAAATGAATTCAAAATGTAAGTTTAAAAAAAATAATCACTGATAACACATATATGAATGTAGGTTTACAATAGTGTAAGATCTTACCAATGTTTTGGTCTACTTAGCACAATTGTGACAGCTCTAAAATTATGTCTGGGCCATAATGACACTATCACATATCACTGCCAGTGAGAAGTAGCTGAATGTTGATAGTTAAGCAGCAAACAGTATACCAGTATTTCAGTAGTTCATTGTCACAAACCCATTTTGTCACTGGATTTGAAACAGTTCACTTATCTCTGGGATTAATTTACTGTTGTGCAAAGCCTAGCAGCAGGGTGGTGAAAACATCTGAAATGGCTCTCCAGGGACTTCCAACCTTCCTCCTCCTCTTTCCCAAGAGCCCAGTGTCCTCACTTCTTACCCACCAGCCTTGTGCTTGAGTTACTCTTAAATTCCCTTGCATAGAGTCTCTGTGTCACCACTATCCATCTAAGGGATTTCACGAAGACAGAGGTATTTCACATAGAAAGTAAGATGAGGGTCTTTCAGAGTTATAGGAGAGGTTGTGGGGAAATGGGCTCACACTGGGGGAGTTTAGTAGATGTGGTGTTGATTCTCTAATTCTCACAATATCAGGACAAGAAAAATCTTAGAACATCTGTAAACTTCTGAGCAATATTAGCTCTTTCCATTTTGTTAGTATCTAGGGTAACACTAAATCTAATTGAAAACAACTGTCAGGGAGGAGGAAATTTTCCTCTACCCTTCTAGGTTTTTTTTCTGGCTGGTCTAAGAATTAAATTAACCTGAGACAGATTAACAGGAGAAAAATCACATAAAATTTTAGTAAAATGTACACATAGCAGAGACCCAAGAGAACTGAGTAACTCCCCAAAATGGCCAAAACCCTCACCTTACATACCTTCTTTAGCTACAAACAAGAGGAGGTTGGGGTTAATTGTTTGGGATTTCACAGGGGAGGAAGGCAATTGACATGGAGATGGAAGAGTAAATGTTTGGTGAATAAATGTTTGCTGGGTCATGCAGAGACAATGGGACATAGAGTAGAATTTTAACAGACTGCTAGGTTCCTCCCTGTCAATTGCACCTAGCTCATACTACAGTTATCTATGATGATGGCTCCCTTCCTGGAACAGGTCCCCTATCTATTGATATGTTCTTTAGGCAGCTAGGGGGAAAGTTAAAGGTTCTTCCTAAGTCTTCTAGCCCTTCATTATTTTCAACTCAAAACAATCTATGGGCTTCCCTGGTGGCGCAGTGGTTAAGAATCCGCCTGCCAATGCAGGGGACACGGATTCGAGCCTTGGTCTGGGAAGATCCCACATGCCACAGAGCAACTAAGTCCCACAACTAAGTGCACCACAACTACTGAGCCTGCACTCTAGAGCCCGTGAGCCACAACTACTGAGCCCACATGCCACAACTACTGAAGCCCGTGCTCCTAGAGCCTGTGCTCCGCAACAAGAGAAGTCACTGCAATGAGAAGCCTGTGCACCGCAAGGAGCGGTAGTCCCCGCTCGCCACAACTAAAGTCCGTGCGCAGCAACAAAGACCCAATGCAGCCAAAAATAAATAAATTAAATAAAATAAATTAAAAAAAAAAAGCAATCTGTATGCCAAAGAGACATTTTGGAGTGGCAAATTCTGCTCCCCTACACAACTCTGCTCTATCCCAGATTAGTGCATCTGACGCTTCTTCAGCCTTTACTGAGAGCCTGGTATGTCCCCAATAGGCCCCTCCTACCAACCTCTCCACACTCTGTTGTATATTTCTCCAGCCACTGCTCAAGTGATTGGATCTGCATGGCGCATGTGGTTTCAAGGAGGAGCATTTCAATAGCACCTGGCTTCCAGTCTATGTTGCATGCCTTGGCCTCCTGCCCAGGGTTTTGTAGGTTGATTCCAGAACCTGTTCAGTATCCACATATGTGCACCTCATGAGTTAATCCCCCATGGGTAGAAACTTTAGTAAGAGATGGGGACTAATAGACACTGTCCCTAACACCAGCTGCTAACACAAGGTTAGGGTTTTTTGTTTGGTTGGTTTTTTAGCTTTTATCTTTTTTTATTATTATTTTTTGGTGGTACACGGGCCTCTCACTGTTGTGGCCTCTCCCGTTGCGGAGCACAGGCTCCGGACGCGTAGGCTCAGCAGCCATGGCTCACGGGCCTAGCCGCTCCGTGGCATGTGGGATCTTCCCAGACCGGGGCACGAACCCGTGTCCCCTGCATCGGCAAGCGGACTCTCAACCACTGTGCCACCAGGGAAACCCTTCATTTAACTTTTAAAACACTACTATAGTTGATTATTAAAACAAGCAATAGCAAGCAGTGAGCATATTATGATTATAGTCCTTCACTCAATCACTACTGCAAATAAAATGCCAGCAGTGAGTGTTATTCACTGGCCCTATTAAGAGGTCTGACACTGAACACCACCCTGAGGACACTTGTCATCCTCATATGCTTCTCCATTGTAATGGTTCCATCTTTCCTGATTTGGATCAAAGTCCACTAGTTCTACCTGGTCCATTTCATCAGTCTCTTCTACTTCCTCTCAGGTAGGAGTTTTTCCATCATAGATTAAACATTTTATGTTGTTTCTCAGCTATCTGACAGGATTGATCAGCCAAGTCGCCCATAGTGGAAATCAACACCATACCACACCTTTGGAATGGCTCTCCCTCCTTTCTTGCTTCAGACTCTGCTCCCTAGAGCCACATTCTGAATGAAGTATAAGCCCCATGCTCTACTTTCTGAGGAATCCAGATGAAAAGAGCAGCCTTGCAAATTGTAATTAACATATCCCATGGGGGGAAAAAGTAAAAAATTAGCAACAGAAGTACAGAACAAAACTTCTAAGAGAACATATGTTAAAGTCTGGGGAGATTTTCCATTGAATCTATCACTGAGATTTATGCATTAATAAACATTCAGATTTCATATATTCTGTGGGTCAACCAAGAATAACAGAGAGTACCAAAAACACTATGGAGAAGGAAGAAAAACCTTGATTCAGCTCCAATATTTGCTCTTTGCTATGGGATGCATGTGGTCTTCCCATAACCAACTGACCCAACAATGCATCTCTCCTTGCTTCCCATGCATTCGTTGCTTTCTACACAGAGACTGCAAAAGTCATCGTCAGAAATAGATGGGAACACTCAATAGTGTACGGCATCTTAGGATGCATGGGTGCCTGAGAACAATGCTTGCTGTGAGGAGACATGAAGTCTGATGGCAGAAGTGCATGCTGGCAGAAAGCAGTCTTCCCTATTCTAAACTTGTGTTAAGAATTGCTGTAGATTCCTCTGTCTCGCAAGCATAGGCAGAGAGCCTGACCAGAGAGAATATATCCATCTCAGCCCAGCAGACCCACTCCGGATGACAAAGTTGCTAGAAACTGATTGTAGAGACTATACATATCACTCTGCCCTTAGGACCTAAATCTGAGAGGAGGAATTTCTGATCAACTAGTAGAAAGGGAGAGTTGCTAGAAACATACTCCCCATGCGTACAAAAAAACATGAGACCCAAAGAATTTTCTCCCTAACCAAGGAAGAGTAGACAAAAAAAGCAACACCTAAGAAAAGGAGGAACATGTTGAAAACTCAGAAAAATTGCTACAGGAAACATAAGACCATTTTAGAATAACATCTCTTTGATGCCCTCATGGCACTGGCGCCAAAAACAAAGAAAAAGACAAAAATTATACTAGATGAAGTTTTAAAAGGATTTTAATGAGTCCTAAAATGTAATTCAGAATTTTTAAAATTAGGCAATCAAAAACAAAGTTAACATTGCATAAAATCAAATCTTTGAAGAGAGGATCCAACTCAAAATGCTCTCCTAGAACTCAAAATGACTGAATATGATAAAGATGTAAGATAAAGTGCTGAGATAAAAGCTAATAGATGTAGATGACCTAAAGAAAAGAATCTGAAACTTAGACCCCTTGAGGAGGCAGTGTCAATTAGTAGCTGAGGGCATTTGATTTTCCCCCCCAGTTTTATTGAGATATAATTGATGTACAGCACTGTATAAGTTTAAGGTGTATAGCATAATGATTTGACTTACATCATGATATTATTAACACAATAAATTTAGTGAACATCCATCATCTCATATAGATATAAAAGAAAAAGAAAAAAAGGTTTTTCCTTGTGATGAGAACTCAGGATTTTCATGTACAACATACAGCAGTGTTAATTATATTCACTGTATTGTACATTACATCCTTAGAATTTATTTATCTTATAACTGGGAGTTTGTGCCCATTGACCACCTTCATCTAGTTCACACCCCTCCCCATCTCCTGCCTCTGGTAAGCACAAATCTGATCTCTTTTTCTATGAAGTGTAATTGGCCTACAACACTGTTAGTTCCTGGTGTACAACATAGTGATTCAATATTTCTGTACATTTCAAAATGATCACCAGGTTAAGTCTAGTTACCATCTGTAACCATACAAAAATATTACATTACTATTGACTATATTCCCCATGCTGTACATTTCATACCAGTGACTCCTTTTGATTCAGAGTGAGGCCTTTGGGGTTCAAACTCCCTCCTATTTACTAGTTGTGAGGGCGTTGGAAAGTTAATCATCTCTGAGCTTCAGTTTGCTTATTTTTAAGATGAGGATAATAGTAGGCATTGTTATGATTAAATTAGATAGCATGTAAATTATTTAATATAGGCATTTCAAGTAGTCAATGAATAACTGTTATCAATACCATCATCATCATTAAATACAACAATCAAATACATGTTCAATGAAATTTTTCCTGAGCTCAAAAGAAAACATGCAGTGTGTAAATTGGAAGAGCTCACTATGACCTAGACATGGTTAATAAAAAAGACCTAAACTTGGCTGTAGACAGGCTATTAAAGCTAATTGTAAGATAACAACAAAAAATCCTACAAACACCAAAGCTTCTGACTCAGAACAAAAATCAGGCTAGCCTCCAACTTTTCCTACAATATTAAAACCTAAAGACAAAGAACAGTATGACATTCTCAAATTATGCCACTTACAAATCTCTCTAGAAAAAAATTAAAGATGTTCAAGCTTACTAAGAGATAATCAAAATCAAGAGATCCAGAATGGGAAAATTGTGTTAAAACCAATGGGTGCAACTTCTGCAGATACATTTACAATATTCATACGGACCTGTATTATGCACACACAAGCAATGCTTCTACATTCTACAGTCTTCAAAGATCACTCTGAGGAGGAGAAGTAGAATGATGGATAAATTCCTCAGTGCATAATGGGATGTAGTCTCTTGGTTCTTGATTTTAATAAATGGAGAAATGAAGATTACACATGTGTTTGATAAACTATAAGCAATTAGAGATAGAACTTAAAACAATATATGTACTTGCCACATTATTAAAGAAAATAAAAATAAAATATATCAAAGACAAAAAATAGAAGCTAGAAAGCACAAAGCAAGTTGAAAAAGGAAAATATTAGATGTAAATGAAAATAAGTTATATGTTATTAACAGCAAAAATAAGATTAAAAAGAAATAATGATTAAAGAGGTACTGAGAAAATGTCAAAAACATGAAAGAAGGATGAAAGAAGGAAGGAAGAAAAGAAGGAAGGGAGGGAGGAGGGGAGAAGGATGGGGAGGAGGGAGAGAGAAGCAGTATAAATATGAAACAAAAGAGAGGCAAAGCCAAAACACAGCATTAAATTGAACATATATATAGATATGTAAATATGAAGAAAAGTTGTTTGAAAATTTAAGGAGAAATTGAGAGAAATATAATTGTAGAAGAACTTCGCAAGCCACTGTCAATCTGTAGAAGATATAGTTGCCAGCATTATAACATAGATGGGTCAAATAATTGATAGAATTTATTAAGTAATAAGATTTATTAATTAAAGATAATAAAATATACTTTTTTCAAACATTCATAGAACATTTGCACAGAACATTGAATACATACTAAACTATGAAAAAACTCAAGATTCAAATATAGAATTTTTAAAATTGTGGTTAAAACACATAACACAGAATATACCCAATTAACAATTTTTAAGAGTATGGTACAGCATTGTTCACTGTATGTGCGTTGTTGTACCTCAGGTATCTAGAACTTTTTGTCTTGCATGACTAAAGCTCTATACTCATTGCCTAGCAACTCCCCAATTTCCCTTCCCCCAGGTCCTAGCCATTACCATTCTACTACCTGTTCTATGAGTTTGACTGCATTAAACACCTCATATAAGTGGAATCATGCAATATTTGTCCCTTTGTAACTGGCTTATTTCACTTAGCATAAAGGCCTCAAGATTCATCTGTATTGTAGTATATGAGAGGATTTCCTTCTTTACTGAAGGCCAAATAATATAATTGTATGTTTATATTACCTTTTCTTTTTTTATGCATCAATGACATTTAGGTTGTTTCTGCCTCTTGGTTATTGTGAATAATGCCGCAGTGAACATGGGAGCACAAATATCTCTGAAGTCCTGTTTTCAATTCTTTTGGATGAATACCCAGAAATAGAATTGCTGGATCATATGACAGTTCTATTTTTAATTTTTTGAGGAACATCATTCTCTTTTTGTAGTGATTTCACCAATTTACATTCCCACCAACAGTGCACAAATGTTCTCTTTTCTCCACATCCTTGTCAACTTCTCCCTTGTCTTTTTGAATATACCCATTCTAACAAGTGTGAAGTGATATTACATTGTGGCTTTGATTTACATTTCCCTGGTGATTAGTGGTGGTGAGCATCTTTTCATGTACCTGTTGGCCATCTGTATGTCTTCTTTGGAAAAAAATGTCTATTTAGGTCCTCTGCCCATTTATTAATGAGGTTGTTTGTGTTTTTTATGTTGAGTTGAATAAATTCTTTTTATATTTTGAATATTAGCCCCTTATGGGATATATCATTTGCAAATATTTTCTCCTATTTAGTAGACTGCTTTTTTGTCTTGTTGATAGTTTCTGTTGCTGTGCAAAAGCCTTTTAGTTTTATGTAGTCCTACTTGTTTATTTTTGCTTTTGTTTCCTATGCTTTTTGTATCATATCTAGAAATCATTGTCAAGTCTAACGTCATGTTTTCTTCTAGGAGTTTTGTAGTTTCAGGTTTTATGTTTAAGCATTTAATTCATTTTGAGTAGATTTTTGTGTATAGTATAAGATGAGCATCCATTTTTATTCCTTTGCATGTACATATGCAGTTTCCCCACTACCGTTTACTGAAGAGCATAAGCTTTCTCCATTGTGTGTGGTCTTGGCAGACTTGTCAAGGATCATGTGACCACATATACATGGGTTTATTTCTGGGCTACCTTTTCTGTTCCATTAGTCTATATGTCTTTATGCCAGTACCATACTGTTTTGATTATTATAGCTTTGCACATGTTTTGAAGTCAACAAGTGTGAGGCTCCCACCTTTGTTCTTTCTCAAGAAAGATTATTTTGGCTATTTAGGGTTCTTTGTGGTTATATATGAATTTTAGGATTCCTTTTTCTATTTCTACAAAAAAAAATACCAGTGGGATTTGGATAGGTATTGTACTGAATTTATAGATAGCTTTAGGTGTTATGAACATTTTCACAATATTAAGGTCTTCCAATTCATGAACACAGTATATCTTTCTATTTATTTGTGTCTTTAATTTTTTTCAGCAATGTTTTGTAGTTTACAATGTACAAGTCTTTTACCTCCTTGATTATGTTTACTCCTAAGTATTTTATTATTTTGGTTACTATTACAAATGGAATTGTTTTCTAAATTTCTTTTTTGAATTTTTCATTTTTAGTGTTGAAAATGTGCTGATATTTTTATGTTGATTTTTGTATCAGTTGTGCTGAACTCAGTTAATTAGTTTTAACAGCTTTTTGGTGGAATCCTTAGAATTTTGTGCATATAAGATCATGTCATTGACAAACAGACAATTTTGCTTAGTTTGACTTGGATGATTTGGATTTCTTTTTCTTACCTACTTGCTCTATGTAGACCTTCCAGTAGTATGTTGAACAGAAGTGGCAAGAGTAGGCATCCTTGTCTTATTCCTGATCTTAGAGGAAAAGCTTTCAGTTTTTTTACCATTGAGTGTGATGTTATGTTAGCTGGAGGCTTTTCATTTATGGTCTTTATGTTGAGATACTTCAACATTCCTTCTATTCCTAGTTTGCTGAATGTTTTTATCATAAAAGGGTGTTTAATTTTTTTTAATGCTTTTTCTGAATCTTTTGAGATTACCATGTGATTTTTTTATCCTTCATTCTGTTAATGTGGTGTATCACATTGATTGATTTTTTTAAATGTTGAAACACCTTGCATTCCAGGGATAAATCCCATTTGTTCATGATGTATAATTATTTAGTGTGCTGTTGAATTCAGTTTGCTAGTATTTTGCTGAGGATTTTAACATCTATTTTCACCAGGGATATTGGTCTATAGTTTTCCTTCTTGTTGTGTCTCTGTATGGCTTTGGTATCAGAGTAATTCTGGCTTCCTAAAAGGAGTTTAGAAGTATTTCCTCCTCTTTGGCATTTGAAAGAGTTTGAGAAGGATTGGTATTAATTCTTTAAATGTTGAGAGAATTCTCCAGTAAATCCATCTGATCCTGAGCTTTTCTTTGTTGGGAGGTTTCTGATTACTGACTCAGTCTCCTTACTAGTGATAGGTCTGTTCAGATTTTCTGTTTCTTCATGATGTAGTCTTGGTAGGTTGTATATTTCTATGAATTTATCTATTTCTTCTAGATTATCCAATTTGTTGTCATACAGTTGTTCACAGTAATCTCTCACAATTCTTTTTTATTTCTATGGCATCAATTGAAATATTTCATCTTTCTAGCTTTTCTTTCTAGCTTCATTTTTTATTTTATTTATTTGAGTTCTCTCTCTTTTTTTTTCTTAGCCTAGCTGAGTTTGTCAATTTTGTTAATCTTTTCAAAAGACCAACTCATTAATTTTTTTCTGTTGTTTTTCTATTCTCTACTTCACTTATTTCTGCTTTCACCTTTATTGGTTTTTTTCCTTCTGCTAACGTTGGGCTTAGTTCTTTTTCAGGTTCACTGAGGTATAATGTTAGGGTGCTTGAGTTCTTTCCTTTTTTATATATATAGGCATTTACACTATAAACTTGCCTCTTGGTACCGCATTTGCTGTATCCCATAAGTTTTGTTATATTGTGTTTTCATTTCCTTTGTCTCAAGATATTTTCTAATTTCCCTTTTGATTTCTTCTTTGACTCATTGGCTGTAGAGTAGTACATTGTTTAATTTCCACCTATTTTTGGATTTTCAAGTTTTCCTTCTGCTATTGATTTCTGGTTTCCTGATCATCATTTCATCATGATCAGGAAAGATTCTTGGTATGATTTCAATGTTCTTAAATTTGCTAACACTTGTTTTGTTATCTAACATGTGATCTATACTGGAGAATGTTCCATGTGCACTTGAGAAAACTGTGTAGTTTGTTTCTGTTGAGTGGAATGTTCTGTATATGTCTGTTAGGTCAATTTGATCTAAAGCATAGTTCAAGTCAGCTCTTCATTGATTTTCTGTCTGGATGCTCTATTTATTTTCTTAATATATTATTATTGTGTTGCTGTGTTTTTCTGCTTTCACTTCTATCAATGGTTGCTTCATATATTTGTGTTCTCTGATATTGGATGCATATATATTGATAATAGTTATATCTTCCTGTTGAATTGACCCTTTATAATTACAGTTGACCATTGAACAATGCAGGTTTGAACTGTGCAGGTCCACTTATATGCAGATATTTTTTAATAGCAAATACTATTGTGCTTCACAGTAATTGTTGGTTGAATTCACAGATGTGGATGAACTATGGATACAGAGGACCAACTATGATTTATATGCAGATTAACTCCCACACTGTTCAAGGATCAATGTATATACTGTCCTTCTTTGTCTCTTCTGAGATTTTTTGACTTAAAGTCTATTATATCTGTTATAAGTATGGCTGCCTTTGCTCTCTTTTGGCTACCATTTGCATGGAGTGTCTTTTTCTATGCTTTCCTGTCAGCCTATGTGTGCCCTTAAATCTAAAGTCTCTGGTAGACAGCATATAATTGAATCATGTTTTCTGTTCATTCAGCCTCTCTATGTCTTTTGACTGGGGAGATTAATTCATTTACATTTAAAGTAATTACTGGTAGGGAAGGACTTACTACTGCCATTTTGTTAAGTTTTTTCCCTGTCTTGTAGATTTTGTGTCCCTTCTCCTCTCTTGCTGTCTCCCTTTGTGTTTCATTAATTATTTTGTAATGACATCCTTTGATTCTTTTCTCATTTTCTTTTGTATCTTCTATAGGTATTTTGTGTGGTTACCATGGGGTTTACATACAACACATTATAGCAATGTATTTTAAACCAATAGTAACTTCAATTTCAAATATTTTGCTTTATTTTTTTTACAAATTTAAATTTTCTCACATGTGGGGTGTTTATGTCATTAACATGTATTATTTTAATAATTAAAACAAACAATTAAGCAATTTTTATTTTAAAAATAAGGTGATGGTCACATAAGCAGTCCTTGAAGAGGCAGATCACATAAGTAGGAAACAGGCTGGGACTTCCCTGGCAGTCCAGTTGTTAAAACTCCATGCTCTCAATGCAGGGGGCATGGGTTTCATCCCTGGTCAGGAAACTAAGATCCTGCATACCACACAACATGGCATATAAATAAATAAATAAATATATGTCCGTTTAAAAAAAAAAGTAGGAAACAGGCCATCTTTGTGGCTCCTTTTGCCCTACAGAAAGTTCTAGGAGTGATTTAAGTCTAAAGCAGAAGCTAAAAGGAAAGTGAGAAACTAGAACTATTTCCACTAGTACTAATGAAGAGCTGGAAAGATTCAGAGAGGAAGAGAGCGATGAGGGAAAGAACAAAGACAGGGAATACTTCTCTGTCTACTTGTATTGACAGAGGAGATGATGGAAGAACATTATTTCTGGAAGTCTGCTGCCCTGATGGGACAAACAATTCTATGGAATTACAAGAGTCTATCAGGCTTCTAAGAACTAGTCATTTCTATTTGGTTGAAGTGGCTGGAGTTCTACAAACTAGAATGCAGACAGGAGGTGTTTCAGGAATCCTAGCTCCTGAGTTCTTTAGGGCTTTAATTCAATTCAAATTGTATTAAATATATAACAGTTTCAATTATTTACTTTCAGAAGATGAAAAATGAGTAAATTTAATGGCTACTGTACATTTTACAGTTTTAAATCATCATAAAGGTTACCCAAATTTCTGCTTTCTGAAAAATATGCAATCTAGCCACAAAGAGGCCATCAGAGACAAACAAAATAAAACAAGCCAAAAATTTTAAACCCATATTCGTAGGCTTTTACATGGATATCTTGAAAGTTGCCTTACACCCTCTCATCTTTTCAGAATGGTTTATTGGGTCTGAGTTCTGTACATATGACAGCCGGTTGGTCAAGAAGTGTTATCTTTTCCAATCATATATCAGAGGAATATAGGACATAGTTCTATAAAATGGAGAATCACAGACATCTTTCCTCATGAAATTGTACAAGAGATTTGTGAAACCAACTATGACATTCTGTAAGCTATTTTATCCCAGAATTATCTAACATCCAGGTGAAACTGAATTAATCTTATCAACGTAACTAATCTAGATAAAAGATGTGGCAGAGAAATGAAACATTCATACAATCAAATGCTTTATAATAATTTGGCTTAAGACAGGTTTCAATACAGTGTTTCAACTACTCAGCAACACAAAACTAATTTAAAAAATACACTACCATGCATTATGTGACAAAAGAGAAAAACCCAGCAAGCTTTTAGCCTGGGAAATTAAGAAGGAGACAGCACACACCTTATATTTTCAATTAACACTCTATATATTTCTTCATTCCCATAACCTGCCTGAAATTAATGAAACATTTCCTACATGCTGCCTCAATTTGTATGAATCAATCCAGAGTGTGAGAAAGAATAGAGTGAACAAATTCTTCTCTCTGGTCATTGGCACTGATGTAAATACCACAAAGTCATGAAATAACAAACACAAGAAAATACATAAAACATCCCTGTGGGGACTGCACAAAAGAAGGCTGGATTCAGGTGGATTAAGTAAGAAGCTTATTTAAGAGACCATCTATCAGCCAGATCAAATCATCATAACAGCTATGATTAATTCTTTTTTTCCAAATAACTTCCTATACCCCTGTCCCAAAATATAATTCCTGTTGCAGACTTCTCATAGCCCCAAGGAGAAAAAGACCTATTGATCAGTGTTTTGTTCAATTCTAATTATAATTGGAAAGGTACTTGCACCAACTATAAATCCCCCTGTCCACATTGTATGCACAAAAATCTAAAAGGGTTATTAAAATAGACTCTGCTCTTAATCTCTATAGATGCTTTAATAACATATTCTGTGTTTTTAAACCAACATCTAAGTTCTTGTCACATCTTTTGAAACTGGCAGAGGATGGGGGGGTGGAGAGAGGTGACAATAATTGAATTTGAAGCTGATTTTGTGAAGTCTATCAAACCTGAGCTAAAAAACAAAAACAAAACATACTTCACATGATAATTCGATTCAGAAAAATAACCTTGTTTTTAACACCCTTACCTTAGAAAGAATAAACATTGTTTTTCTTTTTATCTACTTGTATTTCTGATGTAATTCAGCATAAAGACTTTATAGACAGCTATGAAAAGAATTGTCCTATACCTATTTAAGCATCAAATTAGAGTGATCATTCCATTCCTGCAACACTTGCATTACTGGACATGAGGCTCACAGTTGCTTCATCTTATTCACATGCATATGACACAGTTCTATGTGGTAGTAAACCATATTGTGAGGTGTGTAGGGAAACAGAATGTAAATAGAATGCCAAAACAAGGTGGGAAGTTTCATCTGATGTTTGGAAGAAGACAATCTATAAAATGGATTGATAGTGAAAGCTGAAAGAGGGCAAGTTCTCGTGTGATGTGGAGGGCTCTGCACCATCTCTGGCTGAGTTCAGCAAAAATAATCCCTGAGAAAACTCTCACACTCCTTCCTGTTTTCTTTATAAGTTTACTTCCACCCTCATCTGCCTCCAGCAGTTCAATCTCTTTCTCACTACAAGCTGTATCCCATCTAATCCTTTTCCTTCCACCTTGAAGTATTTTATTTCCCCTGGTTAACAATCCTTTTCTACTTCATTTTAATGCCCTTTCTACTTATCAATCAATAGCATCCTTTCCTTTTTATGCCAACAATCTAAACAAATACCCCCAATTCTTGACCTTCATTTTCATCATAATTTCCCACAACCTGTCTCTTACCCCTACCATCATTGCCAGTGACCTCTCCTGTTGCCAAATCCCATGACTTTCTGTCAGTCAGTATCATTGATCTTTCTGGGGCACATTTGATACTAGAGAGTTTACTGGAAACATTCTCCTCTCTTGGCATTTTTAACTTTTATTGTCCTCCTCCAATCGTATAACTAATCCACTGCTGTTTCTTCTTCCTCATTTTAATAGATATAATGATGATTATAAAAATCAAAACCAATATTTTATGGCATTTTAGTATGTACAGTACATGCCTATTTACTTGGCTTATTTGATTCTCCAACATTCTTTCTCTCCGTTGATTTACTTCCTCACTGAGCTTAAGTGTATTTCAGATTTCAACCATAAAACTGTTGAAATTAGATTCCAAAGCTACCTCTCCAGTTCATATCTCCTACCTTGATTCTAGTTTCTTATTTCAAACTATTTTCAAAAGACTTCCTCTTGGAAATTTGCTTACTGGTTCAAATTTAAAACACCCAAATTAAACATATCTTCCCCTTTCTACACAATGTGCCCTGCCTCTGGAAAAAAAAAAAAAATAGAGGATAGGCAATAATCTTCTACCACCTTATTCTAGCTCTAGAAGTGGAATTTCCAGTGCAATAATTGGTGATATGACAAAGGCAAATTAGGCAAGGAAAAGGCCCATCTGCTTCTTTCCAATCCATTTTTCTTCATCCTTGCCATGAGGCAAGGGTTATTAAGCACAGAACAACACGCAATGTGGATGAACATGTCCCAAATAGCTGAAATTAAGCCAACAGAAGTGGGCTTGACCCTCAAAGTAAACAAAAAAATTAGCTTGGTAAACAGACTTTGGGGTGGATGGCTTGAGAGGCAGCTATCCCTAGAATTGGCTTTTAACAAATTAATTGGAGTTTCTAAAGTGAATGGGGAGAGGTTTTAAGAGGGTTGAAGCATCAGGGAAAATCCCAAGCTTAGAGAGTAGTGGCTTATTTTGATGCAAACTGACTGGCAGGGTCACCCAGGCTAAGACCAGGACAAAGTACGATGAATATCTGTGCCATCGAGAACTGAACAGCTATGAGAATGCAGACACATATGTACACTACAAAATTATTCCTGGTTCTCTATTAAGGAGGGCCCTATAGAGAATACTCGACTAGAGAAACCACCTAGCCAGCCTGGGTCAGGGAATCAGATTTCCTGGCCAAGGAAAGTGCTCTAATGCCACAAAATGGGTCTGACAATTTATTTCCGATGGATGTCTCTGCTCCCATAATATACTTTATTATTCTATCTAGAGGATGCAGGATATGATCAATACATGGTGGAGAGCTGTAACTTTCTTACTGGTTCTTCCCGAGTGCAATTTCTGTTTTCATTGCCTTGTTTTTCCTTTACTATTGAATATTAAATATTAAATGGGTTGGTTCTGAGTGAATGTTTTATTTAGTCTATAAATTGTATAATCATGAAGATCATAGTAAATTGAGGCATCTTTGGAATTGTATATATGGGAAGAAGGAGATATGTGTATTGGGCAGCCAGGTGATGAAATGTGGTAGATATGGATTAAGGTATCTTCTAAGACCTCTTTTAAAAGTATATTTCTAAGCCACAGAAGAAGGTTCTGGGAAGGCTTGTGGTTATTATGTGACCCACATCCTTCATCATAGTTGAGCAGGAAGGGAGTAGAAAAACTGTTATGCACACAGGCAAACATGGACACAAACACACACACACTCAATTTAAACATGGTACTACAGATTCCATGAGGAAATGGTACCAGTGTATTTATAACTCATATGGAGTATAGTGCTCAATAAATAATAGGTATTTAATGAACAGTGTTTGAACTGTTCTAAATAAGCATTTTAGAAGGAGGTACAGCACAAGCCGGTATAAAGACAGTGAAGTAGGAGTGTGTGGGCTCTGTGTTGGAACATCAAGTAGTAGCTGCATGATGAATGGATGGCAGAATTGGTGAATGGGAGGAGAAAGATAAGAGAGTCCAACTTCCAGATGCTACCACTTTAATAAAGGAATTGGAAATTATAAACCATGGGCTACAACATTTTAAAGTGTGAAAGATTTCTTAACCTCTGTTACTTCTCTACATTTGCTGTCAAGCTGTGTCTGTATTATAAATTCCATAAAATGCAAAAGACCTGTGTTCTTGTGTCAGAAACACTTAGAAAGGGAAGAACCTAGACCATGTCCTATCTGCTATTACTCTTTGAGGTAGTGGGGGGGAAAGTCATATATGAGAGAGTGAAAAGGAACAGATAAGAAAGAAAATAGAGTATCCTAAACCCCTATGGGTAGTGAAAATAAAGGCTGAGCTTGAAGACCTCTGGGCCTGAAAAGTCATCCTGGGGCTTGACAACATGAAGGCCCTTTTTAGGTAGGGTCAGTGGATGGAATTACTGGTCAGGAAGCTCTGAAGCACCAGAATCTAGATTTAAAGTTACCTATTCTACTGTGGAAGTGGAAGAGACCCCAAGCAATACGAGTAAAGAGAGAAAATGAAGAAAAGTGGGCTGAGACAGAACCTATACTCAGGATGTAGGCAAATATGAAAAGCAACACACACAAACTCACGCAGAGCCACCTTCAGAAATAGGAGAAGCTATACAGGCACAGGAGCCAAGGGCAAAGAATTTTCTAGGATGGAAGAAATGGTCAAGTATCAAAGAATGCCACAGAAAAGTAAGGGAGGACAAGGAGACAAGAACCAAGAAGTTCAAGGTGAAGGTCATTGGTATGACCCTGTCTGTCTCTGGCATAAGAAGAAAGTCAGTGAAAGGACGAATGGGTGGAGTAAGGTTCAGGTTTTACGAGAAACCACAGATCTTGCACAGAGAGACACAGTTCTCTGGGATTCTTGAGGGATATGGATAGGTATAGGCAATAACCTTAATTCATGCCAAAAATGTTTAGTGGCTCCCTGGTAATCATGGAGTTGAAGTACCTTATCTTAAACCTGATAAGGTCCTTTACAAGGCGACCCCAATTTTGCCCTTCTTAGTGTTACGTTCATCACTCTTACAGGAACTCTTGACTGCGTCCAAAAGGAACTACTCACTTTTTTGAAAAGTAACTTGTACTTTCCTACCCCAGTGATCTCACTGACCTATCCAAAAGGTCTTCCATTTCAACTCCACTCATCCTCTAAAGTTTGGCTTTAACTCAGCCCCTTCAAGAGGTATTTGGCATAAAAACTAAGAACACATGGGGGGCATGGTCTAACTGGCCTCCATCCTGGTTCCACTGCTTACTAGATGCATGACCTTGATCAAGTTGCTTCACATGTGCTCCAGTTTCTTCATGTGTAAGATGGGAAACATGGCACCTTCCTCTTAGGGTGATTGTAAGGTTTATATGAGATAAAATGTGTAAAGCACTTAGAACAGTGCCTAGAATATCATAAGCTTTCAATAAATGTTAGCTCTTGTTAATCATGAAGCCTTTTAAATCATTCTATATGTAAGTTATCTCACCTGCCTTTTTTGTTCTTTTAAGCAATATGGTCTGGTCTATTTACTCGGTCTTCAGGTTTTAGTTTCAGTTATCATTCCATTTGCCTGTGTTTGCTTTCTCTTTCAGTTGGATTATAAGCTACTTGAGAAGAGAGGCCATGTCTCATACTCCTTCTTACCTCTTAGTATCTAGAATACTCCTTTGCAATACATGAATGCTTAAAAATATTTAGATGATATATTTCTATCAAAGTCATCTGTAAAATCCAAACAGAGACTTTATTAGGGAATTGCTTATATAATTCTCTATATACAAAAACTCTCAAATGTCTAGAAATATTATGCAAATATTCATACAGTTAACATATTAACCACAAAACTAATAACAAATGGAACCTATATGTATGCGTGTGTGTATATGTATACATGTATATACGTGTGTGTGTGTATATATATATATATATATATATACACACACACACACACATATAAAATCAGATCACTGAACCACTATGAGCTGACCACAGTCCAGAAAATTAGAGAAACAAGCTTTAAATCTTATTTTCCTCTTGATTACTTCTTATGAGTACTACTTGAATGAATCTTTATCCACTGGGAAAGGCAATATATTTTAGCAGACTTTATTCCATCATTGAAATGTCATGAGGGAAAACAGTAATTTCATAGGAGATCAGTTGGGACATAAACATATTGTTGAGTGCTATCCTATTTAAGTCATTTTGTTTCCAAAGCTGGCACAGGGCTGGGTGTGGGAGGGAAATGGTGAGCAGCCTGTCTAATCCTCTCCCATGGTCAGGACACCTGAGGATCTGAAGGATCAGGAATGGTTAGAAGACTTGAGGGTCTGAAGTTCTATTTCCACATGGAGAAGAAAGCCCAGAGCCCCAGTAGTTGCCTTTCCTCTCTATCTCCCAATGCAATAGTTCAAATCTTCAGAGAAACTCTACAAATTATAGAGATTAATAAACTGAGGCTGAGAGTTAAGTCATACGCCTAAACACATCTTAGTTTAGGTTGTACCTAAAATCATCAGACTGCAAACTCACTCCCTTTCCCCTGAGCAATCACACTGTGCTCCCCTAAAATCATGGGCTTTTACAGTGCTAAACATCACTAGTGGCATTTCAAATAGGAGAAGCTTGAGTTATCAAAGTTTGGATATACCTCCATCATGTCCTTGTGAAGTGTTATCTAAATTGAAGGTGATTATGATAATAAAATCCAGTCTTGGCATCTACATGCTTGGCATTGAGTATGGTTAGAAGTACTCTTCACACTTTAGGACATTGTCTAATTAATCCTCATAATCCGTGAGGAAAGTATATATTACCTCTATTTTATAGATGAGGAAGTTCAGACTTGCAGGTAGAAGATAGAGAGCCAGAAATTGCTATGTAGTCTGCTGGTCTCACAAGCTGTGTTTTTTTTTTGTTTTTTGTTTTTTGTTTTTTTGCGGTACGCGGGCCTCTCACTGTTGTGGCGTCTCCCGCTGCGGAGCACAGGCTCCGGACGGCTCAGTGGCCATGGCTCACGGGCCTAGCCGCTCAGCGGCATGTGGGATCCTCCCGGACCGGGGCACAAACCCGTGTCCCCTGCATCGGAGGCGGACTCTCAACAACTGCGTCACCAGGGAAGGCCACAAGCTATGTTTTTAACCAAAGCTATTCTGCAAACACCGTCAGGAAAATCTGTACAGTGTCTCCAAAACAGAAGAATTTCTATACTTCTCTTAATGTGAAATTCCCTGTTGTGATAGGACTAGTTCCACAAATGTTTCTAATTCTCTGAGTTACATGTCTAATGGTTAATCTCAAAGAATTATCTTTTTTCCTGCTTTTGAAGAGAGCTTCTGTTTTTCCAAAGATGTTCAAACAAAGAAAAAAGTAGTAATCCAAGTTGAGTTCTGGATAAACGTGATCTGAGTAGCTAGAGAAAAGTCCCATGGGTAGAAAGTGCTACAGACCTTGGCTATTTCCTGGCCAGGGTCTAAAAGTTCTGTGCAAGTCAGCACTTCAAGTTAACTATCAAGGCAAGCAGCAGAACCCAAAGTCAAGAAACAAGCTGGCAGGAAGGCCCACGTTTACATGAGATCCTCTTTACAGCAAGGATTTCCTTTGCATTGTCCATAAGTTTATACTCAGACCCAGTAGTGTTTTCTGCTTTACTCAATTTCCTAACTATTGCATTTATAATAGCTATACTAGTGCAATTACTGGGTGACAGCTCCCTAGAAAATATAGCTGCAGAGGAAAATTCCTCCTTTACGTCCGGATATTGCTGGGAAGTAGTTAAAACCTTATGCCTTTGTACACATAAAGTACCCAGACGCTAGGAGACACTCCATACACGGAGAGTACAACATGCAAACCTCAAAATAAATTTACTAGTAATAAATAAATTAACTGAATGATCAAATATAACATCACCAATAATGGGACAAACTGACATAAGATGCCTTTCGATGTCATGCTCTGAGGACACAGCGTCACCTACATAGTAGCTCCTGAACAAAACGCAAACCAAATGTAAGCCAGACTCTCATTATGAAAAAACAATCAGACTAATGCAAACTGAAGGACATGCTGCAAAACAACTGGCCTGGACTCAAAAGAGTGTCAATATTTGAAAGATGAAAATAAATAGGTGGATAAATAAAGACTAGGGAGCTCTTCTAGTTTAAAAGAGATTAAAGAGAAATTATAACTAAATACGATATATGATTCTTGATTGGATCCTAGATTTTTTAACAAAAGGTGAAATCTGAATATGGACTGTATATTAGATAAGAGTGCTATATCAAAATTTAATTTCCTGAATATGATAATTGAAATTTATTTATGTAGGTGACTATTTTAAGGAGATAAATGCTGATACATATACACACACACATATATATGTATGTATACACACATGCACATACATATTGGAGGGAAAGTGGCAAAAATAAGTTTATTAACTTCAACTAGAGCAGTTGAAATTCTAATGTTAATGGATGAATGAGCAACCCCGGTCAGTTATGTAGGGATAATGTATTTCATTCAACTCATTTATTCAGTAATCTATTGAGTGTCCATCTTACATCAGGTACTGTGCTAGAGAGAAAATTTTTTAAATTAATGAAATATTAATCTTGTCCTCAAGTTGCTTACTTTCTGGTTCTTTTTATAGGATGTCCACCTCTAACACCACGCTTCTTTATAGTACGTTCTGTTGTAATTTAAAATTGTCACATTTTCTCATGAGGCAAAATTTGAATGAGACCCAATTCTAAGATTGAAAGACGTGTTGGCAGTAGTCAAATAGGTCCTTGGCATCCATTTCTGTCCTTTCTTTTTCATGAGCTTTTCATGAGCCCTAGGGGAAAGAACACTACAATCCTCATTCCTCAGACATTCTTATAGCTGGAGCTATAAATGCAAATTAATTTCTGTTACTTAGATGAGCTCTCATGAGATCTGGAAGGTAGAAAAGAAATTGAGAGCAGTTCTTGTTAACTAGTGCTGGCGATCATGGTCATGGCGACAACAACGGTTGTGGAGGCTAGACTCAGCTTCCCAGGGTCAGGTCATTGGCGTTACCTCAGTCGAGTGACAGTTGTGGCAGTGCGGTGGGAGGGCTGCAGCATCTTCCTGTCTCCTGAATTGCAGCTCTGGTGGTATATCCTTAACCTCTACGGTTGAGTTAATCACTAATCCCTGACTCACATTCCTCCAACTTTTCTAACAATTTTGTAAGTTTCTAATACCCTATATTATATCCCTTACTATTTGAAATACAACAGTGTTCTATTTTATGAACTAAACTTTGATTGATAAACATTATTTGTCTCTACATATAGCCCTGATCAGTAAATTCTTAACCTTCTGAGTTCGACTGAAAACAATGTTTCGAGCCTTTTTTTTTTCATTTGGGACAGAAGATTAAATGGGCTTAATTCAATCTTCTTGTATTGTCCACTGAGCTCCAAAGTGTTTGGGAAAAAAAGTTGGAGGTAGGTAAGGCTTTAAAGCCACTTTAAATGCGAACTTCATTTTATTAAATACAACGGTTATTTATAAATTATATTTCAATTTACGAAATTACATCGTCTTCCATCAACCATCATTTCAAAATGGTGAACTGTATTCTCAATGGAGGGGAAAATGGAATCAACTGATATAGAAATTCTAAAAACCACATGTTTAAAGGAAAAGTAGATATGCTGATAAAATATTAACACCATTTAAAATAAATCACAAAACTTAACTATAACTTTAAACAATGTAACAGAAACTCTTTACTAGCACTGTTAGATTTACACAAAGGAAGCACATCCTAGTGTGCTGGTAAGCATTGCAACTCATTTGGTGATCTCTACATCCAGATAAACAAGACAAAACTTCCATTAATCAGCATCCAATCTGATAGAGTTCTCAAATAGATGGGATGCAGTGCCATCCATGAGCTGGTATGTATTTACTTGTCCTGCTTCACTTCCCATGGCTCCAACCTACAACCCTTAAATGTTATACCCCTACAATATTTTTTAAAAATACTACCTTTCATAAGCCTTGTTACATTTGCACTTGGGTTTACTATACCTAAAATGGCTCCTGCCTGCTGGTCAACTAGGTAAATTCCTAACCGTTCTTCAACTCTGAGTCCAAATATGAACTTCTTGTCTGACACCTTCTCCAAATAGCTTCAGCACACTTCAGTGGCCCTTCACTGGACATCCACTGCACATGTACATTCCTCCACCCCACCAATGACAAAAGTATGTCACAATTACTTGTTTACCTCTCTTCACCAAGTGCAAGTTTCTTAAAGACAGGGACTGTGCTTTTTCTTTATTGCATATTAATATTGCTACTTATTGACTACACAGTCTGTAATAACAACAAAAAAATAATAAGATTGAGGTGCCCAAAAACATACAATAGTTTAATACAATAATTAGCCAGGATTAGAGGCCAAGTTTCCTGATTCCATAGCCTATGTTGTGCTATCTTATTCAAAGAGTGAATGAATGAAATCAGTGTCACTCAGGGAGAGAAAATGGAATGATGAAATTTATTATCTAGTTTTCTTTGATTTAAATATGACTTTATTAATCAGAAAATCATCCATCAAATGAGAAAATCAGAGGCATGCAACCAGGTCAAAATATGTGCTATTTTAGACATTAAATTCATTAATGAAAAAGTAAGAATACTGTAGGAGCACAGAGTTTCTCATTTAACCTGTATCAATTATTTTAAAGCTATTATGTAAATTATGTAAAGCTCCTGTATCAATTATTTTATATTAACTTGTTCTAAAGAAAATTTTTCATTAAATAGAAATATTCAAGTCGTCCATTATTATTAGTTTTATTTTTAAATATTGCTATAATTTTCATACTATAAAAGGAGCTCATTTTAACTACACGATTAAATGAGTTTTGACAAATTAATAACCCATTTAACCTCTACAACAATCAAGATGTACAGTATTTTCATCATCCCCAAAGTTCTTCTATGTTCCATTTGCAGGTAACGTTCTACCAACTCTGACCTCATGCAACATTTGATCTCTTTTCTTGTTGATATATTAGTTTTGTCTACTCTAAAATATCATACAAATAAAATTTAGAGTATATATTTTTTCTGTCTAGCTTATTTTACTCAGCATACTATTTTAGAGATTCACCTATGTTGTTGCATGCATCAACAGTTCATTCCTTTAGCCCTGAGTAGTATTCTATTGGATGAATAAAACACAATTTGTTCATCATTCACAAGTTTATATACCTTTGGTTCGGTTCCAGTGTGTGGCCGCTATGAATGTTTATCCTAAATGAAGATGGCATCTATGAACATCTGTGTTAAAGTCGTTGTGAGGTACATGCTTCATTTCTCCTGTGTAAATAATGAGGAGCAAACTTCTTGAGTTATACAGTAAGAGTATGTTTATAAGATCGTTGTTGTACCATTTTACATTCACACAACGTACAAGAGTTTCAATTCTTTGTGCTATTGTCATACATTTTGCTTTTACATATGCTATAAAATCCCACAAAATATTATTAGTCTAAATAGTCAATTTTTAAAATTAAAAACGAAAAATGTCATTTTTGTTACCTCAAATATTCACCATTTCCAGGGTTCTTAATTTCTTTTTTTTTTAGATCCAAGTTCCCATTTTATCTTTTCTTCCACTTGAAAATTTAACATATTTTCATAGTTTAGAGCGCAATTAAATTTGCTCAGATTTTGTTTATCTGAAATATTTTTATCTCACCTTTGTTTCTAATGGATATTTTTGTTATAAGTAAAATTCTAGGTTCTCAGGGTTTTTTCTTTCAGAACTTTCATTGTATTGTCTTCCAGTCTGCATTATTTCTAATGAGAAGTCAGCAGTCATTATTAGAGTATGGAACCTTGTTCCATTGTATATTTTTCTTTTAAAACTATTTTTATTGATTTTTTTCTAGTTATTTTATCATGTTCTGGTGTGTATTTTTTATAATTATCTTGCTTGGAATTCACTGGAGCTTCCTGGATCTACACATTTATAGTTTTCACCATATTTGTAAAATTTGGAATCATTACTTAATTTTTTCTGCATATTCCAACCCCCTTTCTGAGATTCCACTTCATATATGTTAGATGTCTTCACGTTGTCCCAGAGATCATTAGGCTCTGTTCAGATTTTTTCACTCTTTTTTTTTTTTTTTTTTGCTGTATGCTTAAGTTTGAATAGTTTCTATTGCTATATATTCAAGTTCACGGATGTTTTCTTCTACAATGCTTAATTTTTTGGTATGCTCATTTGATGAATTTTTCAACGAAGACAAAGTTATTTTTGATCTCTAAAATTTCCTGTTTTTAAATCTTCCATTTCTCTCATTATGTTCACAGCTTTCCCTTAAATCCATGAAGATGTTAATAATAGCTATTTTTAAGTCATTTTTTGCTAATAACAATGTCTTTGTCACTTCTGTATCTATCTCAGCTCACTGATTTTTCTTCTGGTTATGGGTCATTTTTTTTTGCTTCATTTTATGGCAGGTGAACTTAGATTGAAAGCTGGGCATTGGAAATGTTACTTTGTTGCATTACGTTTTCTTTTTTGTTTTCTTCTTTTTAAGAGTTTGGATTAAGAGTGTTTAATAGGCAGTTCAGTTACATTGATCAGCTTGATCCTTCTGAAGCTTGTTTTTAAGTTTTGTTAGGGCATGTCTAGAGCAACCTTTACTCTTGGGGGTTTAGCCCTGCTTTTAAGGAATGACCCTGTTGCAGGAAAAATGGGGTGTGAGAGGACGGTCATGTCCTAGGTCTCAGGTGAGTCCCTGGGATTGGCTGACAACTGAGGGTCCTTGGCTTTGCACAGGAAAGAATTCAAGAGTGAATCATAGTAAAGTGAAGGCAGATTTATTCAGGGAGATGCTCACTCCATAGACAGAGTGTGGGCCATCTCAGAAGGTGAGAGGTGGTGGGGTGCAGGAGTGGTTAGTTTTTATAGGCTGGGTAATTTAATAGGCTAATGAGTAGGAGCAATATTCTATCTTGGAGAAGGGGGTGGGGATTCCCAGGATTTGGGGCACCACCCACATTTTTGGCCTTTTGTGGTGAGCCTGGGAACTCTCCTGGCACCTGTGTGTGTGTCATGTAACATATGCTAATATACTACAATGAGCATATAATGAAACTCAAGGTCAACTGGAAGTCAAATCTTCACCATCTTGGGCCAAGTAGGTCCTAACCAGTTTTTGTGGCATCCTGTTCTTCTTAACGGTTTTGTCATTCTTTTAATGGTTGTGCCCTGCCCCCTTCCTTCCTGTCTCAATCCTTCTGGGTTCACTACTGAATGTTTCAGGTGTTCAAAGAGAAACTGTGTACTAAGCTATTCAGAGGCTGAACATTTCCCAGCCTTGTTTGAGGTCTGAGAATCATTTGTTTTACAGTGCTTGTAGTTCTTTGCTTATTCGTGTAGTATTGTATCATATGACATTCACTTTAGTAGTCAAGTAAAGGCACAGTGGATTCCTATGGAGATTTCTGGAGCTTCTTACCCTAGGTAACCCTCTCCTGTATGCTGACCCACAAATTCTAACTGCTTCAGCCTCCCTGAGCTCTGATCTCTGACGCCACAACTCAGTGACATATCTGTGCTCTGTTTAAGTTTACCTTCCTTTTGTCACCGTAGGGAAAGAATAACTAGGCAGAAATCTAGGACAATTGTAGGGATAATCTCATCTGTTTTCCTTTTCTTGAGGGGCACAGTCCTGCTATACCTGTTAGCCAGTGTCTGAAAACTGTTGTTCAGTACATTTTGTCCAGTGTTCTAGTTATTTACAGTGGACAAGCATTTCAAGCACTAGCTATTTTGTCATGGCTAGAAAGAGAAGTAGTTGAAGTTTTTAAAGAGAAAAACTTATGAATTTTTAAAATAAAAAAGCCTTTGGGGGTAAGCTTCCTTAAACCCAGTTTCCTTCACCTTATTGAACTCAATGAGAATTCATATTCAGAATGATGGTCCAGAAGCACTATAATATTCTAAATTATCAAACAATGTACATTAAGAGTATTATAGCTATTTTTTAAGAGTAAATAAAATTACATTAAAAAATTTGTGAGGGCTAAAACAATCATTATTTGCTTGTTCAAGTTGACTAGAAAACTATATTCACGCGCCCATTCCGTTACCTGGGTATTCTGGTAAATTAAGTGTTTATTACATTATATCATTACTAATATTTTGATCATTTATGTTTTCCATGCTTAACATGTGTATGTTTTACTTTTCATATACCTAGGGCTGAGTGTGAATACTAAAATATATTTTCACTTTTGGTAAGGTGTTTTGAGAGCAAGTTCTGATTTATCCTTCTTCAAAGCAGAGCAAGGAATACCATTAAAAAGAGTTTTATTTATTTCCCCAAGTAGATAATTGTCCATACTGAATTTCCTGAAAAAGAGTTGTACCTGGACATAGAAAGAAGAAAGCTCAAATCATGCCAAAATGAACAATTGAATCAGTGCCTGAGTAGGCAAAAAATGGTCTTCTCAGACCTCAATACAGCACTTGGCCTAATTTTTCCTTAAGATTTTGTTTCTGGCTCCCAGTTTATCATTTTTGTAATGGGCTTTTAAATGACTTTTTTATTCAGGAAGGTAACATTTATCATGATGGTAAAAGAGCCCTGGGATGCAACTTGGGAGAACTGGGTTATAGTCTTTCTGGTTCTGTGCATCTATGAGCTGTGTGATTTGTGGAAAATTATTTACCTTGTCTGAGGTTTGGAATAGAACTAGGAGTTTTTTCATTCTGGGTTTTTTTGTTTTGCTTTGTTTTGTGGCTTGTTTGCTTTAGCAGTGGTTTTTAAGCTGGAGAATATTGTATCTAAAATATTATTTCATAAAAGTGCAAGTGTAAAAGAGCTGAAACTAGGTCTTCCCTGATCAGTGGGAATGCTCGAAGGCTCTCCAGCTCATCCTCTCCTACTGGCCCCTGAAAGTTCCTCAAGGGAGCCCAGAGCTCCCAGGAGAAGAGTGTGAAAATGTTTCTGTGGCCTTTACTCCATTCCATACAACTCAACCATGATAGCTCAGAGGAAAATTTCTTCCTTTAAAAAAGGCATTGTCACATGACAGAAAAAAACAAAAGATTTGAGTAAAGTCTTGTCTCTACCTCCTCTTAGCTGAAGGATCTTGAATAAGGCCTTTTTTTCCCTTTATTTTTCATTTTTTCCAGTTTTATTCACATATAATTGACAGCACTATACAAGTTTAAGATGTACAGCATAATGATTTGTCCTCATATATCATGAAATGATTACAAGTTTAGTTAATATCTATCATCTCATATAGATACAAAATAAAAGAAAAAGAAAAAATCTTTTCTTGTGATAAGAACTCTTATGATTTACTCTCTTAACTTTCATATATATCATAGAGCAGTGTTAAGAATAGCCATCATGTTGTATGTTACGGTCCCAGTACTTGTTTCTCTGATAACTGAAATTTGTACCTTTTGACCACCTTTATCCAATGTCCCCTCCCACCACTCCCTGTCCTTGATAACCACAAATCTGATCACTTTTTCTATGAGTTTGGTTTGTTTTAGATTTCAGATATAAGTGAAATCATTCAGTATTTGTCTTTTTCTGTCTGACTTATCTCACTTAATGTAATGCCCTCGAAAATCCATCCATGTTGTAACAAATGTCAGGATTTCCTCATTTTTATGGCTGAATAATATTCCATTATATATATATATATATATATATATATATATATATATATATATATACCACAACTTCTTTATCCATTCATCTGTCAGTGGACACTTTGGTTGTTTCCATATGTTGGCTATTATAAATAATGCTGCTATGAACATAGGGTACAAATATCTCTTCAACATACTTATTTAATTTCCTCTGAATATATTCCCAAGAGTGGGATTGCTGAATCACGTGTAGTTCTAGTTTTAATATTTGAGGAAGCTCCATACCATTTTCTATAATGACTTTACCAATTTACAATCCCACCAATAGTATATAAGTGTTTTCTTTTCTCCGTATTCTTGTCAGCATTTGTTATATCATGTCTCTTTTATGCTAGCCATTCTACCAGGTATTTAACTGTGGTTTTGATTTGCATTTCCCTAATAATTAATGATGTTGAGCATCTTTTCATGCATCTGTTGGCCTTCATATATCTTCTTTGGAAACGTGTCTATGCAGGTCCTTTGCCCATTTTTTAATTGGATTATTTGGTTTTTTGCTATTGAATTGTGTGAGTTTCCTGTATATTTTAGATATTAACTCCTTATTGAATATTTGGTTTGCAAACATTTTTTCCCATTCCATAAGTTGTCTTTTCATTTTACTGATTATTTCTTTTGCTGTGCAGAAGCTTTTTAGTTTGACATAGTCCCACTTATTTATTTTTTATTTTTTTGCTTATGTTTTAATTGTCATATCCAAAAAAATCATCGCCAAGACATGTCAGGGAGTTTTTTTCCTGTTTTCTTCTAGGTGTTTTATGGTTTCTGGTCTTACATTTAAGTTTTTATTCCAGTTTTTAGTTAATTTTTGTGAGTTGAATAGGATAGGAGCCTAATATCTTTCTACTACATGTGGATATCCAATTTTCCCAGGACCATTTATTGAAGAGACTGTCTTCTCTCCATTGAGTATTCTTGGTTCCTTCATCAAATATTAGTTGACAGTATATGCTTGGATTTATCTCTGGGCTCTTGAATTGGTTCCATTGGCCTATGTGTCTGTTTTAATGCCAGAACCATACTCTTTTGATTACTATAGCTTTATAGAATAGTTTGAAATCAGGAAGTGTAATGCCTTTTGTTGTTCTTCCTCATGATATTTTTGTTCTTCTTCATTAGGATTGCTTTGGTTATTCAGGGCCTTTTTTGTTCCATATAAATTTTAGGATCATTTTTTTCTACTTCTGTAGAAATTGCCATCGTAATCTTGATAGGGCTTGCATTGAATATATAGATGGCTTTTAGTAGTATTGACATATTAACAATATTAATTCTTCCAATCCATAAACATGGGATACTTTTCCATTTATTTGTTTTCTTTCATCACTGTCTTGTAGTTTTCAAAGTAGAGATCTTTTACCTCCTTGGTTTCATTTACTCCTAATTTTATTGCTTCTGATGCTACTGTAAATGGGATTGTTTTATTTCATTTTAAGATAATTCATTGTAAGTGTATAGAAATGTTACTGAATTTTTGTATATTAATTGTGTTTCCTGTAACTTGACTGAATGTGTTTATTAGACCTAAACTGTTTGGGGTGGCATATTTAGGATTTTCTATATATAAAATTATTTAATCTGCAAATAGAGGCAATTTTACTTCCTTTTAAATTCTGATGCCTTTTATTTCTCTTTCCCACCTTATTGGTTGGCTAGGACTTCCAGTATGATGTTGAAAAGGAGTGGTAAGAGTGCATATACTTGTCTTGTTCCTGATCTTAGAGGAAAAGCTTTCAAACTTTTCTTTTGTATGATGTTAGCTTGTGGGCCTGTCATATATGGCCTTTATTATGTTGATATACATTCTTTCAATACCTAATTTGTTAAGAGATTTTAGCACAAACTGATGTTGAATTTTGTCAAATGCTGTTTTTTTTGGCATCTACTGAGATGAAGATATGATTTTTTTCTTTTCTTTTATTAATGTGAGGTATCACATTAATTGATTTACATATGTTGAACCATCCTTGCATCCCAGGGATAAATCCCATTTGACCATGGTGAATGATCCTTATTCATGTGCTCCCGAGCTTGATTTGCTGTATTTTATTGCATCTATATTCATCTGGGATATTGACCTGTAGTTTTCTCTTCTTGTATGTCTTTTTCTGGCTTTGGTATCAGGGTAATGCTGGCCTTGTAACAAGAGTTTGTAAAAAGAGTTCCTTCCTCTTGAATTTTTTGAAAGAGTTTGAGAAGAATTAACATTAATTCTTCTTTAAATGTTTAGTAAAATTCACCAGTGAAGCCAAATGGCCCTGGGCATTTTTCACTGAGAGATTTTTTTATTGCTGATTCAATTCCTTACGAGTATTTGGTCTGTTCAGATTATCTATTTCTTCCTGATTCAGTCTTGGTAGGTTTATCATTATAGAATAACCTTCTTTGTATCTTTTTACCATTTTTAATTTAAAGTCTATTTTGTCTAATATAAGTATAGCTACCTCTGCTTTTTTTGGTTTCCATTTACTTGAAATACCTTTCTCCATTCCTTCTCCCACTCTGTTTGTGTCTTTAAAACTAAAGGAAGCATATCACTGGATCTTGTTTTTTTATCCACTCAGCCATTATATGTCCTTTTTTATGTTTTATTTGTATTGTAATTTATTTTTATTGAGTTATAGTTGATTTAAAACATTACATTAGCTTTAGATGTAGAACAAAGTAATTCAAAATTTTTATAGATTATACTTCATTTAAAGTTATTATAAAATGTTGGCTATATTCCCTGTGTTGTACAATATATCCTTGTAGCTTATTTATTTTATATATAGTAGTTTGTACCTCTTAATCCCCTACCCTATCTTGCCCCTCCCCCCTTCCCTCTCCCCACTGGTAACAACTAGTTTGTTCTCTATATCTGTGCATCTATTTCTGTTTTGTTATATCCATTTGTTCGTTTTATTTTTTACATTCCACATGTAAGTGATAACATACAATATTTGTCTATGTCTGACTTATTTCACTTTAGCATAATACCCTCCAGGTCCATCTGCGTTGTTGCAAATGGCAAAATTGCATTCTTTTTTATAGCCGAGTAGTATTCCATTGTATGTGTGTGTATGCATGTATGTATGTGGTATGTGTGTGTGTATGTATGTATGTATGCATATATATATATATAGAGAGAGAGAGAGAGAGAAAGAGAGAGAGAGAGACACACACACACATCTTACAGAAAAAACCCAATGAACTTTTTGGCCAACTCAGTGTGTGTGTGTGTGTGTGTGTGTGTGTGTATACACACACACACACACATATCCCACATCTTTAAACATTTATCTGTTTATGAACACTTAGGTTGTTTCCATATCTTAGCTATTGTAAATAATGCTGCTATGAACATTGGGGTGCATGTATCTTTTTGAATTAGTATTTTCTTTTTTTCTGGATATATACCCAGGAGTAGAATTGCTAGATTACATGGTAATTATATTTTTAGTTTTTTGACAAGCCTCCATAATGTTTTCCACAGTGGCTGCATCAATTTATATTCCCACCAACAGTGTACAAGGGTTCCCTTTTCTCCATATCTTTGCCAACATTTGTTATTTATGTCTTTTTGATGATAGCCATTTTGAAAGGTATGAGGTGATATCTCAGTATGGTTTTGGCTTGCATTTCTCTAATAATTTGCATTGTTGAGCATCTTTTCATGTAGCTGTTGGCCATCTGTATTTCTTCCCTGGAAAAATATCTATTCAGGCCTTCTACTCATTTTTAAATTGGGTTGTTTGGGGTTTTTTGATATTGAGTTGTATGAGCTGATAAATATGTTTTGGATATTAAGCCCTTATTGGTCATATCACTTATAAATATTTTCTCCCATTCAGTAGATTGTATTTTTCATTTTGTCAATGGTTTTCTTTGCTGTACAAAAGCCTGTAAGTTTAATTAGGTTCCATTTGTTTATTTTTGCATTTGTGTCCTTTATCTTAAGAGACAGATCCAAAAATATATTGCTACAATTTATGTCAATGAGTGTTCTTATGTTTTCTTCTTGGATTTTTATGGTTTCTGGTCTTACATTTAAGTCTTTAGTAAATTTTGGGTTTATTTTTACACATGGTGTGAGAAAATGTTCTTTTTTTTTTTTTTTTTTTTTTACATATAGCCATCTAAAGTCCCAGCACCAATTATTGAAGAGACTGTCTTTCCCCCATTGTATATTCATGCCTTCTTTGTCATAGATTAATTGGCCATAAGTGTGTGGGTTTTTTCTGGTCTCTCTGTTCTGTTGATCTATGTGTCTGTTTTTGTGCCATTATCATACTGTTTTGATGACTGTAACTTTGTAGTATAGTCTGAAGTCTGGGAGCATGATACCTCCAGCTCTGTTTTTCTTTCTCAAGATTGCTTTGGCTATTTGGGGCCTTTTGTGTTTCCAAACAATTTTAGAATGATTTGTCCTACTTCTGTGAAAACTGTCATTGGTATTTTGATAGGGATTGCATTGAATCTGTAGATTGCCTTGCATCATTTAAACAATATTAATTCTTCCAGTCCATGAACATGGTATGTCTTTCCATCCGTTTGTGTCTTCAATTTCTTTCATCAGCATCTTGCAGTTTTCCAAGTATAGGTATTTACCTCCTTTGTTAGATTTATTCCTAGGTATTTTATTCTTTTTGATGTAATGGTAAATGGGATAGTTTCTTAATTTCTCTTTCTGATAGTTTGTAGTTAGTGTATAGAAATGCAACAGATTTCTTTGTATTAATTTTGTATCCTAAAATTTTACCAAATTCATTGATGAGCTATAGTAGTTTTTTAGTGTTTTCTTTAGGATTTTCTATGTATAGTATCATGTCATCTGCAAACATTGACAGTTTTACTTCTTCCTTTCCAATTTTGATTCTTTTTATTTCTTCTTGTTGTCTGATTGCTGTGGTTAGGACTAGGATACTATGTTGAATAAGAGGTGAGAGTGGGCATCCTTGTCTTGTTCCTAATCTTAGAGGAAATACTTTCAGCTTTTCACCATTGAATATGATATTAGATATGGGCTTACCATATATGGCCTTTATTATGTTGAGGTGTATGCCCTCTATACCCACTTTGTGGAGAGTTTTTATGATAAATGGATGTTGAATTTTGTCAAAAGTTTTTGTATATATTGAGACGATCATATGATCTTTATTCTTCAGTTTGTTAAAGTGATGTATCACATTGATTGATTTACGGATATTGAACCATCTTTCATCCCTGGGATAAATCCAACTTGATCAAGGTGTATGATCCTTTTTATATACTGTTGGATTTGGTTTTCTAATATTTTGTTGAGGCTTTTTACATCTATGCTCATCAATGATATTGGCCTGTAATTTTCTTTTTTTGTGTGATATCTTTGTTGGTTTAGTTATCAGGGTGATTCTTGGCTCATAGAATGAGCTTAGAAGCAATCCTTCCTCTGCAAGTTTTTGGAATACTTTCAGAAGGATAGGTGTTAACTCTTCTCTAAATGTTTGGTAGAATTCACCTGTAAAGCCATCTGTCCTTGACTTTTGTTTTGAGGGTTTTTTAACTACTAATTCAATTTAATTACTGGTAATTTGTCTGTTCATATTCTGTTTCTTACTAGTTCAGTCTTGGGAGATGGTACATTTCTAGGAATTTGTCCATTTCTTCTAGGTTATCCATTTTATTGGCATATAGATGTTCATAGTAATCTCTGTGATCCTTTATATTTCTGTCGTATTGGTTGTAACTTCTTTTTTTCATTTTTGATTATATTGATTTAACCCCCCTTTTTCAATGATTCTCACTAAAAACATCAATTTCGTTTGTCTTTTCAAAAAACCAGCTCTTAGTTTTATTGATCTTGTCTTTTTTTTTTTTTTTTTTAGTCTCTTTTTCATTCAGTTCTGCTCTGGTCTTTATGATTTCTTTCCTTCTACTAACTTTGCAATTTGTTTGTTCTTCTTTTTCTAGTTCCTTTAGGTGTAAAGTTAGGTTGTTTAAGTTTTTTCTTGTTTCCTGAGGTAGGCTTGTATCACTATAAACTTCCATCTTAGAACTTCTTTTGCTGCATTTCATAGATTTTGTATGATAGTGGTTTTTGTTTTCATTTACTCCAGGTATTTTTTAAAATTTCTTCTTTGATTCCTTCAGTGATCCATTGATTGTTTAGTAGCACATTGTTTAGTGTCTATGTGTTTGTGTTTTTGCAGTTTTTTTCTTCTAGTTGATTTCTAGTCTCATAGTGTTGTGGTTTAAAAAGAAGATTGACACAATTTCCATTTTCTTAAACTTACTGAGGCTTGTTTTGTGGCCTAGCATGTGATCTATCCTGGGGAAGTGTTCCATGTGAACCTGAAAATAATGTGTATTCGGCAACTTTGGATACAATGTTCTATATATATCTATTAAGTCCATTTGGTTTAATGTGTCATTTAAGGCCTGTGTTTCCTTATTGATTTTCTGTCTGGATGATCTCTCCACTGATGTAAGTAGGGTGTTAAAGTCCCCTACTATTATTGTGTTACTGTCAATTTCTCCCTTTATGTCTGTTAATATTTGCTTTATGTATTTTAGGTACTCCTATGCTGGGTGTGTATATATTTACAATTGTTATATGTTCTTCTTGGATTGGTCCCTTGATCATTATGTAGTGTGCTTTTTTTCTCTTATAACATCTTTTTTTAAGTCTATTTTATCTGATATAAGTATTGCTATGCCAGCTTTCTTTTTATTTCCATTTCCATGGAATACCTTTTTCCATCCCCTCACTTTCAGTCTGCGTGTGTCTTTAGATCTGAAGTGAGTCTCTTGTAGGCAGCATACGTATGGTTTTGTTTTTGTATCTGTTCAGCCACTCTGTGTCTTTTGACTTGTGCAGTTAGTCCATTTACATTTAAGATAGTTATTGATATGTGTGTTGTTACTGCCATTTTGTTAATTGTTTTGGGGTTGTTTTTCTAGGTCTTTTTTGTTCATTTCTTGTGATTTGATGACTTGTGATTTAATGACTATCTTCAGTGTTGATTCCTTTCTCTTTTGTGTGTATCATTTATATATCATATATATATATATATATATGATTGTTTTAAGTTGCTAATCTCTTAATTTTAAATGCATTTTAACAACCCTGAATTTTTACTCTCCTCCCTCCATGATTACTTTTTGACATCATATTTTACATCTTCTTGTTTTGTGTATCCTTTAACTACTTATTGCAGATATAAATGATCTTACTACTTTTATCTTTTAACCTTCCTACTAGCTTTGAACTTGGTTGATTTACTACCTTTACTGTATATTTGCCTTTACCAATGAGCTTTTTCCTCAGAATTTTCATGTTCGTAGTTGTGACCTTCTCTTTTTCACTTAGAGATGTCCGTTTAACATTTCTTGTAAAGCTAGTTTGGTGGTGCTGAATTCTTTTAACTTTTGCTTTTCTTTAAAACTTTTTATCTCTCTATCAAATCTGAATGAAGCCCTTGCCAGGTAGAATATTCTTGATTGTAGGTTTTCCCCTTTCATTTCTTTAAGTATGTCATGCCATTCCCTTCTGACTTACAGAGTTTCAGCTGAAAAGTCAGCTGATAGTCTTCTGGGAGTTCCCTTGTACATAACGTGTTGCTTCTCCCTTGCTACTTTTACCTTTCTCTCTATATCTTTAATTTTTGCCATTTTAATTACAGTGTGTCTTGGTGTGTTCCTCTTTGGGTTGATCCTGCTTAGGACTCTTTCTGCTTTCCAGACCTGGATGTCTGTTTCTTTTCCCAGGGTAAGGAAGTTTTCAGCTATTATGTTTTCAAATATGTTCTCTGCCCCTTTCTCTCTTCTTCTGGGACCGCTATAATGTGAATGTTAGTACTCTTGATATTGTCTCAGAGGTCTGTTAAATACTCTTCATTTCTTTTCATTCTCTTCTCTTTTTTCTGTTCAGCTTCAATGATTTCTACTGCTCTGTTTTCCAGCTCGCTGATGCAGTCCTTTGTATCATATAATCTACGTATTTTTGATTCCTTCTAGTGTGTTTTTCATTTCAGTTATTGTATTCTTCATCTCTGCTTCTTCTTTTTTAATTGGGTTATAGTTGTTTTACAATGTTTTGTTAGTTTCTACTGTACAGCAAAGTAAAATAGAGTTCCCTCCGCTATACAGCAGGTTCTTATTAGTTATCTATTTTATGCATATTAGTGTATATATGTCAATCCCAATCTCCCAATTGGTTCTTCTTTATATTTTCTCTTTGAATAAAACTTCTAAATTTTCATTTTGTTCATTCTTCTCCCAACTTTTTGATCATCTTTACAGTCATTCCCTTGAACTCTTTATCAGGAATATTGTTTATCTCCTCTTCACTTAGTTCTTCTTCTAGGGTTTTATTTTGTTCCTTTATTTGAAACGTTCCTCTGTCACCACATTTTTGCCTAATTTGCTGGTTTTACTCCTATGTGTCTAGTAGTTTGGTTATAGTTCCTGACCTTGAAGAAGTGCCCTTTGGCAGGAGATATTCTCTGCAACCAAGCAGCACACTCTCCTTTGATCACCAGAGCTATATACTCTAGGGATGCCCTCATGCATGTTGTGTGAGTCCTTCTATTGCGGTAGGCTTACTACTGTTGGAGGTCTGGTAGGTGTGGCTGGCCCTCAGCCTGGTTGGTTTCTAGGTCCTGCCTTTGCAGAGGCTGCTGGCCACTGGTTGGTGGGGCTGGGTCATGAGGTGACTGGCTACAGAACCCCAGGGGGGTCCCAGGGCTAGTGTTGGCTCACTGGTGGGCAGAAGGCAGAACCAGGTTCTGGGGTGTATGGTTGCAGGGCTGGGGTTCCCAGATCTAGTGTTGTCCTGCTGGTGGGCAAGGCCAGGGTGCAGGTGTTCCCAGGGTTAGTGCCAGTTCACTGGTGGGTGCACATGGGTCCTAAAATCTCTGGCTGCAGGGCCCCGGTGCTGGTGTTGGCCCCCTGGTGGGTGGGGCCAGTGCCTGACACTTCTGGCTGCAGGTTCTGGGGTGTCCTGAATCTTGTGTGAGCCTACTGTTTTGTTGACTGGATCCCAGGGCTGCTGGCTGAGGGGCCTAAGGTGTATCAGAGCTGGTGCTGCCTTGCTGGTGGTCTGAGTCTTGCCACTCCAAGCTGCAAGGCTGCAGTGGTCCTGGGGATGATATTTGCCCACTGGTGGCAGAGTTCAGTCCCAGGCTCTCAGGCTACAGGACCCTGGGTCTGCCAGAGCTAGTGCATGCACACTGGTGTGTGGGACAGGATCCTGGGCCCTCTAGTGAACAGTGTGTCCCAGGGCAGTTTTGGGCTCACTCAGAGGGTCTTAAGGCAGCCTGATTGCTGGTCAGTGAGGCTGTGTCCCCACCAATATAATTGCTCGGCCTGAGGCCTCCCAGTATTGGTACCAACAGGCTGGTGGGTGGCTGAGGGTCCAAGTGCTAATAAGCTAGAGGAAGGATTCCAAAATGGGGCTTGCCAGCACCAGTGTCCTCATGGTAGAACAAGCTCCCAAAAATAGCTGCCATGAGTGTCTACATCATCCCAACTGGATGAGCTCCAGTTGCCTCCTGCCTCTCTAGGAGACTGTCCAAGAACACCAGGTAGGTCTGACCCAGGCTCCTTTAAACTTACTTCTACACTGGGTCCCAGCACATGTGAGATTTTGTGTGCACCCTTTAAGAATGTACTCTCTGTTTCTCATAACTCTTTGGGTCTCCTGAAAGTAAGTCCCCTGGCCTTCAAAGCCAAATGTTCTGGGGGCTCATTTTTCCAGTGCAGGACCCCTGGGCTGGGGAGCTTGATGTGGAGCTCAGACCCATTCCTCCTTAGGGAAAATTTCTGCGGTTGTAATTAATCTCCCATTTGTGAGTTGCCTACTCAGGGATATGGATCTTGACTATACAGTGACTCCACCCTTACCTGTCTCATGATTTCTTCTTTATATCTTTAGTTGTAGACCTTTTCTGATAGATTCTAGTCTTTCTCATCAATAGATGCTCTGTAAACAGCTGTGATTTTGATGTGCCTGTGAGAGGAGGTGAACTCAGGGTTTTCCTATCTGACATCTTGGCCCAAGTCTCCATTCTATCTTTTGACTAGAATATTTAATCCACTTACATTTAAGGTAATTATTTATAGGTAAGGACTACTATTATCATTTTGTTAATTGTTTTCTGGCTGTTTTGTAGACCCATTGTTCCTTGTTTCTTATCTTGCTATCTTTTTTTGTGTTTTGATGTCTTTGGTCA
This sequence comes from Monodon monoceros, assembly GCF_005190385.1. NCBI lineage: Eukaryota > Metazoa > Chordata > Mammalia > Artiodactyla > Monodontidae > Monodon > Monodon monoceros. Next base: position 96,268,081 of record NW_021703774.1, read on the forward strand.
GTATGTTTGACTTCTTTACTATGTACCTTTGTGTGATTACCACAGGTTTTTCCCTTGTGGTTACCATGAGGCTTACATAAAGCATCTGAAAATTATAACACCCTATTTTAAGCTGATAACAACTTAACCTCAAGGCATTCCCAAACTATACACTTTTACTCCTCCTCTCCCTCACAAGTTTATTTATGTCACAGTTTACCTATTTTTTATACTGGGTAACCATACAGATCATTGTTATTTTTACCACTTTTTTTTTTAACTTTTAGAGTTGTAAATGCATTATGTGCCACTATTATCATATAACAGAATATGACTATATATTTATCATAGCCAGTGAGTTTTACACTACCTTCTTGTGGTATTATGATATTAATTAGTGTCCTTTTATTTCCACTTAAAGAACTCCCTTTAGCATTCCTTGTAAGACAGGTCTAGTGGTGATGAACTCTCTCTGTTTTTATTTGTTTGAGAAAGTCTTTACTTTTCCTTCATTTTTGAAGGACAGCTTTGCTGAGTATAGAATTCTTGGTTGACAGTTTTTTCTTCCAATATTTTGAATGTATCATCCCATTCTGTCCTGGTGTGAAAAGTTTCTGTTGAGAAATCCATTGATAATCTCATGGAGTTTCTTAGTGTATAAATTCTCTCTTTTCTCTTGCTGCTTTCAGAATTATTTCTTTGTCTTTGACTTTTGACAATTTAATTATAATCTGTCTTGATGTAGCCCTATTCAGATTCAACCTATTTGGGGTCTTTTGGGCCTCTCTTTTAAGATTTGAGAAATTTTCAGCCTTTATTGCTTTAAATATACTTTTTGTCCCTTTCTTTCTATTCTCCTTCTGGAATTCCCATAATGCAGATATCATTTGTTTTGATTGTGTCCCATAAATCCTTTCTTTACTCTTTTTTATTCTTTTTTTTTTTTTTTTTTTTGCTTTCTTTACTCTTTTTTATCTTTTTTGCTTTTGCTCCTCTGATGGGATAATTTCAAATATGCTGTCTTCTAGGTCACTGATTCTTTCTTCTGCATAGTTGAGTCTGCTTTTGAAGCGGTCTATTGAATTCTTCAATTCAGTCATTGTATTTTTCAGTTCTAGGATTTCTTTTTTTGTTTTTTGGGGTATTTTTTTGGAGGGTTTCTATTTCTTTGTTGAAATTCTTATTTTGTTCACACATTGTTTTCCTAATTTTGTTTACTTGCCTGGGTGTTCTTGTAGTTCACTAAACTTTTTTAAGAGGGCTATTCTAAATTCCTTGTCTGACAGTTCATAGTTCTCCATTTCTTTATGGCTAGCTATTGGAGCTTTATTAGCTTTCGTTGGTGGTATCATGTTTACCTGATTTTTATGATCCATGATTCCTTACACTGGTGTCTCTGCATTTGAGTCCTCTTCCAGACTTTATAGGTTCACTTTGGCAGAGATAGTTCTTCACCAGTCAGCTCAGTATGAGTGTCTGGACATATCTTCTGGTAATGTCTTAGACTGATATGTCTTGCTATCAGGGTCTATTTTTGTGCAAGGCCACTGTCTGAGCTCTGGTGTCAGGGAGGAGATTTGGGGAGCTGCTGCTGTCTGAGAACAGTTGGATAGGACGGCTGGCTTGGTTCTTGGCCCAAGCAAGGGTGTAGGATGAGCTGATGAGCTACACATTTGCCTGGGTTCTCTGGTCAGGCTGACTAGACAGTCAGAACTGGGTACTATACTCATCAGTAGATGGCGCTATGAATTAACTTCTTTGCACTGGCAGGGAAGCAGGATGGGCCTCAGAGCCTGCACAGCTTGTTGTTTGGGAATCTGAATTGGGCAAGACTGTGTAGTGAATTCCCCAGCCACCCACATGAGGCCATTAGTTTACTCTGCAGAAGGGGAAAGCCACAGTCTGTGTTCTCTGTTCAAGTGCCACTGTAAGCAGGGCTGTTGGATGGGCTTCCCGTGGGCTCTGTTTACGTTCCCCAGTTGGGTGGGCTGAAGGCTGTATCCAGCAATGAGCAGGGCTATGAATTAGCTTCCCTGCCCAGGAGAGCATAAGAACTGGCTCCAAGCCTGGCAAAGCTTTTCATTTGTGGTCTTGACTCAAACCAACTTACACCCCAGGTTCCCTAGCCAAACAGGACCCCTGGGTTTGCTCTGCAGATGATCGGCTCTGTCTGCCATACTCTCTGCTTAAGCGCTGTTAGGCTATGCAGCTTCCAGGTGCTCTGGCCAGCCATTTGGATCAGGCGGGGCTGGGAGCTAATCAGCAGTGGGCTGGGATATGACTCAGCTTCCCTACCTGTGTGGGGGCACCTAGTGGTGGGGCCAGCAAAGCTCTTTGTTTGAGGACCCAAATCAGGCAGACCTGTACCCTGCCAAGTTCCCTGAACAGACTGTGCCACTGTCTTGACTCTGCAGATGGGCAAAGCCACTGGTTGAGACTGTACATGGGTGCTGCAGGTAGGAACTCATTCTGCCAAAATCCAAGTGCTGATTATTGCAAACCCCTTCTTCCCTTTCCTGTCACAACCAGATTCCCAGTAGTTGAGGCCCGCAGATACCCTGCAATCCCTGTGAGACAAGATTGGAGTGGAGCTTCTCAACAAGTGACCCACAATGCTGGGTGAGCTGAATGTCCACCCTGGGCTCTCTTTTCTTACTGGAGGAACTGGAGGCTCAGGGGAGACCTCTTGGCATGGTGCTGCCCTAGCCTGGGGGAGGGTCAATGCAGTCAGCATGTTGCCACTCCTCTTATTCTAATATAGGCTCTCTTGGTCTCTGTAGTTTAAAGTGGTGCTTCAGTCTCTCCCCTGTGTTCTAGGATTCTTTCAGTAGTGTCTTGTCCGTGAATAGTGGTTAGTTGTTCTCCTTGTGAGGGGGAGCCAAGTCAGGAGCAACCTATGTCACCACATTGGTGACGTCCGTCCTAACAAGAAACTTTACCTCTCTGAACTTCAGTTTCTTTTCTGCAAAGTAGGAATATGAATGAAATCCACTTTGTAATTAAAATATTATGTGAGAATTCTTGGTAAACCATTAAATGCTATTCAAGTGTTGGCTCTTATTAATAAGTAGGAAAAGCAGGTTAGGCGAAGGGACAAATTTGAGGATATGATCAGGAGTATTAACTATTGAGGTAAAGAGTGTTGAGTGGAGAAAGTCCTTGGGATACTTCTGGAAAGGCACTAGATACTGAAAAAAATGGTATAACATTGTCAATAAGAGCAATGCTTTGGACCAGACTGTCTGGGTTTGGATCTTGAGTCCACTACTTACTATCAATGTTACTTTCCTGAGCCCCACTTTACTCATTTGTAAAGTGAAGAAACTTAGAGCGTTATAATGAAGGTTAAATGAGTTAATATACCTGAAGTTATTTTAAAATACTCAGTAAATATTTGGTATTTGATGATATATTAAATATTATATATCATAACTCTATAAAAATCTTGATCTTTCTCCAAAGTTTGGTAGTTAAAAGAAAAGTGATATTTTACTACTGAGATACATGATTATAAAAAAATAATTTTGCTAATAATGCTTCTAAGAGATATCTAATGTTCTTTTAAAACATATGTTTTATTAACAATTTTAAGGATTGTTTTCATTTAGCTGTAAAATACTATAACCTGAAACACTATAACCTGAAATAATATAGCAGATACAATTCACTGTTTTATAGTCTTAAAGATCCAGTGTTACAAATTTCTTGTCTTTTTTTTCATTTTTAAAAATTTTATTGAAGTATAGTTGATTTACAATGTTATATTAATTTCTGCTGTACAGCAAAGGGACTCAGTTATACACACACACACACACACACACACACACACATACACACATATATATATGTTCTTTTCCATATTCTTTTCCATTATGGTTTATCACAGGATACTGAATATAGTTCCCTGTGCTATATAGTAGGACATTGTTGTTTATCCATCTTATATATCACAGTTTGCACCTGCTAATCCCAAACTCCCAATCCATCTGTCCCCCAACCCTTTCTCCCCCTTGGCATTTTCCACATTAAGGATTTTTTCCCCTTATGCTGGATTCCCAGAAATAAAATGACTAGGTTTAAGGTTAAGAATATTAAGCCCCCTGAGACATATTTTCAGGCATCTCGTTTAAGAACAACATCTAAATAGTGAAGCTACCTGAATGGCACACATGCCATCAAGCCTACTGCTGAGTCATCTTATTTGTGCAGGCTCTCTGGGGGCACCACTTTACACTAAAATTAGGTCTTTGCCTCTACACTGAACCCCAAACAATTTCTTATCTTTTTAAACATACCATACAGAGCAAAACACCACCCAAAAAAGTTGCAAATATTTGTGTTAAAAACTTCTAAAATCTTAAAAAAACACACAAATATTTGCTTAAAGTATTGTCCACAAAAGCAAATATTTGCCTTAAAACTAAAAAAATGTATACTTTTTATGTATTATAGCAAAAATGAGGGTATCTGTCTCTCCCTTTTTTCTCTTAATTGACAAGGATAACTTTTCACAGAGGGGGAGGGTGCTTGAAGAGACCTTCCCAGTGACAGCTACCTTTCAGCCAGGTTGCCCTGGTGTGTGTCACCTGTGCTTTAGCTTGGCTAAAGTAGTCTCTTCACTGAGAAGGTGTTGCTTTGGCAAAGGGTTTAGTCTACCTGACAAGTAATGAATTAGAACTCATTCTTCTTTAAAAGCACAGGATCCTGAGGAAGCAAACAGGTTGCAGTTATGGTACATTCAAACACACTGAAAAGGGGATGTTAAAAGATTAAAAGCCTAGTGTTATCTGACCCTCGGGAGGAAGCAGTACTGCAGTTTACTCGCCAATCTTCATTTCACAGCTTCTCCACAGAGCAACATCTCTGTAGATTAGGGAATTAACCTCAGGTCAAAGGCTAGACCTGATTGGTTTGAGTTTAATCCCATCCCTTTGATTGGTTCAGAGCATGTGTGCTAATTCCAACCAATAAGACAAAAGAAAATGTTTGCTAGAATCTTCAGAGACAGTTTTTCTTTACTCTAAAAAGAATACCATCTCTCTCTTCTGCCCAATTAGTTTCCATTGCTACTGGCAGACATCCAGCTGCCATATTGAGAAGGAGCTAAATCAATTCGAGTTAATTTTATATTACTTACAAAAGTGGACTAACAGATATAGAAAGTATGTTATCAAAACTATATTTCAGGTTGCTGGGTGTTTTATGGTTAAAGGGATTCTGAAAGAGAAAGCAATGTTATAATAAAAGTATTAGAATAGAGTCAGACAAAATTGGTTATTAGTTTTGACTCCACCTCTTACAAACTCTGTGACCTTGGACAAATTACTAAACATCTCTGATTGCCAGTTTCTTCATCTATGAGATATCTACCCTATTTCAAATGAAGATAAATGTGTTTAACTAAAAATAAGGGATACTTATTAAAAGAGAAGTGCATAGCAATGTAAACAAATTTTGCTTTTTTAATGCTTTTCCTAAAAACAGTTATCTCTACCCATATTTCAGTCAGAAATTCCCAGAAACTTCTGTAAGGTGAAAATCTGTATACCATGCACAAATTTAAATATATTTCTAGCAGAACAGGACTTTGTGAAGGGGCAAGGTGACTTTGAATGGAATGCTGTAGGCACAATGCTCTCTAAATTAGATGGTATGAAAAAGGATATTTCAGAAAAAAATAAATCATGTTGGTGGATTTCAATACGTCTCTATAATTAACATTCAAGGGGACTTCATTAGGTGATTACATTATCCTTGTGAAATATTACTTGGTTAAAAATATAATTCTGAAACTGTAATACATAACCTGAATGCTTTGGGCAGATGGAATTACTTTCCTCTAGGACCTCAAGGTACTTGACAAACATTTATTCACTTCTGCTTTGCCTCTGTAAGTCAGGTCAAGGTTTTTGTTTTAGGGATGGGAAAACTGAGACCCATGTAGTATTTGGGAGACTTGGTTATGACAGTCCATCTGCTTCCAGCATTGAAAAGCAGATGATTTTATAAAGTTACTTACTTCCATTTCTTATCAATCTACCATCCTGTGTTTGGTGTAAATATTCCAGTATTATATAGATACCTTTCTAAAGTATCAGAGTTGGGATTCTGTCATGGGCTGAATTGTGTCCCCCTAAAATTCAATATTGAAGTCCTAACTCTCAGTAGTTTAGAATATAAATCTACTGTATTTAAAGACATGGACTTTAAAAAGGTAATTTAGTTTTTAGCTTCACTTTATAAGGTACTTAGGGTAGATCTTAATCCAATATGATTGGTGTCCTTATAAGAAGAGGAGATTAAGACCCAGACACTTACAGAGGGAAGACCATGTGAAAATATAGAAAGACAGCCATCTACAAGCTAAAGAGAGTGGCCTATGAGAGAAACTAACCCTGCCCACCATTTGATCTCAGACTTCCAGCCTCCAGAACTGTGAGGAAACAAATTTCTTCTGTTAAACCACTTAGCCTGTGGTTCTTTGTTATGGTTGCTCTAGCACACTAATACAAATCCCATGGGAGTTTGGATCCTGGAGCAGAGACGGTTATATATTGCAAATCTTGCCTTCTCCCTAAATTCTTGCAGTCTGAAGGAGTAATTCCTAAGTCCTCAAAACTGCTAGGATTCATATAGGAGGCTTGCATGTTGGGTCTTGTTTTTGGAACTGAGTAAGACTTAAATGTCTGAACTCACCAATTCTAACTCTAGTCGACTTCCACCTGTTCTTAGCCCCCGACTCAGGCTGCACTTTGTGACTTGCAGTTGTAGGAAGTCCCAGGGGTGGAGGGACTACTCACTAATGAGCTAGATTGTAATAGTAGGTGAGTAGACTATCGGTCTCAGTTTCTTTATCTGTACAATGAGTGAAGTAATTTTGACAACAGCTTGAAGTTCATTCTGGCTCTTAAATTTTGGTTCTAATACACAGATAATGATAGTTTAAGGGAAAAAAAATTTAGCAAAATATGGTTCATGACCCCAATCCAACCCACTGCTTGTTTTTACACAACTCATGAGCTAAGAATGGTTTTACATTTTTTAGTAGTTTTCTTTAAAAGGTAAAAGAAGAATCATATTTATATCAAGTGCTTTATAATAAGTCATGCACGGTACTAAATCTTTGCATTTTTAAATTCATTTAATCTTTACAACAATCCTATGAAGTAGGTACTACTTTTCATTTTATAGATGAGCAAACTGAGGTAAGTAATCAAAGGTTACACAACGAATGCATTTCAATTCTACTGGAATTCACACTCAGGGAGTCTTACCCCAGAGCCTGTGGTCTAAAACTGCCTCTCCACTTTAAAAAGAGTCCAATGCTATGAGGTTAGTATATTGTGTACCAAAACAGAGGTGCTGGCAACACATTCTGGAGCGTTCCCTGGAAAAAAGATCACTGTGTTTCAGAGAAGCAAGAGAAGACTTTGTAGGAGAATGAGGGAACACTAGATTTCAACCTCAATTAAGCAAAATTCTAACCCCCCAGAAGAATTCTATTCTTCTCATTGATAGACCCATATTATTTAAAAATGTATTTAATTATTATTATATTAACTGTTATATTGATGAATAATATTTAATTATTATTTTTTAAATTTGTGGACATTTGTTTTCTCTCTTTTATATGAGTCCTTGTGTAATATCCTAGATTTTGCCTCCTGTCCAGAAAACCTAAAATATTTACTCTCTGCTACTTTACAGAAAAGTTTGCTGGCCTCTGCTCTAGAATATTAAAGTGTAAAAATAAATTTGGGTGATTGGAAAGATCATCGACACCATTCATATTAACATTTCTCTCCTTTATTAGCAAATTGTTGTCAGTAAAATTAGGTACATTTCAGCTATGATGCTAATTATATTTTAATTTTTAATATATCATTATAAGTTTAAGAAGTGATTATTGTTTGAATGGCAGTAATAAAAAAGTCTTTTGAATGATGACAAAATGGGAATAATTGTGTGCCAAGAAGCATCATACAGTGACTGTTTTAACCAGATATTCATATTTTGTTCCTATCCATGCAATGATAACTGATAACAAACGTTCTATAGATATAAAAAGCAACAACGAGGTAAATCTTTTTGGACGCGCAGGCTCAGCGGCCATGGCTCACGGGCCCAGCCACTCCGCAGCATGTGGGATCTTCGCGGACCGGGGCACGAACCCATGTCCCCTGCATCGGCAGGCAGACTCTCAACCACTGCACCACCACGGAAGCCTAACAATGAGGTAAATCTTAATACAAAGTACCATGAACCTAAGACAGATGTGCTACATCATCTATTTGGAGTTTAGTTTATTATTTTGCTTATTTATTTATCCATGTACCCCCATATGGAAATTTCCCCACTACACACACTTATGATCTGCATAAAAACATTGCCATTATTTGTGTGAAATTAAATGTGAGTTAGAAACTGAGCATGAGTAATTCCTATTGCTTTCGCTGGGTACTTAAACGTTTTAGAAAAAGAATACATATGGTCCAATGAGCTGAGAATTTTTAGTCCTGAGTTCTTTTTCAGTTTGACCTAGGCCCATCAAAATGTTCAAAATCTGTTCTGCAGAAATGCTAACACATTGCTATTTCTCTAAGTGTTGAAAACTGGATTCAGAATTTTTATACAACTGTACTATTTTAGTGACTCTACCCTCACTACATCCGGTAGTGCATGAAACACCTCAAGAGGCAAATTCTAGCAAAATCAAAACCCTGGGTGTTCTATCATCTCTTCAAACACAACATGGGTGAAAGTCCAAGCACCTTGCCAAGCTAATAAATTATCCTCCTGTCTGCTGTGTTTCTGAAAAATAGTACTAAAATTCACTCCAGGAATAAAACCTCATAGTCTTTTACTTTTTTTCCTCTATGGCTTCAACAACTAATCAGTTACTAAAACTGTAAACCTTTATCATGGACCTACTACAGGCTTTAACATCTAAGTGTTTCACATATACATATTTCTAATTGTCATCATAATCTTGCAAAGTAGTTTTTACAATTTGATAAAACATCTTAGCCTCAGAGAGATTAAATAAACTGCATGCTTATGTATCTGCTAAATTCTAGTCTAGATTAAAATCTAGTACGTCCGATTGCAAAGCCTTTATCTTCCCAAGTATTAATGATTTTTCATTCACACAAGTTCTCCTATCCTTCTGTTCCTTTCCACTCCCGACACCCCCCACCAGCTGGCTCAGGTGCCAGTCATGTCCCCTTACCAACTTCACAAGCTCCAGTTTCTCCCCATTCAAGCATCTGCCCACTCCCCCTATTACTGATCTTTCAATAATATGAATGGGGGAGAGAGCACTTTGAAAACTTCCCTAATTGACTCCAGAACAATATCTGTCCTTTTGAACTTCTATTGTTCTAATATTAGTTTAATATATGAGTCTAATATAAGGATTAATTTGTCCTTGTATGATAACTTTGTCATCTCTTTTCCTATTAGAGTCAAAGATTTTGGCAGGCAGGAATTTATACCCAGTAAATATTGCTGAACATATGAAAATTCAGCACTTGTTTTTCTGCTCCCTAAAAGAATACATTTGGTTGTTTGTTTCTTCTTTTCTAAGTAATTATTTTCCCCTTCCTGAAACTCAACAAGGCATTAAAGGAAATATAATAACAGAAGGACCTTACCACAAAAAAACTTTTTTATAAATGTGTGTTTGCAAAGGAAGACAATTCAGCTTTTCCTAGGGAGACTTTTGCATCAGTTTGAATACCATTCAAATGACCGTCTTTGCTAAATCTTCCATCTTATTGCCGTCTTTGTGAAAGTCAGGGCACCAGGGAGTTCAAGGTGAGGTTTTACCCACATGGTGTAAAGCAACACTCTGTCCCCACTTGAATTTTCAAAGATCACTTTATATTGTCTACATATCTCAAAATAGCGCTGCCCTTCTTTGCTGTGGCACTGCACTGTGAACTCCTATTCAATTTGTTATCCACCATCCTCCCCAAATCTCACTCAGCATGACAGCTTCCTGAGTAATACCCCCATAATTTGAATCTGTGCTGAGAGTTATTTTCTCTCAGGTGCATATATTATCTTGCATGTCTCTGTATTAAACCTCATTTCACTTTTGTTCAACCAGTGCCCTGAATTATCTATTTCCTGCTGGGTTTGTAATATGTCATCCTCTTTATCTCCCCTACCTGAAAGCTTTGTGCTGTTTGCAAATTTGGTCAATATCGCATTGACCTTCTTTTCAAGGTCAATTGTAAAAAGGATTGGATGGTAATGATGGGCTCAGGCTCACACCCTAATGGAGCACACAGGACCCACATCCCAATCCTGTGATACCCTGATGATAACCACCCCCTTTGTATCCTCTTTGTAAACCATTCCAATTTATCCACCAACTCTCATTGTTCTCCAGACAATACTTATCTAATCTCTCAGTGAGTTGTGTGTGATCTGGAGTCAAGTGCCCCGGGAAGAAGAGAAAAGCATCAGGACTATTGTAAGCAACAAGGTGGAAAGGGCAAAGTGGAATACAGTCTCCAAACTTTTTTTTAACCTCTCAAATACAGATAGTATAAGGATGAACAGCATTTAGTTAAGAGCTGAGGCTGCTTTAGCCACCATTTCGTGTGTAGGGTGTTTTAACCCTACTTGTCTGTTTTTTAACCCAACTGTACTTTCTTTTCTTAGAGTCCCTCATGGGACTTACTTGAAGCTGAATATTATTTATATGTCATTTCCAAATGTGTTTACCTGTTGTCACCACGTTACCTCAGGTTTATTTCCAATTGTTTATTGAATTTTCAAACCCGGCCCAAATGCTTCTCCCCTGTTGTGTTTGGACTCGCCTGTTTGTATTTTTGGAGAGTAGCAGCTGATATGTGATTCGGAATTCCTTGAATGGGAAGCAGAGCTCTAGTCTGGGGTCAGTGGCCTGAGGGGCTAAAGACAATGGGCTGTGATTAGATACTGCTATGGCCTCAATTCAATTCATCTTTATTCTTACTTCTCCCCTGCCATGGGGACAACTGATGTTATTTGTCATTAAGGTGGATTTGGTAGTATTTTTTACATTTTATTTTTATTTAATTCTATTTTTCCCTTTCTGACTTATTGAGATATAATTGACATACAGCACTATATAAGTTTAAGTGGTACAGCATAATGAATGACTTGACTTACATATAGGTACAAGAAAATGTTTTTTCTTATGATAAGAACTTTTAGGATTTACTCTCTTAGAAACTTTCAAATATACCATGCAGCCGTGTTAACTCGAGTCATTCTGTTGTTCATCACATCCTCAGTACTTATTTATCTCATAACTGAAAGTCTGTACATTTTGACCACCTTCATCCAATTCCCCCACCTCCTACCTTCTACCTAATGGTAACCACAAATCTGATTGCTTTGTCTATGAGTTAGGGTTTTTTTTTTGGCCAGGGGGCTGGAGGGTTTTATTTTAGATTTCACATATAAGTGAGATCATACAGTATTTGTCTTCCTCTGTCTATTTCACTCAGCATAATGCCCTCAAGGTCCATTGATGTTGTCCCAAATGGCAAGATTTCCTTCTTTTTTATGACTAAATAGTATTCCATGGTGTGTGTGTGTGTACACCACATTTTCTTTATGCATTTATCTGTTGCTTAGGTTGTTTCCATGCCTTGGCTATTGTTAATAATGCTGCAATGAACATGAGGGGTGCAAATATCTCTTCAACATAGTGATTTCATTTCCTTTGGGTATATACATGGAAGTAGAATTTGTAGTTCTATTTTTAATTTTTTGTGCAACTTCCATACTGTCTTCTATAGCGGCTACCCCAATTTACAATCCCACAGGGTTTGTAACACAAGGTTCCCTTTTTTCTACATCCTCATCAGCACTTGTTAATCCCTTGTCTTTATTGATGATAGCCATTCTAACAGGTGTGAGGGCGATGTCTCATTGTGGTTTTGATTTGCATTTCCCAGATGATTAGTGACATTGAGCACATTTTCACTACCTGTTGTCCATTTGAATATCTTCTCTGGAAAAATGACTATTCAGTTTGTCAGCTCATTTTTTAATTGGATTTTTTTGTTTTTGCTATTCTGACTTTTTAGTACTTTTAGTATTTTGTAGTATTTTAATCTGTATGGATTTTAATATCTTTGACAAAAGGAATGAAATGGCTCTTAATTCTATCTTTATTCCCCCTTTAATAGCTACCTCTCTGACATCTCCACAAACACTCTTTTTCTTTAGACATTTTAAAGAAGTGTTTTAGCTAGAACTGCATCCCCAAGTGAAAGCTATCCGTGTACCTGTTATACCCAGAGAAGTCAAGTAATTTCTCAACAGGTGACATAAAATTTCAATCCCTCCTACGCTGGAAACTGGAACACCTGGAATCAGTGTCAGTTCACTATCAGGAAGTTTTCTGCTCCATTTTAGACTCCAGAAATCATAGGGCTAACAACATCATTCTACCCTCTGAAGCAGTGGTTCTCAACCATGGGGAATTTTGCTTTCCAGGGGATGTGTGGTAATATCTGCAAGGCATTTTTGCAAAGAGTGCTAATGGTATCTAATAGATAGAGACCAGCAGTGCTGCTCAACGTCTTACAACACATACACAGGACAGGCCCACATCTCAAAATGTCAACAATGTCAGGGATGACAGAAGATATTAAACCAGAAACCCTGGTTTAATACCTTTACAACACCACACTACAAGAAAAATACTCCAGAAAGAGAAAGCAGCCAGGAAGACAAGTGAAGTGACTCTACACATCACGGCTCCCTGAGTGTCAGTGCCTCGCAGTAAAGTTGAGGTGTTTTCCCCAATACAAGTTTCCCCCTCCATCCGACTCTAGTTGGTCTATAGATCCCTGTTCTGATCTCAGCAGAAACCACGCTACAGCGTCACAATCCTTTCTTAGCACTACAGCCTCATGAAGAGTCCCTTAATTTCCATTTCTCTAGGTGTAGGACCTCTTATGGAAGTCATTTCTCTCCTTCTCTCCCTTCTGGCTCCCATGGAAGGTTTGGGGTTTTTACATCCTCCTTGGACAAAAGTTCCGTAACCTGTGGCTGCTGTTTGGGGTGGAGGAGGCTGGTTGGTGAGAAAAGAGGGAGGAGGGAGAGAATGAAGAGAGGGCAGAGGGTGGGGAGAAAAGAAAGGGAAGGACAGCTGGGTCAGACAGAGCATTTCATTTCCTTCTCATTGGGCAATTAATTTACAGAATTTCTTTTTTCTAGCCATGTGCAGCGTGCATTGAGTCACCCCATTGGTCATCTCACACCTTCATGGTGGGTCTGTTCCCCGATTAATTTTTGACCTCATGCGAATAGACACTTACCAGGTATCTGATTAGTGGTGGGAGTGTCACTTTCCTTAATGCCACTGAGAAGTCACAGCCACCGGCCTTTCCAAGGAGCCCAACATCCTGCACTGATGTCCCAGTGGCACGCCCAGTAGGTAGCGTGACCTGGGATTCAGAGCCGCAAGGGGTGGCTGCTCCTTCCTCATGTGAACTGCAGTCTTCCCTTTCTCCTGTAGAAAGAAAACTTTTGTTTCCTGTCGTCTTGTAACAACCCCTGACATCTCCTACAGCGATATAGCCCTGCGTTTCTCAGTGGCCTCTCTAGGTATTATTTTCAAATTTAACCAAATGCCGTAAAAATAAAGAATTTTGATGGGTATCTAGATCCATGTGTGGACTTAGTAGCACTGAGAGTAATTGTACATTCACTAAGCTTGAATCAGGGCCAAAATTTGCAATGGTCCAAGAGATGAAGATAATTGATCTCATATTCCAGATAATGGTGTCTGATATCTTTCTTGTTCCCTGCTGTTCAGATTTGAGGAAGCTTGACAATTAACAAAAGTGATCTCTTCCTCTATTCTGTACCATTACTGCATGAATAGGTTATGTACCACTCTATAAATATAGAGAGAGTGGTATATAATCTATAAATAAACATATTTCGTATGTGCCAATCTTTTCTATTAACTAGACTGTAGAGCATGGTGTGATTCACTGAGCACATATGAGTGTCTGTTTTGTGCCAGGCACCACGCAAACAAAGGTGAACCAGACAAATTAGAATATAATCCATCGACTATTGAGGGCTGTCAATGAATCAGGCACTATGCTGAGCCTTTTATAAACGTGATGTCATCAATCCTTATAATAACCTTGTAAAGAAGGAATTTTTTTCTTCTGTTTTTAAAAAGAAAGAGCTCCTCCCTTTCCCAAGGAGAGTTATCATACGTTTCATAAGAGTGATGTCAAAGCTGAGTTAAGGACTTGTATGGGTTGGAATCTCTGTCTGTACATTCTGATGTGGAATACATCTGATTTGATTTGATTTTTTCATTCAACTTAGTTTTTATCTTGCATGCCCATTCTGCCAGATGGTGAAATCTTCATCTCAGTCAGTTTGGGGTAGCAGCCATCTTTTAGGAATGTTTGTAATGCCTAGGGGTTGTGAGGCTGGGGGTGCTGGTAGCTATAGGGACATCCATTATCCTATCTGTTCCAAAGGGCTGGTCCATGCAGGTCACACTCCGCTCATCCCTCACATCCAATAAAAGACCACTTCCAATCTAGCAAATCCCTCCAGCAGCTTTCTTCCTGCTGCTACTGCTGCTATACTTTGGGAAACTGGTGCTAAAATTTTGTGGCACTTTCATGACATCATTCGAAGATGCCACAGCTCCCTGGACTGGGGCTCCAGGGTTCTCTGCTGAGCTGGACGATATCCCTCTCTCTCTCTGTGCATCTCTTCCCAGGGGTGGGGGGGATATAGCCCCCTGTGCTCTCAGTTACACACACCTCTCAAGATCTGCTTCTCCTGTCCATCTCCCCTGATGCCTTCTCATTCCTCATTTCTGCTCCAACTCCTTCCTCCTCAAATAGTAGAGAATTCATCTCTGGTGGCTTCATCTGTATGGTGGAAAACTGCTTTTATGCCTTATTATTTTCTCAAACCTATGGCCTCTCTGGGGGCCTGAGGCTTTTAAAAAATCAAAAGGCAAGGATGGACCTTTTCTTGTCTTTTGTTTTCTGCTTTACCTGAGAAAATAGTGCCTGAGACAACTTATTGCTGAGAATAAATGCCCCAGCTGACTGAATAAGGAAAAGTCATAGGGTAAAAAGGGGGAGAGGAAAAAGGCTACACTTGCTATTTTAAAAGAGTAGGAATTATTCAGGTAGACAAGTTAAGGAAGGGATTCCAGGCCAATGGAACATAATAGAAAAAAATTCATCAGAAAAACTCATGGCAGGTGGTTTGGAATAGGTGAGGGGCAACCTGTAAGGTGAGGGATGAAAGCTGCGCTGGGGGGCAGTGCGGAGGCAGGGAGCGGTGTGTGAAAAGGTTTCTAATTCCAGATGGGAGATACTTCTGAGGACTTTTAAGTGAGGAGGTTGTTATGGACTGAATGTTTGTATCTCCCCAAAATTCTTATCTTGAAGCCCTAAGCCCTCATATGAAGGTATTTAGAGGTGGGGCTTTTGGGAGGTAATTAGGTTTAGATGAGGTCATGAGGGTGGGGACCCCATGAAGGGATTAGTGCCCTTATAGGAAGAGAACAGAACTTCCTCTCTCTGCCAGGTGAGTATGTGGCAAGAAGGCAGCTGTCTGCAGGCTAGGAAGAAAGCTCTCACCAGACCCAACCAGGCTGGCCCCTCAGACTGCATGACCTCAGACTTCCAGCCCCCAGAACTGCTGTTTAACCCACCCAGTCTGTGGTATTTTATTCTAGCATCCTGAGCTAAGACAGAGGTAATGAATAAATCTATGTTTAGGAAGCTTGTCCTGGCACCATGAGAACAGAAACCAGGCCTCAGCATCTTCTGGGTTCCCCACAAGCTCAAGGCTGAAGCACAGAGAAGGTGGCCCATAACTACATTAAAGAGAGAAAGAGTAGAGTTTCCAGATTAGAAACACTGCCAGTAAAACAATCCTGATATTTATGTTAACCGGATTGTAACTCGAGCCTGTGGGCTTGAGAGTAACACACCAGAAGGGAAACTTTGATCCCTGCTCCTTAAAATTCCATGCTGTGCTTATCGTCTTCACAAATGTCTGTGGTAGTTTTTAGACTCTTTTATTTTAAATGATGATTATTATCCCCAATTTGACTTTTCAAATTAAAGAAATTGAAATGTAGCTAATACCTAATCAGAATATGGTTTATTTAAGCTGAATTTGAGGGCCTAAGCGCTTGGATTAGTCAATGGGAGATTTTTCCCAGTTTTGTGCCCTAATTTTTAATTAAGAAACAAAACCCTGATTAGTTGCTTACCACATGTACTTAACTAATTCAGAGACGGTGTAGGTAGAATTACAAAAGAATTGCTGAGGAGGGATCCTAAGTCTCTGTATGGGTTATAGTTGATATAAAGCCTTGATTTTCTTTCTCTTGGAGGTTTAG
The DNA here is from genome assembly GCF_005190385.1 of Monodon monoceros. NCBI lineage: Eukaryota > Metazoa > Chordata > Mammalia > Artiodactyla > Monodontidae > Monodon > Monodon monoceros. The sequence continues at coordinate 96,284,471 of NW_021703774.1, forward strand.
TTTTATTATCCAATTTATAATACTCTTATCTGAAAGAGTTAGTCTGTGAAAGTGGGCTGAATCAAACTGTTCTTCCTATAAAGAGGGGCAATTTAAAAATTTCAGTGAAATGGACCTGATTAAGAGATTGCTGCAGAGTGGAAGAGGAATGACCGATAGAGGCCAGCAAACTCTGAAAACGCCTGGCAGAGGAAGCTGGGAATCAGTGTTGCCTTTCTTGGTAGCTGCCTATTTTCTACCATTTCAAAAAGGCGTAACTCCAGGCTGAAGCCGCAAACTCTGATTTTAAGGCAGGTACTTAAAATGACAACTGTTGAATAGAAGCAGTTTCAATTCTACAGTTGAAATAAGGCAGAAAATGCAAACCATATTCCTTTACTGGAAAAACAAAGAACATTGACATTTATATTACGGTGTTAATCAATGATGTCTGACCTTTTGATGAGTGTAGGTTTTGATAGAAGGAAGGAAAATGGAGCAAAGGTATTGGGTACTTAAAGTAAGATAAGTCCATAGATGAAGGGTTTTGTTGTTTGTTTAAATCTCAAAAACAATTAGCTGAAACATGGAAGACAAAGACAACATTTTTCACCAGTCTGCTGGGAGCATGTCAATCATTAGAAGCACAAGGGTCTTCAGGAACTGTATTTTCCTCCACAAAATAAATCATTTCTGTTGACATTTTAAACTGTTGGCTGTATCACTGTCTCTAATCCAGTTCTTAGTCCTAGAGTCACAACTCACTTGTGTGATGCAGTTACTAGCTGTTGTAATTTGTCACCTTTAATAAATACCAAGATATAGGGACAATTGGGTTTTTCATAAACATTAGACAAGAATCAAGATTATACCCCTGTAGGGCTTCCCTGGTGGTGCAGTGGTTAAGAATCCACCTGCCAATGCAGGAGACACAGGTTCGAGCCCTGGTCCGCGAAGATCCCACATGCCGCGGAGCAACTAAGCCTGTGTGCCACAACTACTGAGTCTGCACTCTAGAGCCCGTGAGCCACAACTACTGAAGCCCGTGAGCCTAGAGCCCGTGCTCCACAACAAAGAGAAGCCACTGCAATGAAGAAGCCCGCGCACCACAATGAAAGAGTAGCCTCCACTTGCGGCAACTAGAGAAAGCCCGCACTCAGCAACGAAGACCCAATGCAGCCAAAATAAATAAAAATTAAAAAAAGAAATTATACCACTGTAATAACATGAATTTCCCTCACAACTCAATGTGTTCTCTTGAGTAATAAAGAAAAAGGTGGACTTAGAACAAGGCTGCCAAGAATTGCGTGTAAACTGCATCCAGTCTGATCCTTGCCAGACCCTATAATCTGGGGATAACCATGAGAGTGCGGTGCACTTGTAAAAGCCATCTCTAATATGAGACAAGGAAAAAATTGGGAAGCCATTGATCTAGTGTCACCCAAATCAAAAACAATCTATACTCAGTCCAAGTTGTTTTTCTGAAGGCAGCCAGGCCCCTATCAAGGTCAAACGGAGACCCTCAGGGGCCACGTCCACTTCCTGACCTAGTTAATAAATGTAGAGACAAAGCAAAAGGTGGCATTATACTTAAAACTTCAAAGACCACTTGGCTTTTCCTCTGGCTTTGATGAATTGCATAGATATTTTCCTTAATCAGTTCCGGGGTCTGAGAAAAGCAACTTAAAGCAAACAGAATCTGAAGACAGGCTAACAGATTAATGGAAAGGTTGAAGAGTTGAAAGAGAGTATAGTATGAGATAAAGTGAATAAATAACTAAAGTACCCGCCAGGCTCTCTCTAATAGCCTCCCTAGGACACTGCAAATACATGGGAATTTAATTACACCTGAAGGATGGGCTCTAATGGGCTCTGTTCTGAGAATTTTTAATGTTCTTGTAAACTCTTTGGAATCGTGGTTCTAAAGTCACATATGTTGTTCCCAAATAAATTGGATACACGATGTCTACTGCATTGTCCTGATGCATCAGTGCTGTGGCTGTATCAAAAAGAGAAGTGGGGGTGAGTTTGGCATGATTCACTCTTCATTAACAAGCTTGATTCCTGTTAATTGTGCTTCCTCTTCTAAGTATTTGTAAGCATGTTTTAAAAAGGGAATTCAGTCTAGAACATTGCCCTCCATTGCCATTACACTCGTCTGCTTGTACAATAGTTTGAAAGACTTAACCCTTCTCCCCCGACCTTTTTTTTTGAAAACCAAGACTATTGCTTCAGTTTGGGGTGCCTCTCCAGGACTCCCCATTTCCTCAAAAATCACTAAGCAGCATTTGAGGGTTGTACCCGTAAGTTCAGAGAGTAATCTGAGATGAAGTCCCTCCACACCAGGACACCTCAGCTTTCCCTTCTCTCAGGTCTTAATTCCCTCTTACATATGTCTCATGTAGTATTTTCTGCTAAAGATAATTTTCCTTGAGAGGAAAGGAAAATGTGAGTTTAATGATTCTTCCCTGTATGTCTCTCACAGGTAGACCCAAAACACTGGTTCTTCTCTTTGCTTTCTTAACCTTTTGAGAGAGAAAGTTGTACAGAACAAGTCAAGGATTTATGTCATCACGTTTTCTTTCAATATGCATTTCTTCTTCTAGGCCAGAAGCAACCTAAAGGTTTAGACTATGCATTGTAATTTCCCTTCCTGTCTCTAAAAGCCATGGTACTTAGCACAGTTCCTGGTACAGAAGAGATTCTCAATAAATGTTGAATTGGTGTATTTTATAGAGGTGAATGTGAGTACGAAATGTCAAGGGAGATTGTCTTAGTTATTCAGATTCTGATTCCAATTTCTCCCTGACCAGGAGGGTCAAGGATATCATAGGCTACTGAGGATTTCTGGTTCCGAGCGCTGAGAGGAAGAAGGGTATCTTTTTCCCAGATAAAGTAATCTATTCATGACATGGTTCAGTAAGTATGTGCTTTCTTGATTCTTATTCACACATGAATAAAGTAGGCTCAGAATTAGTGCAGAGGAGGACCTCATAATCCGTAGCACCCTGTATTAGGGGCAGAAGAAATCCTTGTTTGGTCAGTCATTTTTTCTTCTAAGGGTGCACAAAGCTTGTGGCTAAGGTTAGACAAATCTGCAAAATTAGGCTAGATGTTGTTCTCTAAAGGTGCTTCCATTCCTAAAAGTCTACGCATCCATAGGAACCTGAAAAAGTTTACTGCTGCTCAGGAAATGCTAAGACTCTCTGCTAATGGGAAATTGCCCTGCTAGAGCCTGGCAATTACTCTGTCTGCAGCTGGGTCTGGGGAACACACAGGCGAGGGGGATGTCATTTCCATTTGGGTGACTTACAGGCACCTCAAAGGCGAAACGTCCAAAACCACACTCATTTCCTCCCCAACAAGCCCAATCCCTCTCCTGTATTCCCATCTTGATGACTGGCACCTTCATCTACCAAGACGCTCAGAAGGGAAATTTGACAGCTATTTCTAATGTTTCCATCTCTCGCGAGACCAACCCCACTTCCTCTCCAAGGCTGTGAGTCATCAGGTCCTGTATATTTTTTCTGCTTAATTGCTGTAATTTGTCCACTTGGATGACTTTCTCACCTGATAACTCTAACAGTCCCCTGTGTACAGTCTTACCTGCAGTTACCTATTATCCTCCAAAACTCAGCTTGAGTATCACTTCCTCCAGGCAGGCTTCCTGAACTCAACAGTCTGATTTTGGTGCCCTTTAGGGATATATCTGTCAGGGCCCTCACCTTCTGTATTGTGAGTGTTGGCTACCCATGTCTCCTCCACCACCTCCTGAGTTCCTTTGGTGCAAACATGGTGGCTTTTTAGTCCCAACATCCATGAGAATATTTTTACACTGAAGAAAGGAGGTGTTTCTTGTTTTGCGATTCTTCTTTCTATAGATTCTTGCCAGTAATGGAAATCTTTTCTGTTCAAAAACCTCCCCTTCCTTTAACGACAAGAGTCTGTGGCCTTAGGGGTTGCTAGAAAGCCAGCCTGTGAGTCAGCTCCTGGCGTGCAAACTGGGGGCAGCCTATCTACCATGCACACACCTGAATTCTCAGTGGGAGCAGCAAGGCCACAAAAAAGAGACTCTCTCAAGTGGGAAAAATGAGAGAGTGCACCAGAGCTGGGGAAAAGGCCAGGCCATAAAGGGGGCCCTCGTCCAGCAGTCCTCACAAGAGTTGCCTCAAAGAGGAAAGGAAGCATCCTGGCGGCACCTTTGCCAGGGAGGGCAGGAGTGAGCAGGAAAGCAAAGTTGTCAGTATTAACCCATGGGAATGCAAAAAAAAAAAAAAGGGCTGGGGAAAAAAAATCACTGGACAGGAAATGGAGTGTACCTAGCCTGCCTCTCTGTACTTAACGGAGGTGATGTAGCTAGTTCCTAACTTGACAGAGAAGAACTTAGATGAGGGGAGAAGGCAAAGCTGACCCCCTCTACCCCTGTTCACACACATGCACGCTCTCACACTCAGCTGGCATCTTGAGGCTACAGTTAAGGTACACAAGACTGCCAGCAGCTATAGAGACCTCACCTGTGGAAGCAGCGAGCAAAGATGGCCCTTTTCGGAGAAACAGTAGAAGCAGGCACTGGCAGGCCCTAGTTGGCAACTGGCCCCCAGCCGGTTACTCTTCTTAACTACAAATCCTTTTCTCAGAGTCGTACTGCCATGTCTGGCTGCCATCAGATAAGCATACACTCCCCACCAGCCAGGGGATGAGTACTTCCTTAATGCAAAGTCGATTCCCCCTGGGACAAATCCCTTTGATCAGGAATTTTGTTTTGTTTCAGCTCATGGAGACAGATCACAGTGAGGCTTCTGAGAGTCAATAAGGAAATGTTAATAGATTTACTCTCACTGGGGAGGCCCAGACCAGTGTTTTAATCATCTCATGGCTGCTTAATTAACATTTGTTGGCATTATTTCTGCTACTGTTAGCAAAATGTAAATATTTAAGCGGCATGTATTTTTCATGGAGGGGGAGAGCTGTGAGCAGGGAACTTGAGGCAAAGATCTGGCAACATCTTACTCTCAGCCCTCATCAAACCTCTCCAGCTTTTGGGAAATGTCTCAACCTCCTGACTTTTCCACCTGGGTTTCTTCACCCATACTACAGAGAGAATGCAAACACTTCTAAAGGGGGTTATAAAGATTAATCACCAACTATCCAGAAAAATTCTTTGAAGATGAAAATGGGCAAAGGTAGCATTTCCTCCTCTGAGTGAGAGGGCTCAGCAGAGAGAGGACGTGAAGAGACGCGGAATCACACGCGGAAATGTTTCTACGTCCTTTGCTTTCGCTCCGTTTTAGCTGCTCAGGAAGCTGCATATTAAGGAGAGGCGCCACAGGATATTCAAGAGGATAAGATAGATAACTCTAAAAATAAAGTTGTTCACCGAGAAGCTGTTTATTTCAAACCACAGCAAATGCCCAGATGAATCCATTAAATCTATTCACATCCCAGCTTTTTGGCTTAAACTTCTAGATTCAAACTGTCTATAAGTCAGGTAAAGAGAAACTGCAGAAATAAGGGTTTTAAGTGTCACAGAGCAAGCAGTCCTCAAGGGGAAACATTATCGTTCACGTCAGCCTATGAGAAGAGAGTTTTTAATGTCTCAGCGGGACTGCACGGAGACTGGTCCAACTTCAGGGGTTGCTGGCCCTTACTCAGAGCTAATATGATGCAAGAGTTTACGTGAGCAGGGACCCACGACCAAAAGCTGTGGGAAGATGAAAGGGGGTGGAGAGTGAAGTCTGGAACTTCCTACACTGTCTTTAATAGTGAAAAATTACCTTCTTCCTAAGTGCATTTTCATCCTCTCTTCCAGGTTAAACAAAGCAGCTTCCTGAGGGCTTCCATTTTGAATTTAGCCCCAAAGTACTAGGTTTTAAAAGGGAGGTTGTAGGAGGTGGAAAGACCACTAAAATAGGAATTATATTTCTAGCTCCACCACTTAGGTGGAGCCTCTGTTTCCAAACCTGTGAAGCAGGGACCCTATAGAGGCTTAGAGCAGGGTGGGGAATGTGCAGGCTTCAGATCTTCTGGGCTGAATTCCCATACAGCTAACATACCTGGGATGAGTTACTGAACTTCTCTCTGTGTTTCCTAACCAGTAAAGCAGGAATGTGATCATCATAGGGGATTCTGTGAGGATGAAATGATAGCAGATATCAATCACTGAGAACTGACAGGGGCCCATAGTTAGCGGTCCATTAAAGGTTAGCTGCTCTGATCATCATCATTGTCATTATCCTCTAGGCTTCCTTAGGCCTGTGTAAAGCGCAAATGATTGAAGAAATTCATTGCAAACTACAAAGAACCACATGGATGTAAGTTGTAATTATTTTAAATAAAAAGTCCAGACCTGAGAATCTGAGGTATCCCTGACAAGGTAAAACCATAGTAAACAGCTCTCAGAGCGAGGTTGCACATACCACACACAGCTTGGGAGGGATGGGAGCTAGGTGTCAGGAGAGCTCAGCTGCTTATCGCAGCCCTAATGTTTTATGCCGGGAAATTCTTTCACCAGCCTGTGCCTCGGTCTCCTCTTGTCTCCAGAGTGACATGGCTTCAACTGCCCTGCCCACTGGTCCGCACAGGCAAGGAGGCTACTTGTGCCCTGGGAGAGAGGAGTGTTTCCTGTGTAGAAAGCCTGCAGGAAGTTCAGGAAGTGAAGGAGGAGAGTCAGGCATGGTGAAATGTGAAGGAGAAACATGGGGTCTGCAAACCCAGAGCTGCTTTTCCAGCAGGAGACCTGAGGTAGGTATGATATACCCAGAACAAAGATCAACAGTTGAGGCAGGACAGCGAATCCCAAGTAGGAAGGGAAGGAAAGAAAGAAATGGCAGGTTGGCTTTTTTATTGTAGAAGAGGTATAAATCTCAGTCTGTCAACTCAGGTGAGGAAGAAATGCAACTGTATTTTTCTCTTGCTGAACTAATTATTGAGCCCCTATTTTGAAAGTGGTAGAGATGCTCTCAAGCCATCCCCATCCCAGCCTTTGTGACTCTCTCTCACGCACACTGCAGGAACTGCTCGAATGAGCCCTTATTAAGGACGCCTCTCCTGATCACATTCTACAGAATAGCACTCACAACCCTATTCCAATCTCTCTCTACCTTGTTCGGCTTTATTATTTTCTCCACTGCACTTGTCACATTTGATTTATATAGAATTTGTTTATTGTCTGTCTTCCCCAGCCAGAATGGAAGCCCCATGAGGACTTGGTTGAGAATGGAGACCACCTATGGCTATATGACTTCGATGAGTGTAGACCACTTATGTCAGCCTGACTTAGTTGTCTGTTACAGAAAACCTTTGCCCAGAAAACGCATGGCTGTAAGCCAATAAATAACTTCACTGCTTACTGCAGGAAATTCCCTCAGAACAATTTATCAAAGACAATGACCTGCTCACCTGACAAACACTTTGCTCATCAACCACGGTTTGCTTAGCAAGACTCATTTCAAGACTCTCACTTGTCTATGTTGGCCAGTCCTGACAGATTATGTCACAATCTCTGTCCAACTTCATTTGAGAGACCCTCCTTAAACTACTTGAGTTCAGAACCCAAAGTCCTATAACATTTTACTTTCGGTTTCTTTCTGAGACACTCTTAACACATTTTTGACAGGAGACGTATTATGGCCACAGGCGTTAGTTTCTGCAAAAATCCCCTGGTCGAAAATGTGTTAAAACTCCGTCAAGGTGGTGTTCTCCCTTACCTCAGCAAGTTCTAATAAATTTACCTTTGCTGTATTAACAGGTTGTCTGGTGATATTTTTGGGAGAAACAACATTGTTGTTTATTTCTGTGTTTCCCAGGCCTAGATCAATAATAGAAAACGAATAGGTACTCTGAGAATTTGTGGAATGGATGAATGAACAGAAGAGTGGATGTAGGGTCTCCATCCTCTGGTTCTTGAAGTTTGTTGAAGGGGATTATGCATTGGCACCTGGTCTGTAGTGCAGGTTCACAGCTCAGACTGACATCTGTTACATCAGTCATCCCTTAGGGTCCTTGGCCACTGGGTCCTGAAGGATGCTAACGGGTCATTTCTTTGTTCTTGTCAGTGCTGGCTCCTCCAAGCCCTGATGGCATTCTTGTTTATTTCTGTATAGTCACCATTCTGCTGCTTCCATACCATGCAAAAGTTGCAAAAAACTCGATAGGACTGTCTCAGCGTTTTATCCATCTTTTTGCCACTTTGAGTGCATGGGAAACTGTCAGATGCATTTGACTTTTACGTGCCATGCTGGTTGTTTGTTTTAAGCCTATCCACCTAAGCGTGCTAGCCATTCATTCTACTCCCAGACAACACTCTACACTTCTACGCGGGGAACTGGAATTTGCCAATGCCCTAGGCCAAGTGTTGGCAAACGTTTTCTGTGAAGGACAAGGTAGTAAATATTTTTAGTTATGCAAGCCATAAGCTCTCTGTTGCAATGATTCAGGTCTGCCATTATAACATCAAAGCAACCATAGGCAGTACATAAATGCATGGGTTTGTGTTTATAAAAACAGGCAGCTGGCACGTGGGACAGTCAGAGTTTGCTGACCCTGCCCTCAGCTTCCCTAGAGAATAAAATATAGGCCTTTCCTACTCTTGGATTCACAAATTTATCAAAGTTTAATCAGTTCCCCTCAAGTCTCAGCCCACTTTTGGGGGGGGGGCAGGATGTATGACTTCTATTCAGCCCTTCCAACATTCTAAGCTCTTTACTTTTCCTTTAATCATTTCTTTCTCCCAAGATAAAGTCTTGAGGACAAGAAAAAGCCGGCTTTGACAAATGACTTTTTCTTCCAAATCTATTACTTTATTTTTATACTTCAGCTTGAAGAAATGCCAGGAGTTTGATTCTCTTACCTATTCTTCTGGAGGAAATGATGTGTTATTGGTCCAGTTGGGAGAAAGTAAAAACATAATAGGATATTCCAGGAGGAAATATCACCTAATGTTTCAAACTATCATTAGCTTTTTATTATAACATGGTTCCTGGGGAGACAGGGAAGGAAAGGAAAGAAGGCTCAGGCAGCCCACCAGTGAAGTAGCTGGGGGAGTACACTGTGACTGTGGGGTCCCCCGGAGGTCTTGCTTCACCTGGGTTGAAAGCTCTGTGAACCATGACGTGCAGGCCTTTCGCTAACTCAGGTTGGGGCCAAGTGGTACGTTTCCTGCCATTCAGACTGAAGAAAGAATTTAGGTGTGGACTACAGACCAGAAGAGAAATTTGACTCTTTCTGGAGGTGGTATCAGAAGAAAAGAGGCAGGTAGAAACTCTAAAATGATATCACCTAGACACTCTGCCCATTTTCTTCATGATTGGAAACTGGATAGTGATGAATTAACAGTTCAGTAAAATCAGCAGAGTGTGGTTTAGCCTGGAAAAAATGATTGTGAGTTAAACCATGGCAGAGGGAGTCTTGCCACGGTTCTCAAACAGGTATAACCAAAGTTACATTATACATGTGGCTGAAGATATCACATGAGTTTAATGTTACATATCACAGAGAGCGGCTCCTATTTAGAAATGGGCACAGTAGTTCCTTCTCTATAAATGATTGGATTCCTGTCTGGGAGTAAAGAAACTATCTTGCATTTATATAGTGTCTTATTATTTCCAGTGTGCTTCCTTATCTATGCCCCTGTACAAAAGTATCTCAGAATAGGAGACAGAGACACATAAAAATGGGTCAAAGGTCTGGGATGAAAAAAAAAAAAAGGGACTTCCCTGGTGGTCCAGTGGTTAAGACTTCCACTGCAGGGCGCATGGGTTCAATCCCTGGTCGAGGAACTAAAATCCTGCGTGCCAAGCTGTGTGGCCAAAAAAAACCAAGCAAACCAAAACCCCAATATTAAGTTGGGTAATATTTTCCCAAATGAATGTTACAGAAGCTGCTTTGGACAGTGGGGGACACTGTAAGAAGAGAAAGCTGGAAAGGGGAACTTTAGAAAGAGGTAAGAAAGGAGATGGATTTCAGGGGGATGATGACAGCAAAGGCAAAGGAAAAGTTAACTTGACTCAATCAATAGGACAATTAGAAAAGAAAAAGAATACAATTTTAGGTTAAGGAATAAATCCAAATCCTAGAGGAGATAGACATGGGGCTTGCATTTTTTTTTTTTTTTTTTGCGTTATGCGGGCCTCTCACCATTGTGGCCTCTCCCGTTGCGGAGCACAGGCTCCGGACGCGCAGGCTCAGCGGCCATGGCTCACGGGCCCAGCTGCTCCACGGCATGTGGGATCTTCCCGGACCAGGGCACGAACCCAAGTCGCCTGCATCGGCAGGTGGACTCTCAACCACTGCGCCACCAGGGAAGCCCGGGGCTTGCATTTTTATGTGTGAGAATTTACGTACGAGAAATGAGATAGTGACACGTAAAATGGACAATGTGGCTTTTAATCCTACTTCTACTTTGTCCTCATCTTTGATTTTATTTTCCTTCACTTTTCCTTATGCTATCTGTCATGTAATATATCTTTATACTCTGCCTTTAAAACTTTCTGGGGCAAGATGTGGCAAAAATAAACACCATGTGCTCTGTTCTGATAATAACCAACACTCACTGCCTCATTTGCTTTGAATCCTTTCGGAAGTGGGTATACCATAATTCAGTGCTTCTCACCCTGAGTTCCAGAGAGTCCTGGTGGTTATTATAAAAGGTCTACAAACTTTGAAATTATACAAACATTGTATAGGTGTGTGTGTATAGGTGTGAAATTATACAAGCATTGTGAGGTATACTGAAATATTTTTAGTTACATGTGGTTTAAAAAGTAGCAGATCCATTTAAAATCATAGTTTTCTACTACTGTGTACTCTCTCAATCAAAAGGTACTAAGAGTAGGAGTTTTCATGAAATCATGATTGTTTTTTTGATACAATGATAGGTCCTCAAACACAAAAAGACTGGAGAAATTTTATAGAAATGGATAGCCCTGTTAGAATAGCACAATTGTTTTTTTTTCCTATTTATGGATGTTCAGAGAATAGAATATCGAAATAGATTAGTATATTGAAGGTCCCAGTGGAAATTTCTACAGAAAATAATCTTAGAACTTTAATTTAGTGGGTGGGGTACTCTCTTTTGTGTATGTGGGACTCAGAAAATAAAGGGATTGACAAAGGCATCAGTTCTATTAGGATTACATGAATCTAAGACCTTTCAAGGCAGAATATAAACACTCCTGGTGTGCAAAGACTTTCCAGGGGGTAAGGAGCATGAATGGCCTTAAGGAAATCAGTTTCTGCCCTCAGTTTCCATAGTACTCTTTTGCCTAAGGACCTGCCTGGGTTCATAAAAGACCTTCTTCCCTTTATCAAGTAATGCATACCTCTCCTACACATTAAATATTACTATGATTTATTGCTGGAGGTTTGAAAATCTGTTGCCAAAAAAAGGGGAGACATACCTTTCAATAGTTAATCAAGATGCCATAGGTCCATAAAAATTCTTCTATTTTCCTATCATTATATATTCTACTTGGGATAAGCTTGTGTTAGAAATGTGGAATTTTGGTCCATGTTGGGATATCCTGAATCCAGATATTTGTTTCTTCTGTCTTCCAGTTGTTTTCATAGAAGTGGGGAAGGTCTCAAGGAAGCAAAGCAAAGAGAGTTATTGGTAGAAGTAGTGAAATGTAGATGTGGCAAACAGACCCTAAGATGAACCCCAATGGTTTTTTTCCTCTTGGTGCCCTGTCCTTTGAGTGTGGGCACCACTTGGGACTACTTCAAACTAACAGATTATGGTAAATGTGGTGGCATGTCACTTCCATGACTACTCACTCCTCCTTAGAAGACAGAGAGAGATTCTCTTTGCTAACATGATACAGTAAGCAGGCATATTGAGGAAACCTACATGGCAAGGAAGTGCAAACGGCCCCTAGAAGCCGTAGGCAGCCTCTAGGATATTCCAGAGGACTCCAGCCCACAACCAGCAGAAAGCTAGACCCTTTAGTCATAAAGCTGCAAGGAAATAAATTCTGCCAACGATCTGAATGAGCTTGGAAGCAGATTCTTCCTTTGCTGAGCCTTCAGAGGAGAACCTGTCTCAACCTCAGTTACATCCTTGTGAGAACCTAAGCAGAGAACCCAGCTAGGCCAGGCCTGGATTCTTGGTTCACAGAAACTGAGATAATTAATATGGGTTGTTTTAAGCTGCTAATCTTGTGGTAATTTTTACACAACAATAAAAAATGAATACAGTTGATATTTTCATTTTTATAAATATTTTGGTTGCATATGATGATGTAAGGATAATCAGTAAAAAGGAAAGAAATATTTGGAAAAAGGAATAAAAACCCAAAGTGAGGGAGTAAAAGGAAAATTTTTAATTTTTGAATGTCAAAGAAAAGCTGTTACAAATAGATTTTAGGGACTTCCCTGGAAGTCCAGTGGTTAATACTCCGTGCTTCCAATGCAGGGAGCACGGGTTCAGTCCCTGGTCAGGGAACTAAGATCACACATGCCGTGCGGTGCAGCCAAAAGAATTAAAAAAAAAAAAAAAGTTTTTAGATGGAAGATGGTGTGTATCAAATGATTATGGGTTTTAAATACCATTAGTATTATTTTAAAGAAACACACAGTTTTATTCTTTAAAAAACATTTATAATATTCTGGAAATCAAATCATTTATTTAAATTTATTATTCAAATTTATAACAAAAATTTTCGATGTCAGTTTAAGGTATACCAAGGGGTACACACATTTTCAAAATTGTTTTAAGAGGTACATGAGCATAAAATACTAATGAACACAGTTATATGTTATAAGCTCTTTTATAGTAAGGGCTATGTATGTCTTATTTGTATACTGTACTCCTAGGATCTAATGCCATGCCTAAGACATAGTATAAGTTTCACATGTTTTTGGAATTAAGGAATATTATTTTTCCAGAGATTCTGCTACTATTTTTTAAAAAAAAGCAGAAAATACCTTTTGGTGGAAAAAAATTCACAGAATACAAAAACCATGACACATAAACATAAAGGTGGTAGAATTTCCTTTAGGAAAGCACCTTTTCCCTATTCTTAGTTTATGTGCTCAAGGACTCCAGGGATGGAGCAAGTGATTCAATCTTAGCCAATCAAAGCATCCAATTCCCCTGGCTACCATGATTGGTTCAGAGGTAGGCACACAACCCCAACTTGCCTAGTCAGAGAAATTTTGTAGTGATGATCTCATCAATTGGTATGTGACTCAAGCTGATCCTATCAGGCTAACTTTTGAAACTTGAAGAATTATAGGAAGTGGATTTCTTCATCTGCAAAACTGGGATAAGAATATACACTTGATAGGATGTTAGCAAATTAAATGCTGTGACATGTGGAAACTATTTGCTTAGTAAATTGGCAGTTAGAAGGTCATTAATGATGGACATTAATGATTTGATGAGAGAAATTTCTGTGGAATATTGGTGGCAGAAGTCAGACTGCAGTTGACTGGAGTGGATTAAGTCTTGTGAAATAGTGAGTATAGACTACCTCTGTAAAAGTGTGAATGTGAAGGGGAAGTGAGATTAAATCATAGAAGGGGACATGAGATCAGAGGTGTGTGTTTTATGCAATGTGAATATGTTTGTAGACTGAGACAGAATCTGTTTTCCCTTATATATTAAGCTTCAGTTTTAAATCTAAAAATTTTTCATGATAGAATAAACATTTTCTAGATGAAAAAATACAGTTGAACTAAATAAATGTAGTAAATTGGGGGCTACAAAGTCTTCACGTTGTATAAATAGACCAGTACAAACAAATTAAATGTCTAAATAAATAATTTTTTTTTATTTAGGAAGTGTTTATTAACTTATAAGTTCAATTGATCATTTTTGAACTATATCTTATCTAATCGATTGAAAGAAAAGGCTTAGTTTAATACAACTATCTCTGGGAAAAAAAGCACTGCATTTTTACTCTAGGTAGGATCCTTCCAGTTCATCCTTTCTTCCACATTGACTTCAGAAATGAAATGTTCATTTTAATCCCTAATATTGTATTATTTCAAACAAGTAGTCTTTTTAGGCCTCAAAAATTCTTGCTAGAACAAATGTAAATGGAATGGAAATAACCTGTACTTCATAAGGAAAGGTTTGGAATTTAGCAAAAAAACTTAGACATGCCTCTAGGTGCAAAAACAACTCAACATTTAGATGAATATGCAAAAAGAAATCCTATATTATTTGCAATATATTGGTGTATATCTTCTGGAATTTTGAAACATGTTAGATTGCAGCTTCCCCCATTTAAGAATAAAATACTTTAAATGTAACAGATATAAGCACACAAATTGTTTATATAATTATGCTTTTTTTTAAAAAAATAGTTATAGTTTGAGAAATTAAAAGAAATGAAGAGTTTGTGTTCCCACAAAAGGGTATTTTTTGAAACAAAACAGTGTATAAGTATTTGAGCTACATGTGAACAGTTTTAAGAGATATGTATTTGCTCTTGTTTTAGTGAATGATATGTCCTAACTTTCTCATGGATATATCAAGTATTAGATTTGCATCAGTAAATCATGGTTGTTACGAAAGTCACAGCAGCCAAAATTACTTCACAGTAAAGTTAATTCCAAAGTGGGAATGATTCTTATATAGCACGTAGTACAGTCTCTTATCTCTGTTAAATAGATAGCTGAAAATCAGATTTTTTTAGTTAATATGTATTATACTCAAATCCTTTTACTATCACTACACATCTAAAATCTGTGATATGTAGAGCATGGTAAGCTTCCTGATGTATGTATAGTTAAATAAATGAAGATACACACGTGACGAAAGTAGCAATACACAGAGTACTTACCCTCAGAGAATGCTAAATTGAAATTTATATTAAAAAATAAATATAATAGGCAATAAAACTTCTGTGATTGACTGATAGGCATTCCTCAAGAGATCTATGAGTAAATTTGAACCTCAGAGTCAAAGCAGTATCTTAGCACTGACTTATTTCCTATGATAAAATAGGTTTCCTGAGATTTAACATGAGAATAAATGAAATTTCTAGCAGCTTCATTACAGCAATGAGACGACTTTAAGACAGTGCTTCTTGAAATTACAATCACGATTGTGAATTTTAAACAAAGCTCGAGTTCGAAATGACTCAATATCATGACTATATATTTTCCTTTAAAATACTTTTAAAGAATGGATAAAAACCTGAATGTCTTGTTTTGGTGCCATAATATATATGTGAAAATATAGCACCCTGGGGAACAAAATAGTGTTGAGTCGGACCAATGCAAAGCTTTCAAATATTTTATAAATCAGATCATTAATAATATCAACTAACACTGTAAGTAGTCAATAGCTATAAGAAAAATACAGTTACTGCCCTCTATTACTGGCTTGAAAAGTATAGAGTAATGATGTGAAGTGCTTATTACAGACTTGATAGTTATACAGATTTATATTAAGAACTGGCACAAAAATGATAAACTGAACCACAGAAAAGAGATTTTGAAGCAATTACTAATCAGGAAAAGATTCTAATAAATCAGTCAGCATTAAGGTTGCTCTTCATCAGCTACATTCATGGTATTGCAAATTATTTACATTTTTAAATGGCTCACCTGGCTTAGCAATGATATTCAAATAATTTCCATAATGTTGCCTGACAAGGACATCTTAGAAAATTGCTTATTTAACTCTGAGAATCTAATGGAACAAGGAAGCGGGGGAGGCAGGAGGGAGTAAAGGAGGAGAGGAAAAAAGCCCCACTAAGCCAGGTAAATGAAAATATAAAGAAAAAAATTGCCAAATTTAATGGAATAAAATTTTATCAAGTATCAACAAATATAGATTCAGCCTATCTACATAGAGTGTATATGTAGATCTAGAATTGTGTAAATATTCTGTGATAGTGTATCTAAAAGTAACTTATATCATTACAGAATAAGCATTGATATTCTAAGCTCTTTTCCATATATTTTGTGAAAACCATACAGTACATAGGCCTATTTGTATGTTGTAGCCTTTCAGATTAGCATATTTTTAAACTTCAAAGGAGAACAATAGAAGTAAAAATATATCATTAACATTACTTTCCAAAAAAAAAATAATAACTTTTCTATGTTCTTAAAAAGCCTCTAAGGTGAAACTGTGTTTGGAGTTATATGGCAAGTTCCACAGAACATTCAAATTTCTCCCTATGGTGATATTTCACTATATTATACACCTCACCGGAAATTACTTTCCAAATTACTCTCTGTGCTGAATTGAACAGAGAGTGCATAAGCAAAGAAGGAAAAGTGCTTTGAAGATAAGAAAGCAAAGAGGGAAAAAAAATTCTTTAGCAAATACTCATTCCTGTTGAAAGTATCATTTTCTTGTGCTGGGCTCTTAGAAGCATATAAAATTTGAATCAATCCTAGCTCTCAATGAGCACACAGTCTACTTGGGCAGAGAGGACTGATAGAATAGGAAATAGATAAAAATAAAAATCTCTACCCACTCTCTATAGATGACCTTACCCACTCCTATTGCTTAAACTATTATCTATATGGTAAGGCCCAAAGACTCCCCGGACATTATCTCCACTCCCACCTCTTTTACAATCTAATTGAATGTTCCAACAGTCCTTTAAACTGTTGCTCTAAAACTACACTACAAGAGCTACTTCTTTATCTACCTTTAAAATAAAAAGAATAGCATAACACTCTGGTCATCAAATTTTCCTTTTCCTTCACATCCTCTCATTTAATTAGTTTCCCCGCCCATCTCTGAAATAGTCCTCAAATTTTCTCCCTTTCCACTGCCAGAATTCATAGCATTATCTTTGGCTTGCTCTGTTCCAAGAATTTCCCCAACTAATCTCAATTACTCCAGGGTCTCTTCCTGCAATCCATCCTCATCATTCCTACCAGTTATCTAATACAAATCTGATCACATAGAGCCCTTATTTAAGTATTCACATTTTCTATCTATAGGGAAGACTAAAATTCTCAGCATGACAGACAAGACTTACCAACTTTTCTAGTCTTATCTCTCCGCACTCCCACCTCCCATACTATATTCCATCAATATTGAACTATTCATATGAGCTGAAAATAATGTCTTTCCATTACTCTGTGCCTCTGCACATATCTTTTATTGCATTAAGATACCTTCCTTATCCATTTTTCTTTCTGGCAAGTGCTTACTTAGCCTTTAGTACTCTAGTCAAATGTCACTTCCTCTGTGGCATTAGTTTATCCTTCCCATGTGCTCTCATAGCACAATTTTATATACATCTCTATTATAACCATGGCAATATGGTTGTTTTATGTTTTCTTTGCTAGACTGTGAGTCATTTTTGCAATTTTTGCTTGAATTGAACGGATTTGGCAAGTGCAGTGATTCAGATAAACAGTTTGTTAGGGGAGACAATTTACCAAGTCTAGGCTGAGAAATCAGGAAAGGATTCCAGTAACACAATTCACTCTTAAGAATAAGTACAAAACGGCAGGCTAGGAAAGAGAGAAGAACATTATAGGCAGAAGGACAAACATGTACAAAAAGTAATGTTATATACATTGATCCCTAAGTATTTGCTAGTGGTAAAGTTGGGAATAGGTATATATATAGGCTAAGGGAAATATAAAAAGGGAATTGACCTTGGTCCTTAAAATAATTTTAAGATGTGCGAAGTACTCAGGGTTGAGCTAATTTGCGAGGATGTAAGATTTTGTTCAACTGTACTTAGCAATTCAAGCAAAGAACATAGATTTTGATATTGATCTGGGTTGTGATTAGTTGGTCAGGTGTGACATAAATGACAGATATAAGGGAAATGAAGATTTTAGTGAGAATGGTTCAGATGACAATTCTTAGCTCCAGACTAGGTAGAAGAACTGGGAAGAATCAAGGAACCTAGGCTCTCTGTTTTCAAAAAAACAGATATACTGAGATTGAAATATTGAAAGTTGTAACTTATGGATCAAATAGGTCTTTATTAAGCCCTTACTATGTGCCAAATACTGTTTTAGGAACTGGGGATATAGCAGAAGAAAAAAGACAAAAATCCCCATAACATTTGTTGAAGTTCAAATTTTCAGGGGTAAAGCAGTTCTGGAAGATACAAAGAGCATACCTTGACCTGGGAAGAGATGACATTTGTTAGCACTTGGGTGATAAGATAAAAAGCCAGGTGCAAAAGTCTTCAATGAATGTGAAAGAGTGAACAGGAGGTTGCTATGTTGAAGAGACGAAACTGGGCGAAGGAAGGTGTGGTCAGACGCAAAAGTATCACTGGAGTAGGAATGTTTACTTGAAAGTAGATGGAGAGAAGCAGTAGTTGAGAGAAAAAAGCTTGCCCTACCTTCTAATCCCATGGGATATATGTAAAATGAGAAGAATCAGGGTTTAGTTAAGGAAGTGGGAAAGGCATTATGTGAACACTCTAAGGGCTTTGTTCAACATGGAGTGATGAGTGAGGGTTCCACAAAGAGTGTGAAAAGGTCAAGGAGAAAGAGTAGCAGTGGGAAGTTTGTTCAGAAAGAGAAAGCACAGAAAATTATGAGGATTGGTATATGTCCAAACAATAAAGGACTTGAGGAATTACATTTTGGGCAGCAATCAAGGAGTGTATTTAGTCAACTCAAATGTTACAAAAATCATGGGTGCAACAGTTGAGTCCAGATTCCAGAGAGACTTCCTAAGTTAGATTTCCAGCTTTACCACTTATAGACTCTACGACTTTGGAAATTATATAACATACTTCGTGTAGAGCTTGCACATAGCAATTCTTAATTATTAGTTACTATTAATGTGCTGATGCCCAGGGAAGTGTTGGAAGTTGAATGGAGCTAGTTAGTAAGTATAGGCTGACATGCTGGGAAATCAGAGGTCTGAACTGTTGATGTTGAAGCCAGGGCAAGAATAGGTCCTTGGTGGAAATGGAGGCCAGTATATTGAGAAACTCAGAGTGGATTGAGATCTCAGTACATTGATGTCAATTAAAACAGAAATGCCCAACTTAAAGACTCAAGAGCAAAGAATATCATCACCTGGTCTCTGATAACACACTCCCACTAGAAAGTGAGCCTAGTTTTGTGTTTATTTGTCCCATCACTTGGCTCTAAACCCTAGAGCCTGGGGAAGGCAGTAAGACAGGATAAAGAATAAATGTGTCAAAAGCAAATTACACATATTTATGGAGGTGTATGACAAAATGTTATCACTAAAGGTATGTAGGCTGAGATGATAGTAGAAGGACTGGTATTTAAAACATGGGCTCAGAGGATCTGCAAGATGGCAGAGGAGTAAGACATGGACATCACCTTCCTCCCCACAAATACATCAGAAATACATCT
This sequence comes from Monodon monoceros, assembly GCF_005190385.1. Taxonomy (NCBI): domain Eukaryota; kingdom Metazoa; phylum Chordata; class Mammalia; order Artiodactyla; family Monodontidae; genus Monodon; species Monodon monoceros. The sequence continues at coordinate 96,303,725 of NW_021703774.1, forward strand.
ACATGTGGAACAACTCCTACAGAACACCTACTGAAGGCTGGCAGAAGACCTCAGACCTCCCAAAAGGCAAGAAACTCCCCACGTACCTGGGTAGGGCAAAAGAAAAAAGAAAAAACAGAGACAAAAGAATAGGGACAGGACCTGCACCTCTGGGAGGGAGCTGTGAAGGAGGAAAGGTTTCCACACACTAGGAAGGCCCTTCGTGGGCGGAGACTGCAGGTGGCGGAGGGGGGAAGCTTCGGAACCGCGGAGGAGAGCGCAGCAACAGGGGTGCGGAGGGCAAAGCGGAGAGATTCCCGCACAGAGGATCGGTGTCGACTGGCACTCACCAGCCCGAGAGGCTTGTCTGCTCACCCATCGGGGGGGGAGGGGGCTGGGAGCTGAGGCTGAGGCTTCAGTCGGAGCACAAGGAGAGGACTGGGGTTAGCTGCGTGAAGACAGCCTGAAGGGGGCTAGTGCACCATAGCTAGCCGGGAGGGAATCCGGGAAAAAGTCTGCACCTGCCAAAGAGGCAAGAGGCCACTGTTTCCAGGTGCATGAGGAGAAGAGATTCAGAACACCGCCTAAACGAGCTTCACAGACGGGCGTGAGTTGCGGCTGCTACTGCAGCCACCAGGAATCCTGTGTACAAGCACAGGTCACTGTCCACACCTCCCCTCACAGGAGCCTGTGCAGCTCATCACTGCCAGGGTCCCGTGATCCAGGGACAACATTCCTGGGAGAACACACAGTGCACCTCAGGCTGTTGCAATGTCACCTCGGCCTCTGTCTCCACAGGCTCGCCCTGCATCCGTACCCCTCCCTCCCACCGGCCTGAGTGAGCCAGAGCCCCCGAATCAGCCTATCCTTTAACCCCCTCCTGTCTGAGCAAAGAACAGATGCCAGAGGGCGACCTACATGCAGAGGTGGGGCCAAAACCAAAGCTGAACCCCAGGAGCTGTGCGAACAAAGAAGAGAAAGGGGAATCTCTCCCAGCAGCCTCAGGAGCAGTGGATTAAATCTCCACAATCAACTTGATAAACCCTGCATCTGTGGAATACCTGAATAGACAATGAATCATCCCAAAATTGAGGCTGTGGACTTTGGGAGCAACTGTAGACTTGGGGTTCGCTGTATGCAACAGACTAGTTTCTGATTCTCATGTTTATCTTAGTATAGCGTTTAGCACTTGTTATCATTGGTGGATTTGTTTACTGGTTTTGTTGTCTCTTTTCTTTATTACTTTATAAATTTTAATATTTTTTTATTTTATTTTTTTTTGCGGTACGCGGGCCTCTCACTGTTGTGGCCTCTCCCATTGCAGAGCACAGGTTCTGGACACGCAGGTTCAGTGGCCATGGCTCATGGACCCAGCCTCTCCGCAGCATGTGGGATCTTCCCGGACCGGGGCACGAACCCGTGTCCCCTGCATTGGCAGGCAGACTCTCGACCACTGCGCCACCACGGAAGCCCTATTTTTTATTTTAATAACTTTCTTTTTTTTCCTCCCTTTTCTTCTGAGCTGTGTGGCTGACAGGGTCTCGGTGCTCTGGCTGGGTGTCAGGCCTGAGCCTCTGAGGTGGGAGAGCCGAGTTCAGGACATTGGACCACCAGAGACCTCCCGGACGCATGTAATATCAATTGGCAAGACTCTGCCAGAGATCTCCGTCTCAATGCTAAGACCCAGCTCCACTCAATGACCAGCAAGCTCCAGTGTTGGACACCACATGCCAAACAACTAGCAAGATAGGAAAAGAAAACCACCCATTAGCAGAGAGGCTGCCTAAAATCATACTAAGTTCACAGACACCCCAAAACACATCACCAGACATGGTTCTGCCCACCAGAAAGATAAAATCCAGCCTCATCCACCAGAACACAGGCACCAGTCCCCTCCACCAGGAAGCCTACACAACCCACAGAAGCAACCTTACCCACTGGGGGCAGACACCAAGAACAACGGGAACTATGAACCTGCAGCCTGCGAAAAGGAGACCCCAAACACAGTAAGTTAAGGAAAATGAGAAGACAGAGAAACACACAGCAGATGAAGGAGCAAGGTAAAAACCCACCAGACCTAACAAATGAAGAGGAAAAAGAATTCAGAGTAACGACAGGAAAGTTGATCCAAAATCTTGGAAACAGAACAGAGAAAATACAAGAAACGTTAAACAAGGACCTAGAAGAACTAAAGAGCAAACAAACAATTATGAACAACACAATAAATGAAATGAAAAATTCTCTAGAAGGAATCAATAGCAGAATAACTGAGGCAGAAGAACGGATAAGTGACCTGGAAGATAAAATAGTGGAAATAACTACTGCAGAGCAGAAAAAAAGAAAAAGGAATGAAAAGAATTGAGGACAGTCTCAGAGACCTCTGGGACAACATTAAACGTACCAACATTTGAATTATAGGGGTCCCAGAAGAGGAAGAGAAAAGAAAGGGATTAAGGAAATATTTTAAGAGATTATAGTTGAAAACTTCCCTAATATGGGAAAGGAAATAGTCAATCAAGTCCAGGAAGTGCAGAGAGTCCCATAGAGGATAAATCCAAGGAGAAACACGCCAATACACACATTAATCAAACTATCAGAAATTAAATACAGGGCTTCCCTGGTGGCGCAGTGGTTGAGAGTATGCCTGCCGATGCAGGGGACACGGGTTCGTGCCCTGGTCCGGGAAGACCCCACATGCTGTGGAGTGGCTGGGCCCATGAGCCATGGCTGCTGAGCCTGTGTGTCCAGAGCCTGTGCTCTGCAACGGGAGAGGCCACAACAGTGAGAGGCCCACGTACAGAAAAAAAAAAAAATTAAATACAAAGAAAACATATTAAAAGCATCAAGGGAAAAACAACAAATAACATAGAAGGGAATCCCCATAAGGTTAACAGCTGATTTCTCAGCAGGAACTCTGCAAGCCAGAAGGGAGTGGAACATAATATTTAAAGTGATAAAAGGGAAGAGCCTACAACCAAGATTATTCTACCTAGCAAGGATCTCATTCAGATTCGATGGAGAAATCAAAAGCTTTACAGACAAGCAAAAGCTAAGAGACTTCAGCACCACCAAACCAGCTCTACAACAAATGCTAAAGGAACTTCTCTAGGTAGGGAGGAAACAGCAGAGAAGGAAAAGACCTACAATACCAAACCCAAAACAATTAAGAAAATGGTAATAGGTACATACATAGCGATAATTACCTTAAGTGTAAATGGATTAAATACTCCAACCAAAAGACACAGACTGGCTGAATGGATACAAACACAACACCTGTATGTATGCTCTCTACAAGAGACCCACTTCAGACCTAGGGACACATACAGACTGAAAGTGAGGGGATGGAAAAAGTTATTCCATGGAAATGGAAATCAAAAGAAAGCTGGGGGCTTCCCTGGTGGCGCAGTGGTTGGGAGTCCACCTGCCGATGCAGGGAACACGGGTTTGTGACCCAGTCCGGGAAGATCCCGCGTGCCACGGAGCGGCTGGGCCCGTGAGACATGGCCACTGAGCCTGCGCATCCGGAGCCTGTGCTCCGCAACGGGAGAGGCCACAGCAGGGAGAGGCCCATGTACCGCCAAAAAAAAAAACAAAAAAAAAAAAAAGAAAGAAAGCTGGTGTAGCAATTCTCATATCAGACAAAACAGACTTTAAAATAAAGACTATTACAAGAGAAAAGGAAGGATACTACATAATGATCAAGGGATCAATCCAAGAAGAAGATATAACAATTGTAAATATTTATGCACCCAATGTAGGAGCACCTCAATACATAAGGCAAATGCTAGCAGCCATAAAAGGGGAAATCAACAGTAACACAATCATAGTAGGGGACGTTAACACCCCACTTTCACCATGGACAGATCAACCAAAATGGAAATAAGGAAACACAAGCTTTAAATGACACATTAAACAAGATGGACTTAATTGATATTTATAGGACATTCCATCCAAAAACAACAGAATACACTTTCTTCGCAAGTGCTCATGAAACATTCTCCAGGATAGATCATATCTTGGGTCACAAATCAGGCCTTGGTAAATTCAAGAAAATTGAAATCATATCAACTGTCTTTTCCAATGACAATGTTATGAGACTAGATATCAATTACAAGAAAAAAGACTGCAAAAAATAGAAACATATGGAGGGTAAACAATATGTTACTAAATAACCAAGAGATCACTGAAGAAATCAAAGAGGAAATCAAAAAATACCTAGATACAAATGACAATGAAAACACGATGATCCAAAGCCTATGGGATGCAGCAAAAGCAGTTCTAAGAGGGAAGTTTATAGCAATATAATCCTACCTCAAGAAACAAGAAAAATCTCAAATAAACAACCTAACTTTACACCAAAAGCAATTAGAGAAAGAAGAACAAAAAAACCCCAAAGTTAGCAGAAGGAAATAAATCATAAAAATCAGATCAGAAATAAATGGAAAAGAAATGAAGGAAACAATAGCAAAGATCAATAAAACTAAGAGCTGGTTCTTTGAGAAGATTAAAAAAAATTGATAAACCATTAGCTAGACTCATCAAGAAATAAAGGGAAAAGACTCAAGTCAAAAGAATTAGAAATGAAAAAGGAGAAGTAACAACTGACACTGCAGAAATACAAAGGATCATGAGAGATTACTACAGGCACCTCTATGCCAATAAAATGGACAACCCGGAAGAAATGGACAAATTCTTAGAAAAGCACAACCTTCTGAGACTGAACCAGGAAGAAACAGAAAATATAAACAGACCAGTCATAAGCACTGAAATTGAAAAAGTGATTAAAAGTCTTCCAACAAACAAAAGTCCAGGACTAGATGGCTTCACAGTAGAATTCTATCAAACATTTAGAGAAAAGCTAATACCTATCCTTCTCAAACTCTTCCAAAATACAGCAGAGGGAGGAACACTCCCAAACTCATTCTACAAGGCCATCATCACCCTGATACCAAAATCAGACAAAGATGTCACAAAAAAAGGAAACTACAGACCAATATCGCTGATGAACATAGATGCAAAAATCCTCAACAAAATACTGGGAAACAGAATCCAACAGCACATTAAAAGGATCATACACCATGATCAATTTGATTTTATCCCAGGAATGCAAGGATTCTTCAATATATGCAAATCAATCAATATGATACACCATATTAACAAATTGAAGGATAAAACCATATGATAATCTCAATAGACGCAGAAAGAGCTTTCGACAAAATTCAACAACAATTTATCATGAAAACCCTCCAGAAGGTAGGCATAGAGGGAACTTACCTCAACATAATAAAGGCCATATATGACAAACCCACAGCCAACATCGTTCTCAATGATGAAAAACTGAAACCATTTCCACTAAGATCAGTAACAAGACAAGGCTGCCCACTCTCATCACTGTTATTCAACATAGTTTTGGAAGTTTTAGCCGCAGCAATCAGAGTAGAAAAAGAAATAAAATGAATCCAAATTGGAAAATAAGTAAAACTCTCACTGTTTGCAGATGACATAATACTATACATAGAGAATCGTAAAGATGCTACCAGAAAACTACTAGAGCTAATCAATTAATTTGGTAAAGTAGCAGGATAGAAAACTAATGCAGAGAAATCTCTTGCACTCCTGTACACTAATGATGAAAAATCTGAAAGAGAAATTAAGGAAATACTCCAATTTACCATTGCAACAAAAAGAATAAAATACCTAGGAATAAACCTACTTAAGGAGACAAAAGACCTGTATGCAGAACGCTATAAGACACTGATGAAAGAAATTAAAGATGATACCAACAGATGGAGATATATACCATGTTCTTGGATTGGGAGAATCAACATTGTGAAAATGAATATACTACCCAAAGCAATCTACAGATTCAATGCAATCCCTGTCAAACTACCAATGGCATTTTTCACAGAACTAGAACAAAAAATTTCACAGTTTGTATGGAAACACAAAAGACCCTGAACAGCCACAGCAATCTTGAGACAGAAAAATGGAGCTGGAGGATTCAGGCTCCTGGACTTCAGACTATACTACAAAGCTACAGTAATCAAGACAGTATGGTACTGGCACAAAAACAGAAATATAGATCAATGCAACAGGATAGAAAGCCCAGAGATAAACCCACACACATATGGTCACCTTGTCTTTGATAAAGGAGGCAAGAATTTACAATGGAGAAAAGACAGCCTCTTCAATAAGTGGTGCTGAGAAAACTGGACAGGTACGTGTATAAGAATGAAATTAGAACACTCCCTAGCACCATACACAAAAATAAACTCAAAATCAATTAAAGACCTAAATGTAAGGCCAGACACTATAAAACTCTTAGAGGAAAACATAGGCAGATCACTCTATGACATAAATCACAGCAAGATCCTTTTTGACCCACCTCCTAGAGAAATGGAAATAAAAACAAAAATATACAAATGGGACCTAATGAAACTTAAAAGCTTTTGCACAGCAAAGGTAACCATAAATAAGATGAAAATACAACACTCAGAGTGGGAGAAAATATTTGCAAATGAAGCAACTGACAAGGGATTAATCTCCAAAATTTACAAGCAGTTCATGCAGCTCAATAACAAAAAAACAAACCACCCAATCCAAAAATGGGCAGGAGACCTAAATAGACATTTCTCCAAAGAAGATATACAGATTGCCAACAAACACATGAAAGGATGCTCAACAGCACTAATCATCAGAGAAATGCAAATCAAAACCACAATGAGGTATCACCTCACACTGGTCAGAATGGCCATCATCAAAAAATCTACAAACAATAAATGCTGGAGAGGGTGTGGAGAAAAGGGAACCCTCTGGCACTGTTGGTGGGAATGTAAATTGATACAGCCACTATGGAGAATAGTATGGAGGTTCCTTAAAAAACTAAAAATAGAACTACCATATGACCCAGCAATCCCACTACTGGGCATATACCCTGAGAAAACCATAATTCAAAGAGTCATGTACCACAGTGATTACAGCACTGTTTACAATAGCCAGGACATGGAAGCAACCTAAGTGTCCATTGACAGATGAATGGATAAAGAAGGTATGGTGCATATATACAATGGAATATTACTCAGCCATAAAAAGAAATGGAGTTATTTGTAGTGAGGTATGGATGGACCTTGAGTCTATCATACAGAGTGAAGTAAGTCAGAAAGAGAAAAACAAATACCGTATGCTAACACATATATATATGGAATCTAAAAAAAAAAACCAAAAAGGTTCTGAAGAACCTAGGGGCAGGACAGGAATAAAGACACAGAAGTAGGGAATGGACTTGAGGACATGGGGAGGGGGAAGGGTAAGCTGGGACGAAGTGAGAGAGTGGCATTAACATATATACACTACCAAATATAAAATAGCTAGCTAGTGGGAAGCAGCCGCATAGCACAGGGAGATCAGCTTGGTGTTTTGTGGCCACCTAGAGGGTGGGAGGGAGATGCAAGAGGGAGGGGATATGGGGATATATGTATATGTATAGCTGATTCACTTTGTTATACAGTAGAAAGTAACACACCATTGTAAAGCAATTATACTCCAATAAAGATGTTAAAAAAAAAAAAACATGGGCTCAGTCTTTTTTGTTTACTGTGTGCCTTTGGTAGTAACATCTACTGAGCCTCATTTTCTCTAATATGGAAATAATATATATTTACCTTACAGTGTTGCCACAGGAATTAAATGTACAAATGTATACAGGGTTCAGCATTATAAGTATTACTATCAAATACTCTTTAAATTCTATCTCTTACCTACTACAGGACCACAACTGCAAATCCAGACCTACAGCACATGAGATTTGTGTTTCCTGTTGCCACTGCTCCAACATGTGTGTCATTTCCTAAAGTGTTATCAAACCCTCCCCCACGCCCCCATTATCTGAAAAAGGAAAACAGATGTTTTCATGATCATCCTGTAGGAGAAAGAAGACAGCAAAGACAAAGATAGAAGACAGCAAAGAGAAAGTTCTGGCTCTCTAGTGCAAAAATGCACTAAAAGTAAAGATCTTATGATAAAAATGTACAAGATTTACATCCAAAGGACAGAAGAAATGTTATGTAATGTAAAATTGTGTCAGGGATAAAAGGTATATAGATAAGCAACCAGGACCAAGAAGAATCACATTCAAAAAAAAAGATCTTTTCTTCATCTTCCTTTGACTGAAGGGTTACCATGTGGATAGTTTGCTTTTAGTGTTGGTTGTATAGACAAATTAAAAAAGTATGTCTCCTTCTGGCACTACAAATCTAACAAAGCTAGATTAGGTCCATGATTGATTTTGATCATGTCTTTATGATAGCATATAAAAGTATAAATTTAGGTTCTTAGAGAACACATAATACTTTTTCCCCCTTGAAGGAAGACAGGGAAAGAAAAGGGTACACTGTGACTACAGATCTCTATACAAGTGTTCATTGTTGAGTATGAATACAAAAAAGGAAAAGGACACACTTAACCATGTTTGCGTTTTCAGAAATCCTGTTAAATGTCATATGATTTTGCTGCTTTCTGTGTCTTGTTTTATCAGCTGAATTGTCTATCACTTGCTTCAACAAATCTACAAAGACCCACATACTTAAGCTCTCCTACCCTAACAGAAGACAACATCCTAACTACTCTTGAATAAACAAATCAAACTCTCGTGTATTAGTATACTAGTACCTGTGCATATCATGTTCACATTTAGAATTTAGCAAAAATAGGTGACAAATGAAAACAAAATTTGGATTAATTCTGCCAATTATTTTGCATTTATTACTCCGTAAGTTAGACCAAGATGGTATGATACTTATGCAGTAAATATATTAAATACAGAATGAATGAGAGTTCTTTGATCTCCTTAGGTCAAACACTATTAAACTAATTAAAACTAAATTACATGTTTAATAACAATTCATTTAATGTGTCAAAAAATTTGACAGTCTTTGGAGTTTCTAAAGTGGGATCTGACCTAAATTATCAACTCCATACATCATCGCAGTTAAGAATGATGCATAAAGAGAGACACAGAAAGAAAATATACTTGAGGGAGACAATATATTGGTAAGGAACTTCTAGAGTTCTAGGTCAGGTATAGTGATTCAGTGATCAGAAAGAAAGCAAATGCTAACAGAAATATTTTTGGCAGTTCTATTTATCTAATATAAAGCACAGTATTCCCAAAGATATCTTGTCTACTTGATTTCAAGTAATTGTCATTAAACTCAAACACGTATGACTTTTGTATACAAAATGATAAGCTAAGGTAAATAGCAAATTTAGAGGAACAGATGGTGAAGAAAAATATGTTGAATTTTCAATCAAACTGTTTTTGAGTGTGGTGGTAAACTCAAGAATATATTGCATGTATAAATGTGCTTGAATTAGCTGAAAGACAAAAATCATGGTTAACATACTACTTATTAGCAAGTAATAGTTAAGCTTACTGTGGGACTTGAAACTTTTTTTAAAGGGGTCTTTGCTCACCTACATTGTCTTTTGACTCAACAAAACTGATATTTCAGATTTAAAATTTCTATATTACTTAAGAATAGGGATTCTAGAATTCTCAAGGCAAAACGGCAGCATGAACAGCTTAGGCGGTTCAGGCAATATTCCTATGGGGATTTGAATCACTGCCTAAAATGGCCCTAAAAGTACAGTGGCTAAAATGGCTTTGAAATTTCATTTTAAATCTTCTGTTGTCACTTACATGCTTTATGTTTTGCATTCTTCTGATATGTCCATGTTTGTTTTAATGGGAAAATATTTTTAAATTATCACAAAAAAAGACAATGCCAAAACCATGCATCATGTTTGTTTCATGGATTTCTTTAATCCTTATCATATAATTAGAAAGGTATGGTCATGGGGTCTAAATCGTCAGAGGATGACGCAGCATTAGAGTAAGGATATTCCTTTTAATGGCACTCAACGAGATACTTTTGGAAGTCTTAATTTTATATTCTTTAGGAGAATTTAGTATCAAGTTTTATTTGAGGTTTTTATATGGACAGATTTAAACAAACTTAATACTTGTGGTTTTTTTAGAATTAGGAAAAAAACCCCCTCTATATTTAAAAGCTATATTTTAATGAGCAGGGTAAATTTATCAGTTTTGTCACTCCAACCCTGACCCTTCTCTTAAATCCACTTTACCAATAATTGTTTAAAAACACGGATCTTAGAGTCCAAATGTTTTAGCATGACCTGTAATTTGACCTTTTCATACCCAAACACATTTCTCTACTGCTTCCTTGTCTCATAATTGGTGACCTAGCCATGTTAAACTTTTAGTTTCTCCAGGGTGCCATAATCTTGACTCAGTACTTTTTTTTTTAAACTGTTCTGTCTTCAACACTTCCCTTCCTCATCCCTCCAACCCAGCTCTCAACTGTAACTACAGTTGACCCTTGAACAACACAGGTTTGAACTACACGAGTCCACCTAAATATGGATTTTTTTTCCAATAAATACATACGTACTGCAGTACCACAGGATCCTCAGTTGAATCCCCAGATGCAGAACCAAGGGTACAAAGGGAGGACTATAAAGTTATAAGCCCTAACCCCACGTTGTTCGAGGTTCAACTGTAGCTCCAAGAATCCTTTCCTAACGGGTAAAGGTTGAGTATACTACAATACCGCCCAGTAGTTTCTGCATAAAACTTACCAAACTATACAACTGCTATTATTTCACATCAGACTGAAAGCCCCTTGATAAGAAGGAACTGTGTTTCATGCTGATTCACAGCTTCTAGTTAGCATGTAGTATAGCATTTGCAGAATGAAGGTGTTAGCAAGTAAGTATGGTTTGTTTCTAGTTCGTAGAAGTCCAGTTTGAGGAGTTAGTGGTTCATTTGAAAGCATAACACTGGATGTTTTATACTGACAGCCTTTTAAAAACCGAAATCTATCTATGTGTTCTCCTGTAATTTTTATAAATAAATTCAATTATTATCTAACAAAACAAAAATGGAAAGGGAAAAAACTAACCACAAATAATTTATATCACTTTGTTATTGTGGTGTAGAGAGAAAAGAGCCATGGGCTTTGAGGTCGAAAATTACCTCCATTCGTTCAGAAAATTGTTAAAATAATCTCACCTTAAAATTGGTTCAAAAGGTGATTCTTTTTTCTATCACGACAGACATTCCCAAACTGTATTTCTACAGCAGTAGATATGAAGTGCTTGCATTATTTTGTTTGAAACTAAAAATAATCACTTTTATTTTGAAAATATTTTAATATTTGCCATTTTTGTTGCCTATGCTATTAATCTACACATTAATTTAGCAATAAATATACTATGATTACATAGAGTGCAATATTTTTAGTATTCATGACTGGTTGAAATTAATACTATTATCATCTCAGGAAAGGAATAAATACCATGCCCAGATTACAAACTAATGCTCAAGAGATTATGATAAACAAAAACTAGAAAAGAAACATCTTGGGCTTTATCTTTTTAAGCATGATTCCTGTAACAGCATAGACAAGATGGAAAGGCCACAGACGAGACAATGGGCTCAGACTAACATGGCTTATTCAAGCTGCCATGATCTATAAATGGTGATGCCCAACCTCAAACCCTGTTTTCTCATGTCCAGCATCACAATTTGCTATATACCTTCTGTCATAATGTGAATTGGCCTAGAAGCTCCTTGAGAGTAGACAACTCTAACAAAGCATAAGCATTTCCAGAAACTGCCACATTATGCAAAATCACACAATAAAAACCACAGGGCTTATGGGACACAACACTCAAAAACATCACACAAAAACAGAAACAATAAAAAAATGGCAGCACACTTTTGCATGTTAAATGCTTAAGAAATATATAAATACTATGACACCTTATTTAAAAAAAAAATTGAAAGCTTGCTTGTGGAAGTGGGTGTTGGAAGTGGTGTAGTTTGTGAGTCATCGTGGTGTTGGAAGGATTGTATGAAATTGGACAGAAAGTTGTTAACACCAGATGTGGGTAAGTGTGCCCCCTAACATGTGAAGAGCTGAGGTAGGTAGCTGACAGATGTCTGAGGTGTATACATGTGTGCACCTGGTGTATTTCTAAACAGCCTGGATTAGCTGGGTGCAGTTTTCTGCTTTCCATGTTTCCCATGATGAAATCGCACATTAAATGCAAAATGCATGGAACACTTAAATTCTTCCTTAATATATCAAATACGTTGGAACAAATGTGCATTTTCAAAAAAAAGAGCTGAGTGTACTGTGGTTCCATTTATCTTTCATTCCCTACAATGCAAATAGCAAATTCCAACAAACGTCTTTTGAAAACGTATAAATTAACACTTATGGGAAAAAAACTTCCATAAACGGAATGCCAAGAATCTTCCCCAAGCAAGAGAAAGAAAAACTACCAAAGGAATGAATCTGTATTTCACATAATCCTCAGAGTGAACATATGAGGCAGATATTATCTCTATTTTACAGATGAGAAAATTAAGGCTTTGAAAGGTCTCATCACTACTGGGTAGCAGAATAAGGTCTTTGAATACAGTTCAGTCTAATGTCAATGCCTATACATTTTCCAGAACAAAAAATATTTATAATTTATAATATACATTATAAAATTCCAAACTCAGGGAAGAGACAACTACTGCAATGTTACTATGGTCTCCCTGGGGCTGTTTTACTTACATCTCTAAAAAACAGCAGTAATTATTCCTTTGAACATATATATGTACTTTAACTTCTATGAATCATTACTAAGTGAATTGGAACCACCTTTTTAGAACTTTACAAGTGTCAACGTAAGGAGCTTTTTAACCACAATTCTTTGACTAATTCTCCACTAGCGTTGAACACACTAGTGATAAATATCATTAATACTTCAGGTTTCTTAGCCTTTTAGTGATTTCTACCGTCTGGAATTGTTACAATACCAGAAATTGTTACAATACCAGAAATTAAGAAACAAAATTTTAAAAAAGGGAAGATTTTAAGCTGAACCAGACAAAAATAGAAAAACATCTGAATATTACAATTTGCACCATCATTTATCAGTTCATTAATCAGTTCATTAATCCTTTAATCCATGAAAGGATTCACCTAACTGGTTGGTTGTGGTTATAAAAATGTAAGTCACAGGAGCAAGAAATTAACTGCAAAGAGAAGATGGATGAAAAGTGAAGAGAAAAACAATATAAAAGTGATAGCTAAAGCAGCAACAAGGTTTAGAGACAGCAATGGGAGTGGTACACAGGAAATACTCAGCAAGACAGGACAACAGAGAAAACTGCCAGCCACAAGAACATGAAAAACTATGCTAAGGATATGGGTAATAAGTCACTGAAGGCATAGTACAGCACAGCTAAATCTATATTTTTATCCCAGCTCTAACTCAGTTATCAGCAGCATCACTAGTAAAGTTTAGGTACTGCAACTTCAGAACTGTGCTATCCAGTTGGAGTTGGGAAAGGAACCGAAGCAGCATTCAGTGAGTAGGAAAGCTATTTACCAAAATGACCCAAGGGTCATTTTATTATAAAGTATGATGTAACAGAGACAGGGCTTAAGAGTGTTCATTTCCAGTCATTTAACAAAATCAATTCACATGGAAGTCCTTTCCCTGTCAGGCTAAACTTGATGTTTATTACTAAATAAAAAATCGTATTGATTTGTTATTAGCAATTTACCTATTATCTTGTACACTAAATTAATTTTAATTTATGAATAACAGCACGACTCTACTTCCTTTAATTAGTTTAACACATTGCCGGACTGAACTGGAAACCCAGGTACCTGTAATCTAATTACAGGTAAGTCAATACAAATATGTTGCTAAACTGTTCACCTGACCTATCTAGAACAGTTTAAAATGAAGTTAAAACTATATACATAAGGTTCTTTTCAGCTCTACAGTTATTCCTTAGTGTTAACAGTACATATCTCTCGAATAACTTGAAATTACCAAGAAAATATAACAATGTTCACACTCAGCAAAATAATAAGAAAAAACTTTTAAGCTGATTTTCACTGAAAAAAAAAATTCTACTAACATAGAACTTGAGTGTCCAAATGGGTCACACCTACCAATCTTGTCAAAATGTAGTTCAGCAGGTCAGAGGCGGGGCTAGATATTCTGAGTTTCTAATAAGCTCCCAGGTGATAAGTGCTGTTGGTCTGGGGACTGACTTTTGAGTAGCAAGGTTCTATGATCTGAACAAACCGTAATGCTGACAAGCTAGGCTAGCCCAGATATTGTTGCAGAATAGTGACCATGACCAGGAATAAAACACTATAAGGAAAACATTCCAGAAAACCTGATGATGAAATACGTCTGGCAGGTGATAATACGGGAGGAACGAGAAAGATCATTAAGTTGGTAACTGAAGCGGAATGAGGGAGGTTTGTTATTTTCTAAGCACTAACACCAATTAAGAGGAATACTCTTTCTGTCCACAGAAATGGGAGGGAGGCATTAAGTTGCACGAAGTGTGGCTATAATGTGAAGCTGGAAAGGATATCTTTGTATTTGAGGATCTCACACATAATTTCAGCTTTTAAAATACTAACGGTAGCTCGTTTACTTTTTACATCTTTGCCTTAGGAAAAACTTGAGACTCAAACAACTCATATGGTATTTATTGAAAAGGAACTGATTTAATAACCTTAAAATTGGTTAAATGTCATGAGATTTGATAAGGGGATTATTAATGTCCAGACATCCTAATCTTAACAAAATTTTAAAGTGTGTTGAACAAAATATCATACCATTTAATAAACATCATAAATATTTGCAGTATTTTTTAAGGTACAAAAAGAAACTTAGAATACAGAACAAATTCTCTTTGAAAAACCACCACTGAATTTAAAACATACTAAATTCAATGTAACGATTACCTGTGGAGAAGGGATATACAGGGGCTAAGATCAGGGAGAGTACATAAAGGATGTCAGTTCAATCTGTAATGTTTTATTTCTTTTAAGTCATATATTAAAATTACACAAAGTATGGAAAGTATTAGGTGGTGAAATAGTAAGTGCATAGCTGTTTATGTTCTTTGTATTTTTCTGCGTATCTGAACACTTCATTTTGTCCTTAATGTGGGCAATCTGACACTTGACTTTAACATTAATACTTTATTGGCAAAATCTAAAACAAAAAAAGATAAAGGGAATAAGTATACTTAGGAGAATAAAGAATAACTCCAAAATTAAGGGTTTTGATAATTGGTACACATATCCTAATACTCTGGCTTAAAATTGAGATTTTCTACTGAATTCTTACCAACAGATTTTCTTGAAACAAATATTTAGCCAAAATAGAAACCTATGTATGTTCAATTTCACTAAACAGTTCCATACCCTTTCCTCCTGAATGAAAAAACATTTTCAGATTTTTGCTCTATTTAAAAATATTAAGGCAGTGAGGAAATCTTGTTTGAAGTCCCAAGCTACTCATGAGAATGTCTTTTCATATTCTCCAAAGACTTTGTTAAAATTACCTCTGTTTCACAGCAACCTTTAAAGGTATATACACAGAAAATCTCATTTTTAAATGGAGTCCATAATTAAATATGTATCTGTGTTGTGTTACTAGGCTATCAAATAGTTCAAACAGAAAATACAAGGCTAAATCCAGATTCTCCTTTCATTTGGCTTTGGGATGCATTATAGACTTGCATTCTACATCTTTTTGCTTTAGCAAATGTTATCACTTAAAAACTTAAAAAAAAGTCCTCTGTAGCAAAGAGATATCACGGTATTATTTATTGTAGATAACTAAGATCTGGCAGACATGAAACTGACATTGCAACTTTTCCTTCTACATAGCAATTTATCAGTTGCATAGCATTTCTGCATTCCTACTATTTGAGTTTCACAGTACCCTGTGAGGTGGGAAGAGCAGTACTGCCTACATTTCCCATACACAAGGGATACTGAGGCTTAGAAAAGTAACTTGTCCTTTTCTGCTAACTATATGTTGATCCAAAAATAGAAATAACCAATTACCACAATCTGATTACACTAACCTTATATTTTGAACTTTAAATGCCTCAAAAGTGTTAATATATCCCTAATGTAACTAAATATAATGATCCCTTAGTCCTGGTTAAGCCAGGGTGTCCTTAGCTGCTTTCAAATATTAAATTAGATTTCTAACATTAAATGTAAACTTTATGAATCCATTCCGTAAGTAGGTATTTTGAAACCCATTTTCCAAAATAAAAATGTCAAAAAATCAGTTTCTCTCTCAGTTGTAGGAAAAAATAATCAAGTTATCTTTCTTATTATTCAAGGTAAGGCCTCTATTAAAAAGCAGCTGCATCTTAAGAACACTTCACAGTTAGCTAGCTCACTTGAGAGATAAGACTGAGGCATATGGTGGTAATAATAATGATGACAAAGCTATTATTTTCACCTAATTAAACAATTTACTATATGAGGACTGGGTTAAAATAATGTATGAAAATAAAGCACTCCAAAATGTCAAAATTCTCACTTCACTGACTTTTGCTTTGGAAGGAAGGTTGCACTGGAGTGCACCCTAAAAGACTGAGGAATCTGCCACTCCCTAGGCAGGAAAAACTTGGGTTTCTGGTCACTCCCCCATCAGAAATACTGGGAACTCCTTAGCTCAGTAATTGGAGCAACCCCAGTTCCCACAAACACCTCAGAGCTTCTGTTTCTTCTTCCAAGCCAATCCCAGCCACAAGGAACTACCTGAAAAACAGATAATAGCACCTACTTTCAGATATTTCAACTACCACCCAATACTGAGAAAAACTTCACTTAAAGAAAACTGTTCGATTACTATTCATTCATATTATGGGTTTTTACAGACTTTTTAGGCTCATGTGCTGTTGCCAGAGTTCTTCTGTACTACAATGCTATTTTAAGAAAAAAAAATTGTGATAACTTGGCTTCCAAATCACCCCCCCATGTCGACCCAAATGTAAACAATTATTTACTATATTCTTTCTTTCTTGGAAGTGACTGAATTATTGTATTAATACAGCACACTTAAATGAACTGCATACTCCTTCATTTGTTTTTAACTTTCCTAATGTATGAGTATTGCATAATTGTCAGTTATAACAGAACTTAAGGAACATGTATAACAAAGTTATCAGACACCAAAATGTCTGTTTAAAAAAAGGTGATCCCCCCAAAATATTAAGTACTACAAATAGCACCCTAATCGAAACCCTTTAAAAAGTGAAAATCGTTAACATCACATACTACCCTTAAACTTTTAAATACCTGAATGTGTATCTTCCTTCCCACCCAAGGCAAAAGCAGATGGTATACTGTTTCTTCCCAGTAACATCAAGTACCCTTTGTTAAAACTCACAAGGTAGGAAATCTTTAGCAGACACAAAAGATGAAAGATGAAACTGCAGCAAGAGAGCATGGCAAATCCAAAAGATCTATTAGTGCATAAATCTACTGGAAAAAAAACAACAACAACAAAAGAGATAGAAAGAATTAACAAGATACAATAAAAGTTATGTCTTTAAAGCAGTAGATTATAACAGGGTGGGAAATGTTTAATATGTGTCCTCCTGAAAAGCAGTTACCATCTTTCAAATTAAAAAAAAACCAGCTGGTATATTTTCACAGCATTAGATTTATTTATGGTATAAAGCCATAGAATTGTAATATTATTATTCCTTTCCCACCCTGGCAGAGAATAAACATGAATTCAGAAGCACAGTGGAGTGAAAACAAAGAAGAAGAGAGAGAAAAGGCAGCAGAGAAAGACAGAAAAGGTGAATACAGAGCTACAGAAGTGTTTATTGAGCATGCTACAGAGGTAAGCAGAGTACACACAAAAGGAAATTAAACAACCATCAAACCTCCCAACTTTGTTAGAAAATTAATTTTTAATTGTGCCGCTTTCAAACTATACTGAATTTTACATTTCTAAAGATGTAAAAACTCAACTAATAGAAAATATACATGACCATTCTGTCTACATAGATAACAGAATCTATGAACCTTGAAACTAAGTACATCAATTTGAAAAAGTATTGGTCATTTAAACAGAATCAACAATTCAGATTGACAAGAACTGTTCAAATTAATTTGACCTGTAGATTCTGAGCCATGTTTTTATTAAAGTCAAAATCAGATCTATTCCTAAATACAAAATATTTTGAAGATTTATTAAAACTGAATATTACAATGCAAGGTAAATTAAGACTAAAGGCACATAAACTTTGGTCCCACCTGGTTGTCAGTTTTAGAAAACTGCCACAAAATTAATCTTCCTGCAAATTTTCGCAGTACACTTTCTTTTATCTTTGAAAAATACATGCACCAGTTCCTGAACTAGCTAGACCAGTCTGCACATGCTCAGAAATCCACAACCGTATTCCAAATCTTAATTACAAACTAAGGATGGCAATATATATTTAAATGCACATAAATCATGTCAACTTCAAAAACATCTACGAAAAATATTCAGCCACAAACAAGACGTTACTTAGTGCTGACATTTATATGATACGTCCCACAAGAGTGTGTACAAAAAGGTTAAGATTCCACAATGCTTTCCACATAGGGCTCAAACTTACAGAAATCACTTTGTTGTCTTAAGAAATTAATACTCTGCATCTTGTTAATTTTAACTAATGCCTACATTCATAACTGAATCTAGACCAGAATTGTGAGATACAAAAGGCCAATGTTTTTTTTAAAGCAATAAAGCCTAAGGTAGTAAAAACTAAAAAAATGCTGCTTTATTCTTTCAGTATCATGTATCTTATTTGATTAAATAGAAAGAAATGTGACAAGCCAATAATTCAAAATAAGTTCCAAGCAGGAGAAACAAAAACTTAACCCTTTTTACACACCCCTGCCTAAACATATTGTTAATTCCCATTTAACAATGTGCCCTAGACAACCAATTCCTTTCTTCTAGCAAATGCACAATAGCAACACTAGTTTTCCTTTTTAAGGCACGTATGTCAACTAAGTTGAAAAAGGAAAGTAAAATTAAAATTTTAAACAGACAATAAAAATGGCTTCTCTACAGAACAGATGAAAAAGAGCAGTTAATAACTCTGCCTTTACATATGCCATTTCATTTTATAACCAAGGAATGATAACAGCATGGGAAAAAAGAAAAGAAAAAAGAAAACAACAAAAAAAATCAAACTCTGGTCCCCACTTTTCTGAACAGTCAATAGGTGTTGACACCAAACAATGTGATTCATCGCCAATCTTCATCACCCCTTTTTTAAATTGTTGACTTGGAGAAAGACACTCTCAGATGATGGTTTTCACCAAGGTTATAATTATGAAGATCAATCAAGGCCTGAATAGCTTCTTCCACTGTTGCCATCTGAAGAAGAGCCATTTTGTGATCTCTTCTGAAACAAAATTATGAAATTAGATACTTCATAAAAATTAGGAAGGGCTTAAATACTTAACTTTTGCCCATTCCAGAATCAAAGACGTCTAGAAACAAAAAGAACTACTTGAAGAAAACTTTTACTTCTATCAAGTCACTAATTTAAAGACAAGAAAGCTTGCTTACTGAAAAAACTTAAATGCTTTCACAGTGCCCCCAGTGTTAGCAAACAGTGTTCGCAGATCCTCTTCTGCTACTGAAGGACTGGGAAAATTAGAGAAAAAGAGTAACAATTAATAAAAAATGTTTATATTTTCTTCCTAAAATGTATATCCTTAATAAACTACTCCAGCTTTAATACTTACGGGATATTGGATAGATGGAGGGTTGCAGAAGGAGGAAAAATGTTCTGAAAATTTTTGGATCCAGGTTTCTTGAAACGATGCAGTGGGGAATTACCAAAATCTTTTGTTAGCCCTTGATCATCAAGTCCCTCTCGAGGTAGTTGTACAGTCTGATGTTTAGACAGAGTAACACGAATAATTTTTCCATACATCTTCTGTCCATTAAGATGATTCATGGCTATAAAGGGGAAGAATGCCTATTAAAAAACAGTATCAAGGTTCAAAGCAAAAATAATTCTCATTTTAGATAAGCTGAAATATGTGAATTCTGTTATGATTTTAAAATAAATCATGAATTTACAACAGCCACTGGTGACAAAACAAGTTCATTTGCACTAGACAAGGCACTGAGGCAAAAAAAGCCAGCTTCTTTTATAGAACGAAAATCCAAAATGTGAGTCTCTCTCTTCCTTGACAGTCCTGCTAAATGCCCAAGAAAGAAACTTAATACTCATCTGTAACATTTTCTCCCTGCTGATCTATATCCTAATTGCCAAGTCCTACCATACCCATCCTAATTACTCTCAAATTCATCTTCTAATTTCTACACTTTTCACTGCCATTTTTTATCTGGATAACTCAATCAGTCTCCTAATTTGTCTTGTTGGATTTTTCTCTACTTTTCTCCAATCCATTCTATACAAATCTATGTCACTACCTGCTTAAAACCCTTAGGGATAAAGTCTAAACTTACTCTTTCTTTAACATAGCTTATGCGCCTTTCTCAGTCTGACCCTAACATCTCTATCAAGCCTCCCTGAATAAACATTTATTGATGATATACAATACTAACCACTTTGTTAATGCTGAGAATCAAGTGGTAAGACAAGAACCATCCTAGCCCTCCTCATGGAACCTACAGTATCTTAGTACTGTACTCCTTGT
Organism: Monodon monoceros; assembly: GCF_005190385.1. NCBI lineage: Eukaryota > Metazoa > Chordata > Mammalia > Artiodactyla > Monodontidae > Monodon > Monodon monoceros. The sequence goes on from NW_021703774.1 coordinate 96,324,304, forward strand.
ACTTAATGTTCCAGGTGTACAAAACGTATTTTCTTAGACACTAGTTTTTTTTACCTTTAGCCCCGTGTGCATGCTTTTCTATTTATAACAATTTCTTATCTCCTTCACTATTTTCTATTTATAACAATTTCTTATCTCCTTCACTATCCCCCCTAATCTATTTATCCTTTAGTATTACTTCCTCAAGAGGGCCTTTTCTTCATCCTCTAGAAAAGGTTCAGAACCTCACTAGATATTCCCCCATGCAGTACCCTTTACTTATTTTCATAAATTCATTACATTTTAATTATTTATATTCTCTTCAGACTGTAAGATACATGAAAGCAGGAACCAGTGTCTCTCCCCACAGCACACAGCACAGTGCCTAAACACAGAACATCACATAGCTACTTCTTGAGGCAGCAGTTGGGTTACTTTTCAACTAAAAGAACTGGTCTGAGATTAGAGAACAGTTATACGTTTTATGTTTTACTCACTAGTCACAACTGAAGAAAACCATGTCATAAGTCATATAGTTTAGCTAAACTGAAGGTCTATTTGACTACTCAAAGTATTAGAGTATTAAACAGAGAGGTAAAGGCAGTATGGAAGAGCAGGAAATTGAGAATAAAATCCCTACTCTGAAATGTTTTAATTTGATTAGTATACTACAGTACACAGTCTGACACAGGAGATACCCGGAATTTGTTAAATCCATGCATCTTGTCATACTTACTTGTATAGAATAAACCAGTTAAATATAAAACAGGTCTGAAAAGGAAAATGCTATAGAAGTATAAGGTACCATTCCAAAAAAATCTTTTTCATTTATAGCTTCCCTAATTTGTAAAAATAAGTTTACTATTCCAGTTATAAGATAAATACTAAGGATGCAGCGTACAACATGATAAATATAATTTTAACACTGCTGTATGTTATACATGAAAGTTGAGAGACTAAACCCTAGGAGTTCTCATAACAAAAATTTTTTCTATTTCTTTAATTTTATAAGTATATGAGATGATGGATGTTCACTAAATTTACTGTGATAATCAACTCATGATGTATACAAATCAAATCATTAATGCTGTACCTCTTACACAGTGCTGTATGTCAATTATATCTCAAAACTGGAAGGAAAAAAAAGTTTACTCTTCCTGATTTACTGCAGTGTTATACATTTGTAATAGCTTTTTCTTAGATTTTTAACTGAGGCTAATAAAAAAATAAGCTGTCAGGCCTTAACCTCCTTACACTGTATTTCCCATATACTTATAAAATCAACTCAATTATCCATAGTGATGGTATGTAAACTCCTTTTATAATAAAGCTTACTTGAATTATAAAATATTTTTAAGGTTCTATTAATTCTGTTGTTTTAAGTGAACAGAACTTTGCTTATAATAAAGTGCTATTACCTCATACAAAATGTGTTATAAGGAATGAGTTTTGGGAATAAAGTGGCATAAAGAAGTAGTCTAAGGTTGTCATAAGAAAAGGTGTATTAGTGCAGCTTTTGAGAAGTTATAAAAATACTACACAAACAGAGTTGAGCTTTGAGATACTGAAGGGCACAAATAACAAAACAAGAGGTCCTAGGCATAGTAAGTAACTGCACCAAGAGGAGATGGATGATAGAGAAATGGGGTTAAAAATAAAGCAAAACAACCAAACAGCTAACTCAGAAAGTAACCACGTAATAAGGGAGATTCTAGTCAGCTGATTGCTGATAAAAGGATGTGAGTAAATTTAAAGTGGATGGGGGTTAAGGAAAGGGGTAATTAGAATACCGGGGCTTTTAAGGGTATTAAAAAATAAAAAGCTCGTCAAAAATGGAGGTATATATTGATTAAACAAAGCAGAAGGAAATGATTAGAAAAATTTTAAATGAATCAAGTTTAAATAACAGGACTCTAATATCTTGAAATCTGTTCCAAGAAATATGGCATCAATGAACAAAGCAATCAGTGATCAAGAAGAAAAAAGTCAATGCTGCATGGTGGAAACGTCATTTTTGGTTGAGTATTATTTTCTACCTCTCCCTTTATCTCTGAAAATAGTAATGAATAACGAGAAATTAAAAGATGGTAAACAAAATACGTACAGTTTACATAATGTGGAACTAGAACTATATCAATAATTATCCCTTTTATAATTAAAAATATTGTGCTGCCTCTCCCATTTAAAAAAAAATGAATCTTGATACCCACTTGTTTATTAGTCTTGTCAAAGGACCCAACTTTCAGCTTTATTTTTTTTTCTCTCAACTGTCTTCTATACCATTGATTTCTAGTCTTGTCTTTATTATCTCTTTTCCTTGGGTTTATGCCATTATTCTTTTTTTTTCTAAATTATTTATTTACTTATTGGCTGTGTTGGGTCTTCATTGCCGTGTGCGGGCTTTCTCAAGTTGCGGCGAGCAGGGGGCTACTCTTTGTTGCCGTGCGCAGGCTTCTCATTGCAGTGTCTTGTTGCAGAGCATGGACTCTAGGCATGCAGGCTTCAGTAGTTGTGGCACGTGGGCTCAGTAGTTGTGGCTCACAGGCTCTAGAGCGCAGGCTCAATAGTTGTGGCGCATGGGCTCAGTTGTTCCCCGGCACGTGGGATCTTCCCAGACCAGGGCTCAAACCCGTGTCCCCTGCATTGGCAGGCAGGTTCTTTTTTCTTATAAATTTATTTATTTATTTTTGGCTGCGTTGGGTCTTTGTTACTGCATGTGGGCTTTCTCTAGTTGGAGCGAGTGGGGGCAGTATCTTCACTGCAGTGCACGGGCTTCTCATTGCGGTGGCTTCTCTTGTTGCAGAGCACGGGCTCTAGGGCGAACGGGCTTAGTTGCTCCTCAGCACGTGGGATCTTCCTGGACCAGGGCTTGAACCTGTGTCTCCTGAATTGGCAGGCAGATTTTTAACCACTGCGCCACCAGGAAAGCCCAGGAAGGTGGATTCTTAACCACTGTGCCAGCAGGGAAGTCCCTATACCATTATTCTTAACAGTTAAAACATTCTGTAAAACATCACTTTCACTGTACCACACATACTAATATGTACAGTACTTTTATTACCATTTAGTTTTACATATTTGAAAATTCCCATTAAAATAACTTCTTTGAGACATGAGATATTGGAATTATTTTTCAATTTCCAGATACCTGGAGATTTTAAATGTATCTTTCTGTTATTAACTCTTTAACTTAATTGCACAGTAGTCAGAGAATTTGGTCTGTATACTTTCTGAAATTTACTGAAGCTTGCTTTATAGTTTAGTTTGTGATCACTTTCTGTAAGCATTCCTTGTGTACTTAAAAAGAATGTGTTGGATGTGTAACTATTAGATGCCTAATTCTATACATGTGTAATTCTGTTAATCTAATTGTGCTGTATCATTTGCGTCTTGCTGATTTTTGGGAGGGGGTTTCTGCCTGACATAATCCAGCAAGGTGTATAAAAACCTCCATTATCGTGGTGAATTTGCTCAATTCTCCCTGCAGTTCTATCCATTTATAATTTACACATTTTGAAGCTATTTCATTAGGCACACATACACATAAAACTTGTCATCTTCTTGGTGAACTAATAAATCTTTTATCAATAATCTTTATCTTAAATGAATATAGGTACATAAGTTTTCTTTTGCTTATTATCTGTCAATTATCCTTTTTATATCCCTTTACTTTCAATCTTTCTACATCTTTGCACCTCACATCTCTTGTAAAGAATAGGTTGCTTTTAAAAAATCAAATCTGTCTTTTAATTGATGAATTTACTCCTTTACATCTGTTATTATTGATACATCTGGACTTGATTCTATCATTACTTTCAAATTTCTATTTTCCCCCATTTTCTCCATATCATTTGCTATTTTTCCCTCCTTTTTTTTTGACTTTTTTTGGGGGGAAGGTCTCCCTTCTATGAGACCAGCAATACCTCAAAGTGCGACTTAGAGTTCTCCATTACTCACAGTAATGAAGAAGTGAAAGCCAATATATACACATACTTAAAAATTGCTCAAATATCACAACACCAGAGTTACATGATTCCTACTCCCTTTACAGCACACTTTGCTAGATATAATTTAGTAGTTAAAGAAGAAGTAAGTTTACTTTTGAGATGGCAGCTACATATTAAATAAGAACAGTTGAGGCTTTCTTGTAAGTAGTTCTTGAAAATATGAATTGGAGAAACAAGATAATTATTTTAACAAGGAACTACTCTTTGACATTTCCTTAGAACTCATTTACTTTAACCATTGAAGATCAGTACACTACTTCAAAACATAATTTACAAATTATATTATTCCTAAAATATCCAATTTAAGAAAATTCCAGTATCAATTAAATAGGTTATGGTAGAAATTGAAACAACTTAATGTTTGCAAACTTTAAAACTCTAGTCTAAAATGATTTAACATGGCCTCTAAGATTTGCAACAATCCCATTCACACTTGTATACTACTGACTATACCTTGCCGTTTATTTCTCCCATACTACTTGCTGAGCATAAAAACATCTGCCTATATTATAAAACAATGAGTATTTCCAAACAGAGTCCCATGAAAATCAAAAAGAATGAGAACAGAGCCCATAAAAAACGTATACTACATTTAAAAAAATTTCACTTATTTTTTTCAATAGCGCACCCTAGTTTTGTATAGGATTTGTGTGTTTGTGTGTGTGCTATAAAGGCATTAAAGGTGCAAGTACATATTTTTATGGACATATACTTCAAGAAAGCAAAATCTAACCTGGCAGCAATGAGAAATAATAAATTATTTGCCACTACATATAGTTTGAAACCTATAAATTATGCTATTAGTAAGTCAAAGCTTTAGTAAAAAAATCTTATAAAAATTAGGGGTAAAAGATTTATCAATGTTAAGTACTGTTAGGCACTGAACTGTATTCTCCCAAAAGTGATATATGGAAGCTTTAATCCCTCAATGTGACTACCTGGAGGCAGGGCCTTTAAGGAGGTAATTTAGGTTAAATGAGGTCACATGGGTGAGGCCCTAATCCAATAAGACTGGTGTCCTTATAAGTACAGGAAGAGAAATCAGAGCCTCAGAGGCTGAGAAAAGGCTCAGAGGAAAGGCCATGTGAGGACATATGGAGAATGGAGCTGTCTGAAAGCCAGGAAGAAAGTCCTCACCAGAAACCAAATCTATTGGCACCTAACTACTGGCCTCCAGAACTATAAGAAAATAAATTTCTGTTGTTTTAGCCACTCAGTCTGTGGTATTTTGTTATGGCAGCCCAAACAGACTAATACAAGTATAGCAAAAATTAAAGTATCAGTTATCTAGTCCTTACATAAAACAAAACCAAAAATATCGTGAAACATTTGGTTAAATTCTACCTCAGGTACTTCTCAACTGTAATGATTACGTATCCTTTATTTACATGAGGGTAATGCCACCCACAGCTCACACAATGAGGAAGAAAATCAAACATTTAAGAATGCTTTGACAACTATGAAACAAAAACTGTAAAATGCTACTCGCAAAGTTTATAAAAACAATGGCAATGACTACACCCACCAGAGTACAGAAGTGTACACAAGCAGAGGAAGAAGAAAAGATTTAATTAGCATCTATGACATCATCAGCACTTTTATATAACTTCCACTAAAGACGGATAATAGCTGGTAAGAAACACAGAATTTCAAACTTACTTCTGACTCCAAAGGCTAAAAGGTCTAGTTCATCATGTTCTTAGTTTGTGAATCTCACTGGATATAATAGCAAAAATATACTAGTTTTTACCCCAAAAATGGCAAATTTCAAAATTAATAACGTGAGTACACCCAATCTAAAGTACCATCATCGCCAAATCTCAACTAACAGAATTATAAGCTAAGAACATATTGACTTTACAGTCAATCACACCATGAATATGCAGCTACATTCTAGATTTATGTAATTTGGCTTTGTGCATGAATTCAAACGAGATGTTAATTAAGTCATCAATTATTTATCTAATAGTATAAGTGTAACTTGTCTGAAGTACATTTTAAGATTTCAAAAAGGATTAACAGTGGGGTATTTGGTGTAAATTTTTCATTTTATAAGAACCTGGTATCTCTAAAATACATTTCCCATGTGACTCTTTACTAAGTTTAGTTAAATACTTGCAAATGACTTTAGAAGAATTAAAATAACACAGCGTTAATCAGGATTCCGTGGACTATATGAACCGTTAACTTTGATTACAAGGAGTATCCAGGAATGAAAAACACTAAGGATCTTTAATATGTATGTCATAATTCTTATGTGAAATTGTTATTGTAATTTTGAAGCCAAAACATTTCTTCCTTAGACTTCACACAAGAAATGGTTAAGAGGACAGCAGAAAAATACAAATATGTTCATCATGTACAACTATTCATGTTAAAATATGAAAATTAACATGACATTTTAAACCCTGGCTATTAATAAATGGCTTCTTACTAATATAAAGAGTTTGTTTATATTCACAGGTTTAGATTATATATTTGAAATCAGATTTAAAGATGTACAGATAACATATAATTTAATCTTACCCAGTTGTGATTGGTTTCCATCAGCCATCTGTATTAGAGCACTGTCTTTCTTGTTGTACAAAATCTTCACACGCTGCACATCTCCATAAACACCTTATTTTAGAGCCACAGAGAGGTAATCCAAAAATGGAATTAATTTTACGTGCAAGTCAGCTAAAGATTATCTTTCTGACATATTAATGAAACATTCAGACATCAACATGATCACTCATTCAAACTCATCATTCTCACAAATGAATAAAGAAGATCAAGATTTTGAACAGTGAATTTTGAAAAGAATAATCTCTGATAAACCCTCAAAGCTATGTGAATGATATTAAATTAAAGATCATGCAAAATAAATCAGCATGCATTAAAACAAATTTTGTGTCTATGGAGAGTTTTAAATAGCAAAGAAAAATAGCAAAAGATTTACTATTCAACTTTAAGCCAAAGTGCTAGCTACAAATAAGAATTAAGGTGAAACAAAAATCAAATCAATAATAAAAGTATAGTGCTAACAATAACATACCGAAGAGGGTAAACAGACTTTGGGGCGTAACCATCTTTAGAAGGAGAGAAGAGCAAGCAGCGTAAGACAAGAAGAGAGAAGAGTCGAGGAAGAGCGGAGATGAACAGATCATCCATAACGAAGGGTGGTTCCCGCAGAATGGTGAGGTGGTCATGGATCATGGTTCAAGGCGGTTAATTGGGGCAAGTTGGTCCGAGGAACATTTGTTCAAGCACAGAAGCATGAACACAGGGAATGGAGACAGGGGATGAAGACAAGGACAAGGAAAATAAAGGATAAGACAGGGAAGGGAATGGGCATTTGGGAAAAGACAAGGAAAGGGAAGGTGAACACACAGGGAAAAGGATGAAATGGGGAAGGGAAACAGCAATGCAGAAGAAAAAAATAAGGAATTGGGGAACAAAAAAAAAATAAAATATAGGTCAGTACATAGGAAATGCAGGATTTGGTCAGAAAATGGTTGGTTTATGTACTGTACAAGAAAAACTGAGTAAAATGTAGTCATCCAAGACAAATATGGGTAAAGTACATCTATATCAAAGAGTAAATTACAGCATTTCATCTCAACATAGGGAAGGAAAGCATGCACAGGAACTTTAAACTTTGAACTTTAACTGCATAAGCATGGCTGGTTATGAAATGCAGGCAAAATTCTTAAGAGAAAAACAAAGGCACTCTGATTCAAACATTTTAGCATGCAGAACTGTGGATGACAATAGTACTAAATGATAAAATAGCTTAATGTTCATATTAACAGAGGCCAATTAAAAATGAAATATTCAAATTAGACATCATAAACTGATACACTGAGCTTCCCACATTTCATACCAGCTTCCACAGCAATCAAAATAAAATATACCAGACATAAAATGTACAACTAAAGAAAATAACTCAGCAATAAACTTTATTTAAGGGGGTGGGAGGGGTTCAGGGAGGGGTAAAGTTGAAAAATATTTTTAGAAGACAATGACTAATAACTGCAAAGAAAAAATTACTAAGAAAGACTGGAAGAGTGCCTCGTCAAGATCTTTGGAAGAACCTTCAAAGAAAAATGTATTAGAGTAGTTCACATAAAATAAGATTTAAAAAAATGCAATGACACATAAGCATGAAATGAACAAGCAAATAATTAGAAAAGGCAAAGAGCAAAATTGTTTTACAGTTACATCTGCAAATTAGATCACATTTGCCTTTTGAGAACAACAAAAAGATAAAAAGCCAGACTACAGTACTTCACCATATTTTTCTTAGGAAAAATAGGTAGTTAGGTTAAAATATATATATATATATAAAAAGAGATATGACTGTCTACGGAAATAAAGTATTACCTAAACAAGTACATAGATTTTATTCGGAAGTAGAAACACACAGAAAATACTTTGACTAATGAATGTACATAAAAAGAAAGGCAAGTGCAAAATGAAATAAACATGAAAAACTTTCACAAATGAAATGGAGTTAAAAAATAAACACTAGAAAATTATTTTACTAACCTCTTCATTTAAATTGCTAACCAACAGGACTGTATTGCCACCAGCTGAGACTCCAGGCATACCCACTCGGCCAGCAGCAGCTGCAGCAGCTGCTGCAGCAGCATTTGGAATAGCCAAAGGACTCAGAGCTCCTGGAACAGCTGCAACAGGAAGCCCTAATTTTAAAATAAAGCATATTTTACGAAACACACACAAGTCGTTTACAAAAACCAATTTAAGCACGATGGCTGCACGGCTTAGGGCTGACCGTTCCAAATGGTTCCTGAAAGTTAATTTTTATAACATTTAGAAAAATTAGTTGCTGATAAGTAGATAAAATTAATTGGTTTCAATGAAATCATTAAATATTAGAACTAAGGTACATACCTGTATTATGTTAAAAAAAATTAAATATACAACATTCCATTTCCTATGGAAAAGCAAACACAGCATAAAGAATATACCTCCAAGTCAGAGACTTGAAAAATTCACTTCTGTGGTTCATAGTGAGGAGCCAAATCTAAAAAAAAAATCATCTTCAACATAACAGTAACTCACTTTTTTATACAAGTGCTACCTTCTTTATAAACGTGCTTGAAATTAGACAAATAATTACAGCTTACAAAACATATATAGTAAGTCCTTCATTTTTAGAGACAAAATCACCCTGAACATCATTATTTAATTAATTCAAGTGACCTAAAGAAAATCTTACCATAATCTGTTTTCCTTAAATCCACACTCAAATAGGTATAACACAAGTTTCTCAATTACAACACTTCCCCCGTAGAAAGAATGAGAAAAAGTCTCTATATCACACAAGCTTTCTCTTTCAATATTTTCCTATCCTTTACCTACCAGTTTTAACATTTCCTTATTTCTACTGTTCTACTTTCCAGTCTTACTGTTGTTCTGTCATCTTCAGGATTCTTCATTTATTCCACGGAATTCCCTTTGTCTCAGCATCTTTTATCCGTATTTCAATTATCAATAAACTTGGATTCCTTTCATCCCTTAAATTCTTACATACCAGCTTATTTCTCAATAAATATTAGTTTACTGAAGAAATGAGTTATATGTTCTTTTTTTTCCTTCTCATGATAAAGGCGACAAACATTCAACCTACATGAAGTTAATTCATGACATACCTGGGTAGAACTGGCCCTTAGTACTGCTGTCCCATAAGTTCATGTTTTATTTCTTCTTTTCTCTTTCCAGCTTTCTTGTACATGTCATAAGGACGTGCTGTTACCTCTGGTTTCAGATGTTACTCTTTTAGCCAAGTTTGTTTATCTTTTTACTTTACAGAAACTATGACCTTTCATTGGCAGGGTGAACGGCTCTTGAAGACTGACAATTCTTAACTTCTTTAGTTTTTGACTTACAAAATTTTTCCCTCCCAATCTCCTTTTATCTTTTCTGAGTACCTCCCCCATCAGTAGAATGGTGTTTCTCACTTACATTCTTGCTCTGTATGAGTTTATTTTATAGTCCCCCACCACCACTCCACATACCATTTTTGGGGATTCCCTCCCCATCTTTTTTTCTTATTTCTCCATTTTTATTTTTTAGATTTTACTTTTTGTTTTGGAAATTTTCCAACATATACAAAAGTAGAGACTAGAATAATGAGCCCCATGTATCCACCACAATTGTTTACCAATTATTAACTCATGGCCAATCGTGTTGTATCTACTCACAAATTTCATTTTTAAAGTAAATCCAGAAATAAGGATCTAATTTTAAAATAGAAACTTCTCACGTCTAATAATTACTCATGCATAATAGACTTTAGTGCCTTTTAGGATCCACCACTTTAACTGTTCTATGTTATTACTAACTTCTCAATGTTAAATATAATAGCTCTCATTACATTTGATAGGCTGTTTCCATTTAACATTCAATGGATATCTTAAAATGCTGCCACTGTAAGATACATTCCTAATTCCTAGGTATGTACTCACAGTCATTTTGATCTTGCATACTCTTATTAGACATGTAGTTAGATTCCAAAACTTATAGTTTTAAGTTACTTATCATTTGTCTTTCTCTGTTGATATTTCAAGAAAAATTACTAATTCATGAAACACATATAAAACATCAATACATTTGATTTATCAGTCTAAACACAACAGTCTAAACACTTCATTTTTGCAGAAAACGGTTTCTTCTAAAATACATCTCTACCATGCCAACATACAATTAAACATCATAATACTTCACCAAAATATTCAATGATGAAAAATTTATTCAAAGAAACTTTAAGTCTGGGATTTGTAATGGAGATACCGTGGTAGCACAATATTATTTAAAACATCAAGACATCATGGAAAAATAATCACTGAGAATTAAAATAATTAACATTAATTAAAAAATGGTAATTAAGAATTAAGAGACTAGGCTAAAGCCCTTTTTGAAGTGTGAAAGACTTTAAAAAAAAGAATGCCACGTTTTAATAAACATTACACTTTAGTAAAAATAAGACTTAATTTTCTTGTGAAAATATTCGTGAAATTTTGTGGCTCCAAGTAGATACAATTTATCTCCTTCTAGTAAGGAGATAATGGAAAGCTCAGCAAAATGTGGAATGTAAGCTATGAGGTCCCCACTGTTCTTGCTACTATCCAAATGCTACTTCATAATCTCCCTACTTCTCCATTTATTCTCACCATTCTGGGTCACTTGCTACTAAAGTCAAATGATCTATCCTCTTGCCAAATGTTCTTTCTTCATTTTAGGCAGCCCAGAGCATGATGCAAAAGTACTTCAAGAGATGAGGGCAGTCACTATCCTTAGCACCACTAGCATGTATTTCTCTTCCACTATTTCTTCTCCTAGTCTGGTAACTTAGAAAAACTATTTCAGTCATCTTTCACAGTTCCAAATCACTAGAATAGTCTTGAGGTTTCTACTGGACTTTTAAAGCCTCTAAGGATAGTTTCCACCATTTCCTTCAGTATACTCTTCTCTAAAAAATTTTGTCAATAAGGTAATTTTTTTTTTTTAGGTTTAATCTCAGTGTTGTCTGCTACACAAAAATATAAAAACCTACGAAGTATTTCATGATGTACTATTATAATGAATTCTGAAAAGGAATTCTGCACTGTATTTTTCATATTAATGTTAACTCCTAGCTGTGAGAGAAAATACATTTACTATCTTCCCTTTGTAAAAAAACATATAAAACACGTTATGCACACTGGCTCTAATGGATTACTTTTAGCTGTAGAAATTATTTTAATTTTAATGATTTACATCTTCAAGGCAGCAGGTATGCTGTAAAAAACACTATTTATGCATATTGAGATGGGGGATAAAAACGTGTTTTACTTTCAGTATTGTTGTAAGAATCAAATAATGTCAAAGAGCTTCATAAACTGCCACATGAAAAGGAAGGTGTCACAGGGATCCCCCTTCTATGTGAAATGATCTTCATCCGCTGGGCCACCCAGAATTTTGAGTGATTCAGCAATTTTATAAATTTCTTGTATTAGTTCTGACATATTACTAGCCCCTTCTCCCTGAGACTGATGGCCACACTGCCATGTATGTACCTATCTATCTGATAGAGATTCAAAGTCCACAGGGATGAAGTGATTACAAATTATGCATCTATCTATCCCTCTATCCCTCAGGTCATATTTTGCTGAGGCACACAGACATCCCTAACCTTGTCCATTACAACTGAAGAATTAAACTGTTCTTGATAACTTATCTTAAATCATTTGCAAATTTTATCTATAATTTTTAATGAACTTACTTTAGAACAGTTTTAGATTTACAGAAAAATTAAGAATTCTCCAGTTCTTACAATCCTGGGCACCCCTTTTCCCCATTAATATCTTACTATAGCATGATATAGTTATATATCATATATATTATAAATAGATATACTGTACTATCATACAATAGTATGATATATGTTCCAACTAATCAGCCACTATTAATATGTTATTATTAATTAAGGTCCATAAAGTATTCAGATTTCTTTAATTTGCATCTAATGTCCTTTTTTTGTTTCAGGATGCCGTTATTAGATTTAGTCATACCTCCTTAGGCTCCTCTTGACTACGACAGTTTTATCCATGCTTTTTAGAGATGCAGAATTTGTTCTATCCTTTCATTTCCTATTCTGAAACATCTATCCAAAGTCAATTACATCATATCTTTTGGTCTTAAAGTTCTTTCCCCTGTTCTGTTTCTTTTCCCTGTTCAAGACATCTGGTGGTTGTTATTCTCACATACGACTGAACAGAGGATTGGTGGTGGGACTTTGAGGCCTGTTATAATTCATGTAGTATAGGGTCCTGGCTGAGGGGGGCAGTTTTTACAATATTTTATTTCCTGACTTGAAAATAAAAATTTTACCTTTGACAAGAATCACACCTGCTATTTTTTCCTCAAACAATCCATTCCTCCTCTTCCACCAAGCTTCCCTTCAATTTTTATTTTACCCTCTAGAACCCATTTTTCTTTTCTATCATTAACAATTGCATTTTATTCAATGTGTTCCTTAGAGAAAAAATTTAATTAAAAGCTTGCTTGGTCCTAATGAAACTTATAACCCTCTCAAAAAGTCATTTTTACCTCCCTAAACCCTTCCCCAAAGGAGAGTAAAGGGTGCATTATTCATCCCACTATCTCACCACCCAATGTTACGTTCAGACTGCTGTTCCGCCATCACCAATTAGAATGTCTTTGAGGTCGTACCATGCAATCATTTCTCACCAAAACAGCCATTAGGTCACTGGGACATTTTCTCTCATTACATTAAGACTTTGGCACCTGGCTTTATTTCTTCCTTCTATCTCAGCTCTTGTCCTCATCCTGTGATCTGACACACTGGTCTCACTATTTCTTAAAAACTTCTACTTTGATGATTTTTACTGTATCAGTCTGTTTTACCAACTTCTTTTGCTACATCTTTGATTTTTTTTCTTTCTTTGCCATTCATTTCTAACATTACATCCCCTTTCCTGACTTCGTTCTTCCATCTTATAGATCCTCCTACTCCCATACCAGCCACTGAACCAACCCATTTTTAGCCTATATGATAACCTTCCCTTTCTATTCTCCCTTGGCTAGACTATACTATGTCTAGAGCATTTTGGCTTGCTTGTTCCTAATCCATTAATGCTCTACAATGCCAGACTTGGATAAATCAAATCTTATATTTTGGATATGCTTTCATCTAGGTTTGTAAAATATTAGAGTGAAAACACACACACATACACACACACACACACCCTACAACCCCAAACTGATTCCACATTTTGTTATTTGATGTTAGCCGCATTTCCTATTCTGTTTTCAAGCATTCCCTAAAAATCCACTAGACTTAAGTCCTGTACCCTATTCTCAACCTTGTTATGTTCAGCAAGTATCTTGTAAGACTGAGATCAGAATTCCCCCCAAATTTTCAATCAACTTCAAAAGTCCTCTTTCTTCATCTGTTCCCCTTTCTTCATAAAGATACAAATGGTGAGAAGAAAGAATATGGACTATCAAAAGCTGATGACTTTAGTTCTGGCTCCAGCTCTGCCCCTAAATCTCTCTGTGAGCTTGATAAAAATTCCTTCCAGTTCTCACAATGGTCCTGAAAAGTATCTCTGTATTTCGTAGGCCCCAACATTTCCACTATATTCTTGATCCAATCTACTACAATCAATTCTAGGACTTAAGCTAGCCTTCAAAACAAATACTAGCTAATATGAAGTTAGCATTCATTCTATGCCAGACACTGTGAAAAGTTCTCTGTATTAAAACATTTAATCCTCACGCTAGCCTTAAAACATGGGGATTACCATCATTATATCCATGACAAATGTGAAAGCTGAGACAGTGAAGTTGAGCCAGCTTTTGAACTGAGGATGTCTGGATTTGGACCACATACTCTTAATGATTATGCATACTCCTTTACTGTAAACATTTCCTCTTGGGCCCTGATTTGCTCCTCAACTACCATCCCATTTCTCCTTCCTTCCTAAAGCACTTACTCAAAGAGTAGTAAGTACTTTCTTATCAAATTTACATTCCTAATCCATTATAATTTGATTTATACCCATTCTTACGAATAAGAATAAACTTTATGGTAACTACTAAACTGAATAGGCACTTCTAATTTAACCCTATTTATTTCATCCCTCAATCCCTTACTTCTTTACTTTCCCACAACATAAATGTGTAGTGCTTAAAGTTTCAATTTCAAGTCTTTAGCCCTCTTGCTCTCTTATACCTGAGAATCTTAAACCAAAGTTTTTTTCTTTCAGTTTTACTGAGATATAATGGACATACAGCACTGTATAAATTTAAGGTGTACAGCATAATGATTTGACTTACATACACCATGAGATGATTATCACAATAAGTTTAGTGAACATCCATCATCTCATACAGATACAACATTAAAGAAATAGGAAAAAAATTTTTTCTCCTTGTGATGAGAACTCTTAGGATTTACTCTCCTAACAACCTTCTTATATAACATAGAGCAGTGTTCGTTATATGTACCATGTTACATTACATCCCTAGTACTTATTTATCTTATAACTGGAAGTTTGTACCTGTTGACCACCTTTATCCAATTTCTCCCCACCCCCAAGCCCTGTGTCTGGCAACTACAAATCTGATCTCTCTAAACCAAAACAACACTCCTCTGGCCTTTCAAATTCTCAACCCCACAGAACTCCTGCCTAAGTCCTAGACTGAATTTCCTACTGTCTAGGTGGACTCCTCCACAAGTTTAATTCTTCATGAGTCATCATATCGTAAGGTGCCAAGTCCTATTACTTTTACATTTAATTTTTCCCATGTTTCTTTCTTTCCATTCTCACTTCTGTCCCTAGTTTAGATTCACAATTTTACCTTACTTAGACTAATAGTCTCCAGTATACTCCTTGGGATAGCATCAGTTCTAAGATCTTCTCTCAAACTAGTTCTTTCTGACATCACTGCCTTTCATGTTTTCCCAATTACCCTATGCCTCATTCACAACTGAATACTTGTCAATTCCTAAACATGCATGATATATTCTTCATCACATTTCTCATGCTGTGTTTTTTAAATCCTTTATTTTTATCCAAATCAAATGCCTTTGGCCCATAAAGCCCTTCCACTTTCTCCTTTGGATGATAAATTACTCACTTCATTATGCTCTAATACTACATTAAACTCTATTATATATTTCAGTTTGCCTCACATTAGAGATATTCAGGCGTATGCTGCCTCCACCAGAGTATAAACAAGATTACAAGCACAGAAACCTTGTAATTTTTCTGAGCCCCTACAGTACCCAGCACAGTGCTAAAATGACTGCTGAAAAATGCAGTTAATGAATAAAGCAGGATGCCACTGAGGTGAGGTAGAATCCTTCTAGGAATGTGAAAAGCTCACAGCAATTAAGGAGGGTAAGAAAAATTCAGAAAGTGGGGCAAAAAGGAGAGGTAGATTCAGAGACAGAATACCATTTTTAAATTAAAATCAAGATTAACAGGAAAAAGAAAAAATATAGAAATTAAAAGGAAGAGAAATATGAAGTTAGGAGGAGCTCAGAACAAAAAAAGAAAAACACTAAAATTTCCTGTATGTATCTATTGCTTTCTTGGTGCATCTTTAGAGACTGAAAAGTTCCTGCATAACTTTTACCTCCTTCAGATAGAGGCACATTTTATACTATGGTCACAAATGCATAGTGTTTCTTCTACTAATTGCAGAGGTAGCAGTAATATACTTTAGAAGGCTTTACTTTGTCTTAGCCATACCACATACATAACTGTCAACTCTTAAAAATTTTACAAGATTAAATCTACAGTATGATTTAATTTAAATCTGTCTTCTACATCCAAAGGCTGAAGTTGATTACCACTGAATCAATTTCTGTTGTTTAGCTGTTTAGCTTTAAAAATATGAACACCAGGATAAATATAAGGTTTTCAAATGTGTGACAGGGTATCATGGAAAAGGAGGAGGTAAATGTAGGATTAATAAAAGAAATTTCTTAAAGCTATAGCTGAGAACAATAGAATGGATGACCATAACAAATCAGTTTAGGACTATAAAATCAACCATTAAGAACTCTGAATGAAAATGTGTACCCTGGATAGTTAAAAAGCAGCCTATGAATAACATTTTAGTCCTACAGTTATAAGCTTGTTCCATTTGAGAAGGCTGGTAAATAAGTAAATATGAACTGATGTAATAATGTATTTCTCCTAATGTTTATGGCCCACTATACCTCCAAAGTATGAAGTATGCAATTACCACCAACTATTTCCTTTGCTGAGAAGACAAAAAAATTTTCAGATTTAAAACATATTAATTTAAATATTATATAAAATGTACTTGGAGTTAAATAAATTCTTTAAAGCTTATTGCTTCAAGTTAATTCATGATTCACAAGTAAAAATGTAATCCAAATTTTAAAATGAACAATTCTACCCCAGCTCTTGCAACTTCCTCTTTAAAAGAGACATTTTAAAGACAGAAAGTGGTTAAGACTCTGTGCTCCCAATGCAGGGGGCCTGGGTTTGATCCCTGGTCAGGGAACTTAGAGCCCGCAGGCCGCAACTAAGACTCGACACAGCCAAATAAATATTTTTTAAAAATGAATAATATGAATACACAAGAACACGTGATCTTAAAAAAAAAAAAAAAGATGACACTATAAGGAAATAAATAGCCAGACCAATCCAGATTGTGGCATTTTCTTAAAGAATATAACTAGGTTTCCACAATAAGTCAATGGAACTGAGGGTTGGGGCAGAGGGAGAGGACTTTAACAGAGTATAACAGAGTAATAGACATTCAGGAGACATAACTACCAAATGCCATGTGTGGCCCCTGAGAAGATCCTATTCTGAACAAATCAATGCTTAAAAAACATTTTTTGAGACAACTGGGGAAATGCAAGATTGACTGGGTATTCAGCAACATTAAGAAATCATCATCAATTCTGATAGGTATGATAATCAGGTTTTAATCAATTTTGATCAGGTATGCTTGGTAAGAAAATGTCATTATTTTAGAGAAATTATGGTAATGTTTGAGATGACTTGATGTTAAGGATTTGCCTCAAAATACAACAGAAAAAATGAACAGATAAAACAAGTGTGGGAACTAGTGAATTGAGATAATGGATATGATAACTGAAGTCTTTGATAATAAAAACTTAAAAAAAAACACCATGTAAATAACTCATTCAAAAGTAACAAAAACAAAAGCTTTCAGAAGTCATTTAAAAATAAATTTTAAAATATTAAGTTTAAAGTAAGTTTTAAAAAATATTTTAAAAACAAGTTTACTTGTTAATTTTATGCATCATAAACACATAGAAAAGAAAACCAAATTCAATTTAACAGCTAAACAGTATCAGTGGAATTGTACCGATACCAAGACAGATTTACATGGCATGAATAAAGGAAAGTATTAGAATACTGGCTCAATAGGTAAGTATGTTTTTATGAGAACACTAATAACTTTGCTAAAAAACTAAAATAAAGCACCTAAAAAATTACAAACTTTCCTCTATAGCAGTTAATTCTCAACTCCCACTACATCTTGGAATCCTGGAATCTTAAAAAATTAGAAACCCACTAATCATTAGGGATTCTCAGTCTAGGGTAAGGCCTGGTAATTTTGATATGCAGGGAAGTTTGAGAAAAACTGATCTATAAGAACTACATATTTACCCTTATGAATAAATGGTTGTTATATCTGTTCTCAATTATCAACTATTTTCACCTCAAAAGATATCCTATACAAAGTTTGCTTTGCTTTTCTGTTAAAACCGTATGATGAGAACGGCTGCTACTTATTAACTCAAAATACACAGAAGGCTCTAAAGTATTCTTTGTACATATTATCTGCATTAATTTTTAAAATGTAGACAACATGATCATGAAAATTAATTACTTCTAGCAGTTTTTCTAAAAGTGACCACCCCTTAATAAATTAACTACACTTCTTAAACATGATAAAATCATTATAATGACATCTCAATTTATAATCTCAAGGATTTTTGATCACCTTGTTCTCTGATGTAGAATATGTGAATAACTAATAGTCTGCCAAGTTTGTGATTACGTATTTAAATGTCAGATTTCTAACTAATTAAAAAGCCCTCAGTCTCCATTCTTGAATAAATTACATTTTTGGAGACACTGTGGTCCCTAGCACTAAAAAAAAGAAGCCAAGAATGCTAGTCTTAAAAAATTACTGTGTAAAATAAACCAATTAAATTTATAATACGGATTCCAAATTAATTAAATTTAGTCAAGTGCTTAGATATAAAAATCATACAAAGTAAAGTGAATCCCCCTAAATATTTAGCAGAAAAGAATTATCACCTAGTATCTGTGTTCTTACAGAATCTTTGAAATAAAAGGATACCGAGCAATTATTTCATTTTGCACAAGTACTGTTTGAGGAAGACTCAAGCAGGAAATGGATCCTATCAATATTAGTTTGTTGTACTCTGAAGTCACCTGACTTACTAAATATCACTAGAAGCAAATAAACAGAGAAAAAAATTTAGTCACCATTCCAGAAGGCATGACCTCACTAACATAACAGTGTGTGTCACTATTTAGAGTGTTTGATGACTACTTTAAAAAGCAAAACAGTAAGTGGTTCCTCATAAAGATAACGGTACCCACCAAAGGTGTGGGGGGTAAAAAAAAGCCACCTTAATGTCCTGTAAATGGAAACGTTTGGATTGTGATGAATTATTTTAAAATATTTTTCCGTAACTAGCCAGTCTAAAATATAAGTATAAAGTTGAATGCTTAGTTCATACCAAATATGAACATAATATCCTTAATATACATTTTACGTTTTGTACATCCTAATAGAAAGAATCCAGACAACCAATTCAGAGACTTCTAAGTACCTAATAAGCAATGAAAAATTATAAACTAGTTCATAAAATAATAACAATTATAATAAGCCGGTAGAGGAAAAAGTACAATAGCCAGCCTCATATACAATTCATGTTAGTTTAAATTAATATCACCATTCTAGAAAGAAATCTGCAACAAGATTCAGAAGGCTTTAACATTTTCTTTGACCCAATGATTCTAGTTCTAGGAATCTAGTCTAAGTAAATAAGAGACAAAAAAGTTATGTACAGGTGTTTGTCACAGCACCATTTATACTAATGAAAAGTATGAAAGTAGACTAAATGTCCAACATACTTCCAAAAGTATTATATATCCACTAGAATGTTATGAAGCTATTATAATTATCAATTTTCAAAAAAATTCTCAGTAGAATAATTCAAATAAAACAAATAGTGTGATTTTAATTTTGTACAAATATGTATTTACATAGAAAATAAGAAAAAATCAAAATATAAGTTATCTCATAAATTATAAATTCCATTATTTGATTTTTAAAACTTATAACTCACCCATTTTCAAAAACTATCTGCAGACATTTAAAATAAAAAAACCCAGTTATAAGATGTAAAACCATTAAAACAGGTAAACGAAGTCATTTGGTAAAGGAAGGTGAATTCACATAGTTTCACCACAAAATATTTTCCTTGTTCTTATCAGGCAGAGCACAGAAACAAAAATACAGACATACCTTGGAGATATTGCAGCTTTGGTTCCAGACCACCACAATAAATCAAGTATTGCAATAAAGTGAGTCACACAAATTTTATCATTTTCCTGTGCATACAAAAGCTATGTTTACAGTATACTGTAGTCTATTAAGTGTGTAAACATCATTATGTCTAAAAAAAATGTATATACCTTAATTACAAAATACTTTATTGCTAAAAAATGCTAACCATCATCTGACAATGCAGGGTTGCCACAAACCTTCAATTTGTTTTTAAAAACAAAAACAAAACATTATCTGTGAAGCACAATGAAACGAGATATGCCAGCATACTATATTAAAATATTCAAGACAGAGCTGAAGAAGACACCAAATTTATTTACTAAGAACTGAGCAACTTTACTCATAGTCTTTTAATGCAAAAATGTAGAACACTTGAAAAATGATAAAAGCACTGAATAAGACAGAAGTTAGTTATGGTGTAACTGTATAATCTTTTATGAGACTTATTATTACTTGAAAAAAATTCCATCAAAGCCATGAGATTACAAGGAAAACGATGATGAATTCCCTCTAACCATGACTCCACCCAGAATCAAAAACACATACAAACTCATCTAACTACACCCAAATAAGCAAACACACATAGCTCTTAGGGTCCAAGAAAGTGATTACTACGGTCATTATGTTTGACGCTAGCTGAAGTTTCTTGGTATTTTACCCTTGTTTCTTTAATGAGTTGCATGTAATATTTTAAACTTCTTAGAAACTACTATAAAAAATCTTGTTGTCATCTTCTACTTTGGTTATTTTAAGGATTAAATAATGTATCTGCTAAGTGACTTGCAGAATGCCTATGACATAGAAACTATTCAGTAAATGCTGATTTTTGTCTTTTCTATAAAATAATTTCTATCAGTTAAAAAAATTTAAGAATTCACAGTAACAATTACAAGCAAAGGCCATGTATCACTCATTACTGTCTCACTCTTGACTTTAAAAAATGGTACACCATAGTCAATATTATCTACTTACAAGCCAAGTTGAGGGAATAAAGCCTTAAATTAGCCCCACACAGTGACAGAGATTCTCTCAAGAAAGAATGTTACCAACCTAAAGAATCTATTATGGTCATGATAAACTGCTATGACTTGTGCTAGATGTATTAGACAACTAGAATAAAGGGTCAGTTTTGTCTAAAATTACCAGAATTAATTTCACATGTCAAATGCTTCTCTTGTGCATTAGTGTGTCTCAGTTCATAGATGTATCACTTATATTACATATTTATAAATGGATAACACATGCTATATATTCACAGTAAGTAAATATCTATTTCCAAAAATTACTTCATTATAATGCTTTTTCTTTTTTAATTGATAAACATAAACTAAACTGTAAGAACTAGTTTGTGACTCATCAATCTTGGGTTCCATATGTATAGAAACAACTCATTTAATGATAATCTTACAAACTTCAGAAACCAAGAATTTCCTGAATACATCAAATAAAACTGTAAAATTTCATCTTAAATTATAAATCACTTATTTTACTTACAAAATAACATTTTCCTTTATTTTTCCTTCATCTTGACTCTGTCAACTATTAGTTGCAAATCTGTGTTTTGTTTTGTTTTTGATTAGGTGGGTCAAATCCATTGTAGAATGAGGTGAAATACAATGATTAAGACAAAACGCAAATACTGATAAATACCAAAATAAATTTTATATGAAATTCTAGTTAAAATTGTTTAAAAGAGAGTATAATATGCTTTGAAAAAATTCTATACACCTACTCCCATTATATGTTGCATCTGTTAACTTTTCATTGTCTGTGCAGTGCTAAATTGAAACAATTAGATTGGCCCTAAAGAATATGCACAAGGGGCCCTAGACAGCATGACTTCAATTTAAAGTGTAAATATTTTATTAAGAACTCAACAGTATTTCTTCATTAGAGCTTTTCCTCTTCTATTCTGGGAGAGAAGATGAGAGTGGTGAAAAAGAATATAACTGATATAATTTTCATTATACTTATGAACTTAGGGTTTTCTTCCAACAGCATACATATGCTTTCTTACCTGATGCGGGGAGAAACCTAACATAATTTCTTAAATTCCAAAATGGGAGATTCATTATACTTACTGGAGTTTAACAGGCACTTTCCCATTTGGCAAAATGGGAGAAAAGTGGTATAGACAATAAAAATCATACCTAAGAGAGATGTCTCCTTGGCAAATGCTGCAGCAATAGCTGGGTCCAATGCAGGTTGTCCATCCCCAGATGGAAGATCAGGTCGAGTATAATCCCTACTTTTATCATTGTTGTATTTTACATTCAAATTCACAAGTTTGGAAAAATCAATCCTTAGGGTACAGCAAGCGTTATAAATATTCTGACCATCTAGGGCCTGTAAAAGTGAACAAAATATATCAGCAATCTTAAGAAATAAAAATTAGAAAAAGTATGACTTTGACAATAAAACTCAACGATGAAAAACTGCACATAAAAGTCACCAAGAAAGGGATCAAATTCCATACCCTGTTCTTTACTATTCCAACCAATATATACTGGTTTCCACAAATACTATCTTCTTTAAATAGAAAAGTGTTATCTAAATCTAAAATGTAACCAGTTAAACATATGTGCTAATACTTTTAATTTTACAAACCTGCAAATATTTTAATTTAAAAAAATTAACAAGGGTCACAAATATAGTCAGTGCTGCCAAAGTAGTACCATAATAGTCTGCACACTACTTTAAAGTTAATTTTATTATACACATATCTTTTGCTGTATGGTAACACTTATAAAAATTGGTATAGGTATAAGGTAACTTCTGTTTGATGCCACATTAAATGAGGTGCCTCAGGACAACTAAATATCACTATGATGCATAATAGCAACTACCATGAAATGAGCAAAAACTCTTGGGTTGGCCAATAAGTTCATTTGGGTTTTCCATAACATCTTAAGGAAAACCCCAACAAACATTTTGGCCAATCCAATATTATCTTCCTTAACCTAGGTTGTTCAACCTGAATCAGAATAACTTGCTGAATAAGCAAATTCAACGTCATCCCAGGAAAGTTCTGGAATAGGAGGAGTACACCTCTAGAGTTGAAAGGTCATCTTGAACAAGTTATTTAACCTTTCTGAATCTCAGAATCTTTCTGAACCTGGAAAACAGATACGACAATGGCTGCCATGTTTCCTTGCAGGGTTATTATCAGGATTAGATAAAAGATCACATATGTAAAAGCACATATGTATATTTTACACATATGTAAGATATATGAATTATAAAAGGACTGTGCTGCTGTTATGATTATTATGTTTTTTTCTGTTCCTATATAATCACCAATGCTACTCCAGCTGGATAGAAACCTGGAACGAACTAGAGAACAGGGGAACACACTGTTAATTTTTCATTAGAAGAATAAACATTTACTATATAAAATAACAGTCCAGAAATGAAGAACATGTTTAGCTCTATAATTCACCTCAAAAATGAAAACAATTCTTCTAACAATACATAAATAGATCAAGCCTGATATCTATGCAGACCAAGATTAAGTGTGTAAAACCAGACCTATATTAATAGTAGACCAACATATTTTTCACATTTGATGTTTGAAAGAGAATTTTTGTATTACCTCAGTATGACTATTTTAATTGTCACACTGTTGAAGAAGGAAAGTAACTGAAACAGACTAAAATATAATCAAGAGTGCCCTGTTATGGAAAAAGTAAACCTCTGTAACAGCTCCTTATGTATATAAAGCTTATAATTAAAATATTCCCACTCTAAAAAAAGAAAACCCGTTCCTTTAATATACAAAATTAAGATTTATCCAAGAGGGAAAGTGTTGGGGGTGGTGGTGGGATGAACTGGGAGATTGGGATTGACATGTATACACTAATATGTATAAAACAGATAATAAGAACCTGCTGTACAAAAAACTAAATAAAATAAAATTCAAAAAAAGTTAAGATTTATGTGAATATATTTACCAAGCTAAAAACTAACCTAAAAACACAATTCAACCCAAGTTCACCAATTTCAATAATTACTGATGAAAACTCACTTAAAGGGACTACATACACATCAGGATTTGAATTATATTTGAATTAGGCAATGTACCTATCATCATATGAGAATGAAAACCAAGTATCAACTCTCTCAGCCAGAGTAATATAAGTATTAATTCAATACTCTTCTGTAAAGACAAACAAAGCATTGAAAACAGGTCTTCTTTTACTCATTCCTATAGGGGAAATGTTGAGCCAAGTAATAGAACCTATATCTCTCCCCAAGATATGAACGTCAAAAGATGAGTAGCAAAATTCACTCTTAGGTGACTATTTCAATAACATCATACAAAAAAATCTGATATCTTGTAAGAAAAGACCTGGCTTTGGGTCATATTATCTAAATTAATGCAAAAAGCAATGTACTGACACAAAATCACTAACTTCACAATAAGCAGAGTTTCTTTGGGGCTGAGTTCTTTCAATGAGGTTGACTGCCAAATATCTACTATGAATATGCTAACTGCTAGAAAGCCCTCTAGAAGCCTTTGACATTCTTCCTTTAATTAAAAAATAGTATCTTTATGTAGATGGAAGATACACAAGTACACCTAAGACACAAAAGCTAGAGAAATCAGGAAACAATATGTAAATTAAAATTACCTGTTAGCAACATACGAGAGGAACAAGAGCTGAGGATACACAAGAATAGAAATCCAGGCACTTTCAATAGCTGGCTGAGGGAAGATGACTACAAATGAGTAAACTAGATATGCAAGCTCACTTCAAGCTCGTGTGTTTGCAAAATTCCAGGAAATAATGGCAGCACACAAGTCAGTCTGTGTTCAGCAATCGGGATTGCAGTGATCTTGCTAGAGCAAAGATTTCTCACAGTAAAAGCTCAAGTTAATTTGCAGAAAGGCCTCTCAAATGTGTCTATGCAAAGGGAAGGTTTGGAATACACAAAAACAATCAGGAAAAAGTATTTTCATACTAAGTATAAGATTTATGGCAAAAACATGATAAACTCAGTAAAGATGTTAAATACAGAATGTATAGTTAACAACACAATAAACATTGCATATGGATTAAAAACAGGAAAAGCCACCAATGAAACTAATGAAATACACTCTCCTGGAAGGAATCATTAATGAGAAACAATCCACTTGCATATTAAAACAGAGTGACCATATTAAAGGATTTCCAAAAGACACAGTGTCACTGTCCAGTGTCAACTGTACACATTCCTAATAGAGAAAGATAACACACCTGAAAAGCTGTCTCTAATAACAAAAACAAAAACAGCTACTTTCTACCATGTGTGTTATAATTTCAGGGTTGTATAAAACAATTTTTAAAAGTCAAGGTAAAAAGGAGATTACTTCTATTTCTCGAAAATATAGAAACTGAACTAGATAGAAAGCCACAGTTAAGTGATATCTTTGGCCAATACACTGCTTGCCAATAAACAAGATTTTTGAAAAAGGCATTAGGGCATTTTCTTTAATAAATGTGAAGATCATTTAA
This sequence comes from Monodon monoceros, assembly GCF_005190385.1. Lineage (NCBI taxonomy): Eukaryota > Metazoa > Chordata > Mammalia > Artiodactyla > Monodontidae > Monodon > Monodon monoceros. Next base: position 96,349,919 of record NW_021703774.1, read on the forward strand.
AACAATTTACTTTTTACTTGACAATTATGATTGTTAAAATGACTTGTGATTACCACCCTAAATGTCAACCCTCAATATACATTATCTTTTCTGTTGACTTAAGAGCTTTTTAAAGCCAACCTCAGGACAAATTCAGGAGATAGTTACATTTTTCCCCTCCAACCCTCACTAATAAAACTCCATTGTTAATGTTTTTTTTCCGAGTTGCTCTTCTCTTATAAAGCAAAATGCTAGGGGGAAAGAATTCCAATTAAATGAAAATAATTGCCAAAGATCATAACTAATATATGGAAAGTTTGGTTGGCTCTGTCACTCAAGCTGCCTTTACATGGCAGTGATTCCCAGGGCATTCAAAACAAAACAGAGTAGTGGGCTCCCAACCCCAAAGATTAGAACTGTTAGTTCAGAATGGCCTAAGAGTCCCATTCTGTGTAAGCAATCTATATGATAAGAATGTATCTGGACCACAGTCTGATAAGAATGGGCTCTGGACCATACTTTAAAGAATACTATAATTCTCTTCCCCCAAACCTAAAGGTACACTATGCCTGCTAAATGAATTCCCAGGGCGTAAGCAATATTTTGTCATTCTCTCATTCATTTGAACAACAATCACTATAGAAGTGGAGAAGCAGGCTTAAGATTCCCTTCCCAAATTCTTATTCCTTACCTATAAATTTTACATGATCTCTACTGTTTTAACAAGCATAAAAATACAGCAACTGAATTACAAAGTTTAGAATCAACTCATTTTATAATACACTGAGATGTACATGGATGGTTGAAAGGTCGGAAGGATCTACAGCACTCTAGATGCTGGGAAAGTTGTGACATGGGTTGAAAAAGCCCTAATACCTGTAATACACCATACACTGTGCTAGGTTCTAAAAATGTAGCAGGGAACAAAGTGGACATGATACCCACTCATATATAACTTATAGTCCAACAGATAATACAGACACTTAACAAGTAATTTTAAGTTTGATGTGCAGTGATGAGAACTAAGAAAGGAAGGGATCCAATCTAGTTGAAAGGTTATGAAAGACCTCTCTGAGAAGAGACTTCTAAACTGATACTTGAAAGAGAGGTAGGAGTTGGGCATAAAGAGATGGAGAGAACAGTTTTAGCAAACAGAACAGCAAGTTGTAAGCCCATGAGATCAGAGAATATATAGAATATGCAAGCATTTAAAGAAGTCCAATATGGTTAAAGGTGGAAGATGATACTGGAGAGGCAAGATTTAGTTTTATAAGCTATGTTAAGGAAGGAGGATTTTATATTTAGAACAAAAATCAGTCACTGAAGGGCACTGAGAAAGGAAGATATATGACTTTGAGATCATTCTTAAAACTCAAAGTGGTGAGTTTTGTCAGAAGACCAATGAAACACAGATTTAAGAGATGATGGCTTACATCAGTGCTACTCAAACTGTGGTTCATGGACTAGCAACCTAAGTCACTCTGCATGAAGAGAACTTTGTGTCCAAATTTATTATCAACACTGACACTAAACAAACTATAGCTAGAAGTATGCTGATTTGTATTTTTGCACAAGTGCCTTGTAGCATCTAAGACTAGCACTTTGAATGACACTAGCTTAGACTATGGTGATGGCAAGAGAGTTGGAGACAAAAGGATAGATTCAACAGAAATTTAGGGTCTAGAATGAGTACTATTTGGTGATAAGCTGAAAGGAAGAGGAATAAAGGAAGATTCAACGTTTTCTGGCTTGTTTCTTAGATTCATAGTACCTTGACCTTTATTGATACAGAAAATACAGGCTTTCGTATTTTTGGTGGTGGGGGGTGGTGGTGACAGGAGTTAATTGAACACGCTAAGTTTGAAGGTGCGCCATGGTCCATGGGTTCCTAATCTGGGTCTCTTAGAAGAGGTCTGAGCTAGAAAAAGTGATGTGAGTAGTCAGAATCACAAAGGTGTAATTGAGCTGTGTGTAACAGCTGAGGTCCCCGTGGTGGAAGGGGAGGAATATAACAAGGAAGGGACAGAGAGGTGGGATATATCTAGGTGAGAAGTGTCAGAGACCAGGAGAAAAGACGATTTTAAGAAAGGGAAAGAAAGGTTCAATGTCAAATGTTACCTAAGGTTAGTTAAGATAAGGACTGAATAATTCTGTTGAGATTTAGCTACTCTAGTGATCACTGGTGACACGAGGGAGAAAAATATGGATAAATAGGGGCTGAAACCAAATTACTCTAAGTAGAGAAATAAGAACAGGATAATAAGTATAAACAGCAAATAAAGACAGCTTATTTAAGAATTCTAGTTATAAATGAAGAAACGGAAGAGAGACAAGGTGTTAGATGGACAGATATATGGAATACAGAATTAAGGGTAAATTCATTTAAAAAATGAGAGAACACTTAAGCACACTTGAAACACTGGTGAGAAGTAACCAACAAAGAGAAAAATACAAGAGAAAGAGGGGATGAAAATGCAAAGGCTCTTATGAGGCAGAACAGGATGGTATCTGGTGTTTACTGGTCTTAGAAATATCTATGCCTTTTATTTAGAAGAGACAGATATGTGTGGGTATAAGTAGATTTTGTGAGAAATACTGATGGAGTTTCCATCTGATAGTTTCTATTTTTTCTGAGAAGCAGCAGGCAAGGTCGTAAGAAAGAGTGAAGACAGACTTGGTGGAAAGAGAAATTTCTATCCGATATAGTCACTGTGGAAAATGGGAGAACAGACCGAAGAAATGTGGTAAGATTTTGCAAGCGGAGTCTATTTGTAGTTGATGCTGAAGAATTTAAATTAGTACTGGCTAGATTATGTGATATTCTCTAGGTACAGTCCACAGTCCAGATAAAGGCATGAAGAAAAATGACTGGAGTCATCAAAAGTATATGTTTAGGGCTTCCCTGGTGGCACAGTGCTTCAGAGTCCGCCCGCCGATGCAGGGGACACGGGTTCGTGCCCCGGTCCGGGAAGATCCCACATGTCACAGAGTGGCTGGGCCCATGAGCCATGGCCGCTGAGCCTGTGTGTCTGGAGCCTTTGCTGCGCAATGGGAGAGGCCACAACAGTGAGAGGCCCGCATACCGCACAAAAAAAAAAAAAAAAAAAAAAGAAAACCTATCAAATACTGAAAGATATATATAAACTACTTTAACCACTGAATTGTATAGCCCAAATGCAGTATAATTCTGAATCAAATTCCATTTCACTGCTCCTTCACCAAATACTCCTCCTCTGGATCGGAAGGGAATGACAAAGAAAATATTCCATATTAAGAAAAATGTGCACTATATTTAAATTTGTTTGAAGTTGTGAAAAGTGCCATCGAGAACACAGCTTCTAGATTGTCTGCTACTGATCAAACCTCATACCACAATGATTTCAGTAACTCTTTAAATATAAAATATCTCCGAAGTTGGAGGGCTGGGGCATGTTAGGAAAGACAATTATTTTTTTAAAGAAGAACTCTAATTGCTGAAAAGGGAAACATAATAGGATTAGATCATGCAATTGGGAACCAGTGAGTAGGAACACACTGGAGAAAAGTAGACTAAAAAAATGTCAACTTTTAATGCAGGGGACACGGGTTCGTGCCCCGGTCCGGGAAGATCCCACATGCCGCGGAGCGGCTGGGCCCGTGAGCCATGGGCGCTGAGCCTGCGCGTCCGGAGCCTGTGCTCCGCAACGGGAGAGGCCACAACAGTGAGAGGCCCGCGTACCGCAAAAAAAAAAAAAAAAAAATGTCAACTTTACAGATAGTGTACATTATAAGTAATTTGCCTCTTTAAATCTTAGCATCCCCTTGTAACACAGGAAAAATTCCTGCTCTGTTTATAACATGGAATAGTCAGAAAAAAATGAGGTAACAGCACTTGGTAAACCATTTCAATTATGTTATTATTACTAGTAAAGCCTTTCTGCTACCTGAAGCTATTTTTGCTCTCCAAATGAGATTCTAAGGATGGAATACAATGAAACAATAATTAAAAATGGCCTGGTTCCATACAACCTATCTTGATCTGGAGGAAGTATTGAATAGGCCATAATTAGTCTGAAAGTAGAAGTGTGAAAGGGAGAAAAAAGGTAAGACAAATATAAGTACAGACAGTTGATTTAATAATAAATATTTAATGTTTTAATAATGGAATAAAAATGAGATACTACAGCACAATAAGTTAAAGAGACAGAAAAAGGTAGATTTAAATAAGATACACAAACAGAAGATTAGGCATTTAGAAACAAAGACGTGGTATGCAGTTTTCAGTGGTAGCTATGACGGGTAGATTTTACTGCTTTGAACAGTTTCTTACCCTCCATATATAACAACAACAACAAAGGTTAAGTAATGTGAATAAAAGGGAGACTAAGAACTTATTCAAAAAACCTATCTTTTAAAAAAATACTTAAAAAGAATACTAGAAATAGCTGAGAGCCTATCATAGAACTGAGCCACATGTCTACTGACGTATTTCAGCCAAACTATCTTATAGATAAATTTATTACTTTGAAACTCCCACTGGAAAATGTAAAATCTTATACAGGTATGCATGCACAATACAATCCTGATATATCCTCAAGAGCACAAAACTTCTGGACCTAAATCAAACACAAATGCAAACTATAAGCCTATATTACATGTAACTACAAATATGACTGTTAAAAATAAACATTTCTTTTTTATCATAAATACTAAGCTTTTCGAATATTACCTTAATGACAATAATGTGTGCCATCTAAAATGCTATATGGTATCGCTAAGTTATGTCAGTATTAATAACATTAGCTACACATATATATGTGTATATACATATCTACCACTGAAAATTATTGCTATCTCAAAAAAAAGCTAGACTTACTAGTTTTGCTTGCTGAGCATTTACTGGATCGCCATACTGGAGAAGAGCTTGAAACTGGTTATTTTTTGTAAATGTGATTATCTTCAATACAGCACCAAACTTAGAAAATATCTGTTAAAACATTAAAATCAAAACAAATTTTATCTACTGTATTATTATTTCTCAATTTTATAGATGAACATGCAAATTAAACTAAACTTACTTGGTGAAGAACATCAAGTGTTACAGGGTAATACATATTGTCAATAATTATTCTAAGCACTGGACTCTGGGCTGGAGTCACTGCACTCTCACTAACGGTGGTGCCACTAAGAGGAGTATTTGCTGTCTGGACAGCTGTCACTGCTTGAAGAACTGCTTGAGCACGCTAAAAAATGAAAGATAAGCACTTTAGAAACATTCCTGGTATTTTTACCTATACTTTGCTAAACGTTACAATATTAAATTCTTTTCTAAAACACATAGATTAAATAAAATTTAACACTCAATAAATACTTTTGAGCACCTGCCATGAGCCAAGGATTATAATTCAAGTATTATACTAGTATTTATTTTACTTCAAAACAATTATCTAGGGTTTGGGACCAATGTGGAATAAGAAAGACAGTCAGTGTAATTTACTCTTAAAACAACAAGATGCAGTCTGACAGATTCAGAAAATGTTTTAAATAGAAACTTTTAGAGAACAATGAAACTTTAACATTATTCATTCCATAAAAAAGGCACATAGTAAACCTTAAGGGGATTACTAGGTTATCCAAAAGAACTCCCATAAACATTATTTCCAATAAATCCTAAAAGAATAATATTCAGATACAAATTAAGTCTTTTTTTCATACTAGCATAACTTCTGAAACCAAAATTTTTAGAACAGAAATTGATGTATACCATACTACAAAGCCATAAAATTTTCAGGAATACTTCAAAATAAAATATGAAGAATATTTTCCATACATGTTATGGTATCTAATACACTATAATTTTACGTAGGACTAGGAAGATACTGATAACTGAACCATGACAGATCAACTATTATAAGACACATCTTGATTTCTGAGATTTTAGAATGTGAAAAAAATATATATATGGAGCTGAAAAAATACAGTATTTTGGGGAAATCTGTCAACTAAATCATATGTTAAATGTTCCAAAAAGACTGCCTTTATTACTATTATGCCTTTCCTATTATTACTGACAGATTCACTGATAAGGAATAATTTCTTTCTACCTTATCTGGGGTCAGAAAACCTATATAAAGGCAAATAACTGTTAGATATAATAATGACAAATACCTCTACATTGCTTTATAGTTTGAAAAAGTTGTATTGGCAGATGAACAGGAATATAAACAGAGCACAGTGATGAATGAAAAGGAAGGCGGATACAAAAGAATGAGAACATTTATGATAATAAGGAATGATCAGTGTTCCCTTCAGCAGCACATATACTAAAACTGGAACAACACAGAGATTAGCATGGCCCTATGCAAATATGACCCCAAAATCATGAAGTGTCACATTTTTTTCTGGACCTATTAACTAATGTGGTGGTGGTAATCATTTTGCGAAATATAAATATATCAAATCACCTTAAAACCCACACAATGTATATGTGAATTATATCTCAAAAAAGGTGGGAGGATGGTCATTTCACTGAAATATTACATAACCAGGAAATCATATAGCTTGGTACTCAAAGAGATCACACACTCATCTAGTCAAACTTCATCATCTAAATGCTAATAAAATATGACCTATAAATTTATGTTAAAGTGACTTGTTAATTCAAATCCAACATTTTGAAACATACAATAAATACTTAATGGGCATATTTACACTACTATAAAGAATATAGTTATAAAAAAAGAGGGATAAAAAGATTTCTAGAACAATGTTAATTTAAACATCTGAACATATTTAACCCAATATATATTTAAATAAAGTATTTTAAGTAGCTCATTGCAAGTAGCTCACTGTTCACTTTCTTCATTAGTGAACATGTCTTTATATACATTTATTATAATAAGCATGGAAATATCACAACTTAGAACTCTAACATCTGCTATTTTAAATAATGGAACGTCTCCTTAAAATAAGAATCACTTGATCATGGTGTACTATCCAAACAGTATAAAAAGTTAAGTGTCCTCTGCAACTCAGTCACCCTGTCTGCTTTCCCTACATACACAAGCATATATGTATATATGTACTCCATACAAACATGTTAAGTACTTATCTACTGCATACTTTTCTTTCCAATACTATTCACTGTTCTCCATCTTCCTTTTTTACCTTAACAATTACGTTCTCTATTATCATTAACAAGTAACTTCATACATTTTTTGGTCTCATTTATGTGTAGCTTTTTTGTTTAACATCTTTATTGGCATATAATTGCTTTACAATGGTGTGTTAGTTTCTACTTTATAACAAAGTGAATCAGCTATAATATACATATATCACCATATCTCCTCCCTCTTGCATCTCCCTCCCCCATTTTTTTTTTAAATAAATAAACTGACATTTATTTATTTATTTTTGGCTGCATCGCGTCTTCGTTGCTGTGCGCGGGCTCTCTCTAGTTGTGGCGAGTAGGGGCTACTCTCCATCGCGGTGCACAGGCTTCTCATTGCGGTGGCTCCTCTTGTTGCAGAGCACGGGCTCTAAGCGCGTGGGTTTCAGTAGTTGTGGCATGTGGACTCAGTAATTGTGGTTTGCAGGCTCTAGAGAGCAGGCTCAGTAGTTGTGGTGCATGGGCTTAGTTGCTCTGCAGCATGTGGGATCTTCCTGGACCAGGGCTCGAACCCATATCTCCTGTATTGGCAGGTGGATTCTTAACCACTGTGCCACCAGGGAAGCCTCTTCATACGTTTTAAAAAAAAATTCATGGAGCAGAGTTGGCTTGCCAACCTAGATTTTAATTAAACTTCATATTGAAACAATCATATACACATAAAAGGACACAAATCATAAGTATATACAGCTCAATAAAATTTCACAAATAGAACATATCTGTAAAAGGACTATCTAGATAAAAAAATAGAACATTACCAACACTCCAGAAACCACACACATGCTTTCTCCCAGTTATATAAATGGAACCATATAGTACGTGTTCTACTTTGATCTGGCTTCTTTCAATAAACATAATTTTTATGATGTTCATCCAAGTTCTAGAGACACCAGTAGCTTGTTCATTCTTTTTGCCAGTCAGTATTCCAACGAATAAATATACCACAACACATTCTACAGCTGCTGAACATGTGGATCATTTCCAGCTCTGGGCTATTACATACAGTGTGCCATGAACTTTCTTATACATATCTTTTCATGCACATATGTATTTATTTTCTCAGATACGTGACTAGTAAAAATTACTAAGTCAAAGAATATGTATATGCTCAGCTTTAGTAGATATTTCAAGGTTTTAAAAATGATTCTACCAATTTACATTCTCATCACTTATTTACGAAGTTCAAGCTTCTCTACATTGTTCCAATACTTGGTATTACCGGTCTTAATTTTATCCAGTATGGTATACATGGCAGTATCTCACTGTGATTTTCATTTGTATTAAGGGTTCTTGATCCAAACCTAATCCACTCTGTGGATCAGAGGATGGCTTTCAAGGAAACTAACTAATGGGAAACCTGAAGATGACTAACAAGTGGCCATGTGAAGTAAGGGATGGAAAGGTGGTACAAAGGCAGGCAGGCCACAATATTCCAGGTAAAAGTGACAGCACAGAAGCACAATGGCCTCCAAAGACAAAATAAGAGAAAGCATGCCAGGTTACAGGCACTACAATTACTACTGGGATAGAAGCACAGGAAAATAGGGTGGGAGTAGCCGTAAGACAGAAACAGTACTCATCTCAAAGGGCCTTTACCCTGAGCATGAAAAGGATTTGCTGCAGATGACTGTGTCTGAGCAAATGAAGTAGCAAGAAAGAAGAAAACTGGGCAGATATTGAAAAGAGTGAATTCACAGAACCTACTGATTTGATGAAAGGTTCTGGAAGAATTCATGATTGACACACACATTCATTTGTCTCTCTTCTATTATAAAACACTATTAAAATGACTATAAATAAGTACAAAATGGAATAAATGCAGATACTGAAAAGGTTATCACTAGCTCAGAATAATTTTATCAAATTCCCAAAACTCAGAAAATGCATGGACAGAAGACACAGTGAACACATAGCAAAACAGGGTTTGCACTGGTAGCATCCATAGGAATCAAATTAGAAATTGGTAGGTACACAGGAGGAAGGAGAATGAAAATAAAAGGGTTAACAGAAAGTATGGCTAACAAACATCCTCTTCCTTCTCACCATCAACCAACTTATTATTAAACAATAAAAACAAAAGCAACAACAACTAAACACTCCCTTAAAAGAACAGAAACTCTAAAAGGAGTTTTGAAGGCCAAGAATAAAGACCTCTGGCATTTGGGGGGGGGATCCCAGGTTAGTATCCAAGTCCTCGCTGCCTTACTCTAGAGGAAAGCATGCAAGTCCAATAAAACCTAATTGTCCATTCTGAAATATAAACAGACAATGAGGGTGGGTGGGAGGAAGAGAAGAATAGAGAGAACAAGATAAACATAACAGCTAATTCTAAAGAAGGTAAAAGATAGTCAAGTATTTTAAAATACATTAATTAGTAACTGTAAAGAATGACCAACTACGAGGTAAAAAGGGTATCAAAGAAAAGAAGAACTTTTGAAAATCAAAAATATGGCTGTCAAAAAAATTTTTTTCAACATAAGAACACTGCACTGACTGCTCCCTATGTCTGGAACATAACCAAGACTGCAGTAAGTACCTTATTCTCTAATCACTTTGAAGTTTGTTACTCAAATGTCACTTGTTGGTTGGGCTTCCACTGGTTATCCTATTTGAAATTACAAATCCCCCTCCCCTACATATATCTATCTATCTATCTATAGATGCCTTATCTTTATTCTTTCCACATCATTTTCATTTGAATCTTTTTAAATGAGAATGCATTCACTAATTACTGAAAATACTAACATGTAAAATAAAATTGGGATATTAACTGCCATTTTAAACTCTAAGTAAAAAGAATAGAGAATACATATTTTCTTTTGGTATATTTCCTCATGATAAATTCTGAGAAGTACAACTTCTGGTTCAAAAGAAATGAAAATTATCAAATTTAAAAAAACAACTGAAATTTTAGCCTTATCTTTCACGCAAAAAGTTTTACAAGCTTATTTTTCATGAACTATCAAAATGATCTTAAATTATTTTTTACAAAGGTTAAAATCTATGAGGAATTATTTTCCATTTAATTTTTGATAAGACGAGCCACAGTTTAGATTTTACTAAAACAGATATAATTAGCTAAAAACTACATTTGAAGAGCTTTTAGCCCAGTTTTTATTGCAATCCTATGTACTTAGATCTAAAACCATTCTTATACTTTTTCTAAAAAAATAATTTTAGATAATTAATATCTTCTACATCACATTTTTAAAAGATCAACACATATTCTCAACATATATTCTCAATTCTTACATTCCCCCCCCCCCCAGGAAAACCATTAACACATCCTCAGTAGGAGTTTTTCCATAATAAATTAAGACCTATTAAAAGTCAAATTACCAAAGGGACTGAACTTCTTACACTGAAGTCTAAGCAGCAGAGTTGCATAAACAGTTTATGCTTAAGTCCTACCTCAGACAGTATCTATACAAAAACTTTAATTTGCACAAAGAAAAAGAACACTTTGACCAGAACCTTAAAATCACTGAAAAAAATGCTATTTAACTAATTTATCCAGTATTAATTTAAAATATGAAAATAAGAGACCACACATACTTTCTGTAAATTAACATAATGGTTAATACTTAACATGCTACAAGAAAATGCCACAAAAAAACCAGAAAACAAAAAACAAGAAAATGCTCACAGAAAAATCTTCTGAATGGTAAAAAATTTTTTTTCTGCTAATGTTTATGAGATTCTTAATACGTTCTAGGCCATTTTATTTATGTACCTACACATACTCACTTGGTTCAATGTATTATCTGTTTTTAGTTCTTTGTGATTGGAGTACTGAATATAAATCGGTTGGTTACGAAGGTGAGGTGTCACAGCAGAATAGTAATTAACCATAGTAATAGCTGCTTCCTCTGTTGCTAGTTCCAAAAATGCCTGAAAATTTAAATAGCAAAAATCTTAATATTATGAATAAAATTCAAATAAACTTCAATATCTGTGTAATCTGTTTGGTTCATTAGAAAAATCAGTATCTAGAATATAACCTTTAAAGTTACATTTAGATGCTCTAGTAGGTAGAATTAGAAATCTCTTACTGAAGTTTAGAGATACAATTAAAGTTAAACTCAGAAGCTCTTAGAATACAACTTCCACCTCTGATTTTCCATACACTACAAATGTACCCATTTCAACAAAGGCTAGAGAAAATAAAATCTAAACATTTTCCAGCACCAGAATTTTACCACTCCTAACCTAGAAAACATAAGAGAACACCAAGTCATTTTTAAAGCATTTACAATTTAACAAAGAAAAAAATTAAATGTCATATTATTAGTGATATTAACTATATTTAAGAGAACATTAAATTTCTCTAAATTCTTCTAAATGGTATCATTAGAAACTTTAAAACAAAATTTGATTTTTAATATACCTGGACCCTACTGCTACAGGTATAACTATTCAATATAGAATATCTGGGACTAATGACTATCTTCTTCTAATGCTATAAGATAAATATTTCCCTGGGATAAGCTTAAAGGATAAGATGCTGCTAGTGTCCTTACTGATTTCCGATATTACAAAGAGCAAAGCCACAATAAAAGAAGTATTTCATCTGTATTTCCTACAATCTCATTGACCAGTAGTTCAATTAGAGTCCTAAAGGGAATTTAAAATTTGAAATTTGAAAACTACGGTGACTTATTCATTTTAGCTCCCTACCATTAGTTTCCCAAACACAGCTACAAGGAGAAGTCAGAGTAAGACTTCTGTCATGTTCTTTAAGAAAAGTAACCTACTATATACTATCCTTTCATCAGGCAACAGCTAATTCACACCTGCTGGATAGTTGGGGCTTAACATTTTATAAGTCCTGAAAGAAATATACCTGATTTTTTCCTTTCAGCATAAGGATGTTGGTCACCTTACCAAAAGGTAAGCCTAAAGCAATAACTTCAGTTTCTGTCACTTCACCAGGTAATTTTCGAATATGAAGTACACGAGAAGGAGCACCATCCATTTTATCTTCTCCTTTAAATTTTTTACTATCATTACCATTGGCTGAAAGACATTAAAGAAACAGTCTTTAGTATATTGATTTTCCTTATTTGCATAAAAAAATCACAAAACAAACTTTAATAAAGAACTTAAAAACAGAACTGAGCATACTTGGGATACTTCCTAAAAATTCAAAAACCAGGTTTGCAAAGTAACAGAGAAAATCATATCCACCAATTACTACTAAATGAAATCATCAATTAAGATTACTATTGGGTAAATATATTTCTGGATAGCATATGTAAAGAGTAGCAAGTGATAATCAAAAACATTAAAATGCAATTTCATAAAGAAATGGTCAATGGCTATAGAACACAATTATCTTACAATTCAATCGTCTTATTAGAGACTAATAAGGAGTCTAAGACTTAGTCTAAGACTAAGGAAAATACAAAAAAGTGAAAATTTTGACTTAGCAAAAATTAATTATAATTTTACCTGAGAAATTCTAAATTGTTCAATTTGAAAAATGTGCTAAAAAATGGAATCAAAGAAGGCAATGCTGTAAAAATTATTATGCAGTCACTCCACACTATGGGTCACATTCCTCTACCTAAAATGTTTTGTCACTATCAAAACCTACTATAAATCACTCATGGACTTGATTATCTTATTCTGTTACTCTGAGCTTTAAAGTGATATATTTTAAACAACAAATTAGTTGCCTGCTTTTATTCCAAAGCTTTACCAAAACACACAAAATAAACAAAAAACCAAAATCCGAACTTACTAAAGAATCAATAAAATATGTGATGTTTTGATGGTTCTTAATCTTCTAAGAACTCAAGGATATTTCTGAGAATCTAACTAACCTGAAGAATCCTTACACAGTGAGAAATATGCATGTATACTCCATTTTGATATGATTTTTGGTACTTTACAGTACACCCCCAGAAAACATTCAATACTATCTATAAAATTCTAAGACCATCGGGATCTTCTAAGTGCCTTCAAAATTTATTCAAACATTAATTCTTTAAACATTACTGAGTTATCAAGAATATGTCTGGCACTTCTTTAGGTTCTGAGGGTACAGCAGTGAACAGTAAGCAGTAAGATCCCTGATGCTGTCCTGTAGTCTAGTGGGAGAGATGGACTACCCAGTACACGAACCAGATTATCACTTATAGTGATTAAGTGCTATGGAGAAAGTAAAGCACAGTAATGTGATTAAAAGTGACTTAGCAGAGGACTGGAAGAGGGTGATGTGGTAGTTATTTTACTGGATGATCAGAGATAATATGTGAATTCACCTGATAAGTATAACTTAGTGGCAATTAAGTCATATTTTAACAGTTTCACTCAAGTTTATATACATGAACGAACAGCCAATACATTTAAAAATTCCCTTAAGTTGACTCTGTACAGAAGAGAGTAGTAAGCTATGGTTTCTGAATATATTACCAGAAAAATCTTGCTGGTTAGCTCTTCATCATTCCAAAAATAAGAACTACAAAAAGCCTCCACACTTCCTTTCATAAGTAAGGAAAACATCTATGTGCACAGGCACCTGAACCTACCAGAAACAGGCTGAATTTCCTATTTTGTGGCATCTTATTTTAACAAAATCATCATTGGGTCTGTTAAATGATACTGCAGGGAATCAAAAAATACACATATACCTTAAAACATATAACTGACATACAAATGCATATTCTTCTAACGCCTTTTCTTAGCAAAGCAATCTGATAGACTGTGCTCTTGTTCATTCATTTGTTTGAATAACAAGAACAAATAATTCAGTCCAACGTATAGTCCCATGAATTATAGGTTATGATATCAGGAAACTCAAACAGCAAACTTCTGTTTTTCCTTTAGGGAAAAAGGCAAGAAAAAAAAATCACAATAAAGATACTACCCATCACTACACATATAGGGCGAAAAAAACGCTTCCCTTTTCAAATGATTCTTAGAATATGATTCCCAAAAGGCAAAAACCTGCCTAAACCTATTATTAAAAGAATACAAGAGTTTATTGTTTTGAATTTGTGTTGGATGATTTCTTGACAGTGGATGGTGAGTAAAACTACTAAGTAAAAAAGGTAGATGGGACAGTTTTCACAGTTAAAGAAGATGATAAATAACTTGTAGAAAAGAAGGTACTTTTCTTTTGCGTTGATATTTAACATTCACTGAAAGTAACCTACATGCCAGGCACTTTACAACTCTTAAGAGTGCTATTATAACCCATCAATCCCATTTATAAATGAGAGGTACTTAAGCTGCCCAAGGTCAGAGTTACTAAGGGGTAAAGACAGAAAATGGCAGGAAAAGGATTAAAACTCAGGAGTATGACTCCATAGTCTGTAGTCTCAACCCACTACTACAGGAGGACCCTTATAAAGACAAACTTCAGGTAATATATAATGGCCTAGAGAAGATCTGTTCTTTTCTCCCAAATGCCATGTAACTAACAACATTTACACTGTCTTTACACTACTTGATACTCCTCTCCGTTAATAGCTTCAGAAAGGGTGGCTATTAAATATTCATATTTTAGTGCTAAATATTATGGAAGTCTCAATTTTAAATAATGATACTATGAGAATGTAAAATTGAGAAATGATGATTTCTTTAAATAAAACTAAGCTGACTTTCATATATAAAAGTACCCCAACCCTGGAAAAGAGAAAGGACACTGAATGTGTGGCCTTGGGGCTTCCCTGGTGGCGCAGTGGTTTAGAATCCGCCTGCCAATACAGGGGACATGGGTTCGAGCCCTGGTCCGGGAGATCCCACATGCCGCGGAGCAGCTAAGCCTTACACCACAGCTATGAACCTGCACGCTAGAGCTCGCGAGCCACAACTACTAAGCCCGCATGCCACAGCTACTGAAGCCTGCGTACCTAGAGCCCATGCTCTGCAATAAGAGAAGCCGTCCAATGAGAAGCCTGTGTACTGCAACGAAGAGTAGCCCCTTGCTCGCCGCAACTAGAGAAAGCCCGCGTGCAGCAATGAAGACCCAACGCAGCCAAAAATAAATAAATAAATAAATAAAACAAAGTGTGGTCTCAACTTATGAAACATGTCGGCCATTTATGACCCTATTAGAGAAGTAAGGAAGATGGGGTCTCTCTGGGTTACAGATCTATGATTCTTCAGAAGACAAAGTACTATAATTTGGACTTCTTTCCACAATCCTTTCCCTTACACTTCCCAGGTAATTCCAGACAGAAACTTTGGTTTAGGTATGTAAAACTAAAGAATTTTAAAGACTGTTTTTCAACAACAGATGTAGTAATGCTTTTACTCATGCATGTAAGCTGCATATAAATTGTAGAAATCTTTATACTGTCTTCCATATATGCCTTCTTAAAAAAGCCTTTGGCTTAATAGAGCTCTTCTACTCACAAATTCAAAACAAGACACAGAAACTTGTTTCTAAGTGAACATTCCAATACAAACTTAAAAGTTTTCTACCTCAGTTCTAAAGTGAACATCTTCACTTTTGAACAGTCCCAGTCCATCTCTTTTCTCTTTGACTGACTTTTGTCTTCTACTGGCTTTTTAACTGTAGTTTTCACACAAAAGGGTCTCACCAAGATCCTGGGTAATTTGTTAAATCCACCTGTGGCGGAAGAGCTGTGAGCCCTTTCAACCTTACCAAATCTCTCTGTTCTCACAGCATCCTTAATAACTTACTTCTAGTTTCCTTACTTCCCTGACTCATTTGATACCTGCTTTGACCCCTCTGCTAACTCATTTACTTCCCAAAATGGTTGGACTGCCCCAACGTGTTCTGGTCTCAAGTCGTTCCCATTTTTACTTGCTCATATAGACACTCCAGTAAGGGGTTTCAAAAATCAACTTCTATTTTATAAGTCTATTATTTTAGTCCCACTCATTCACCAATATTTCTAGTTCTATACTTTCAAGTGTATATACCAACTTGAAGTGCAACATCTCAAAACTTTTTACTTCATCTGTCCAGTGAAAACTATTTTAACAAAATATAAGTACATTCTCATTCTCCAATTCTTCCAGACTCAAGCATTTATAAAAAGCACTCGTAACTTCCTTTATCGAAATATAACTGAGAGGCAAAGCAGTTTTACTCTCAAGCAGTTTTAGTTAGACTTCTGGGCAAAGCACAGTGTTATACAAGCTGCTGGCTTTAGAAAAACAAAAAAATAAAATAAAGTTAATCTGAGCTAAGAAAAATGAATGCTCATACTCTTTGCATTCTATATGGGAAAACAGAAATTTCAAAGAACAGTTAAACCAGAAACGTAGGTATATACAGGTAGAGAATACTTCTGTTATTCTACTAGCTTTAG